>NC_140990.1:223194020-223214776 GCF_052327205.1 Somniosus microcephalus
TGTGTGTGTGTGTTGTAGGGGTGTGTGTGTGTGTGTTGTAGGTGTGTGTGTGTGTAGTAGGGTGTGTGTGTGTGTTGTAGGGGTGTGTGTGTGTTTTGTGGTGTAGGGGTGTGTGTGGGTGTTGTAGGGGTGTGTGTGTGTGTAGGGGTGTGTGTGTGTGTGTGTTGTGTGTGTTGTAGGGGTGTGTGTTTTGTAGGGGTGTGTGTGTGTGTGTGTGTTGTGTGTGTTGTAGGGGTGTGTGTTTTGTAGGGGTGTGTGTGTGTTGTAGGGGTGTGTGTGTGTGTTGTAGGGGTATGTGTGTGTGTTGTGTGTGTGTGTAGGGGTGTGTGTGTGTGTGTGTGTTGTGTGTGTTGTAGGGGTGTGTGTTTTGTAGGGGTGTGTGTGTGTTGTAGGGGTGTGTGTGTGTGTTGTAGGGGGGTGTGTGTGTGTGTTGTGTGTGTGTGTGTGTAGTAGGGTGTGTGTGTGTGTTGTAGGGGTGTGTGTGTGTGTGTGTTGTAGGGGTGTGTGTGTGTTTTGTGGTGTAGGGGTGTGTGTGGGTGTTGTAGGGGTGTGTGTGTGTGTAGGGGTGTGTGTGTGTGTGTGTTGTGTGTGTTGTAGGGGTGTGTGTTTTGTAGGGGTGTGTGTGTGTGTGTGTGTTGTGTGTGTTGTAGGGGTGTGTGTTTTGTAGGGGTGTGTGTGTGTTGTAGGGGTGTGTGTGTGTGTTGTAGGGGTATGTGTGTGTGTTGTGTGTGTGTGTAGGGGTGTGTGTGTGTGTGTGTTGTGTGTGTTGTAGGGGTGTGTGTTTTGTAGGGGTGTGTGTGTGTTGTAGGGGTGTGTGTGTGTGTTGTAGGGGTATGTGTGTGTGTTGTGTGTGTTGTAGGGGTGTGTGTGTGTGTGTGTGTTGTAGGTGTGTTGTGGGGTGTGTGTGTGTTGTAGGGGTGTGTGTGTGTTGTAGGGGTGTGTGTTTTGTAGGGGTGTGTGTGTGTGTGTGTGTTGTGTGTGTTGTAGGGGTGTGTGTTTTGTAGGGGTGTGTGTGTGTTGTAGGGGTGTGTGTGTGTGTTGTAGTTGTGTGTGTGTGGTAGTTTGTGTGTGTGTTTGTGTGTGTGTGTTGTTGTGTGTGTGTGTGTGTGTGTTGTAGTTTGTGTGTGTGTGTGTTGTAGTTGTGTGTGTTGTAGTTTGTGTGTGTGTGTGTTGTAGTTGTGTGTGTGTTGTAGTTTGTGTGTGTGTGTGTGTGTGTGTTGTAGGTGTGTGTGTGTGTTGTAGGGGTGTGTGTGTGTGTGTGTTGTAGGGGTGTGTGTGTGTGTGTGTGTTGTAGTTGTGTGTGTGTGTGTTGTAGTTTGTGTGTGTGTGTGTGTTGTAGTTTGTGTGTGTGTGTGTTGTAGTTGTGTGTGTGTTGTAGTTTGTGTGTGTGTGTGTTGTAGTTGTGTGTGTTGTAGTTGTGTGTGTGTTGTAGTTGTGTGTGTGTTGTAGTTTGTGTGTGTGTGTGTGTGTGTTGTAGGTGTGTGTGTGTGTTGTAGGGGTGTGTGTGTGTGTGTTGTAGGGGTGTGTGTGTGTTGTAGGGGTGTGTGTGTGTGTGTTGTAGGGGTGTGTGTGTGTGTGTGTTGTAGGGGTGTGTGTGTGTGTGTGTTGTAGGGGTGTGTGTGTGTGTGTGTTGTAGGGGTGTGTGTTGTAGGGGTGTGTATGTTGTAGGGGGTTGGGTGTGTGTGTTGTAGGGGGGGTGTTGTAGGGGGGGTGTTGTAGGGGGGGTGTTGTAGGGGTGTGTGTGTTGTAGGGGGGTGGTTGTGTTGTAGGGGGGGGTTGTAGCGGGGGGTGTGTTGTCGGGGGATTTGTGTGTGTTTGGGTGTGTGTGTTGTAGGGGTGTGTGTGTGTTGTAGGGGGGTGTGTGTGTGTTGTAGGTGTGTGTGTGTGTAGTAGGGTGTGTGTGTGTGTTGTAGGGGTGTGTGTTGTGTGTTGTAGGGGTGTGTGTGTGTTGTAGGGGTGTGTGTGGGTGTGTGTGTTGTGTGTGTTGTGTGTGTGTGTTGTAGGGGGGTGTGTGTGTGTGTTGTAGGGGTGTGTGTGTGTGTGTTGTAGGGGTGTGTGTGTGTGTTGTAGGGGTGTGTGTGTGTGTTGTAGGGGTGTGTGTGTGTGTTGTAGGGGTGTGTGTGTGTGTGTTGTAGGGGTGTGTGTGTGTGTGTTGTAGGGGTGTGTGTGTGTGTGTTGTAGGGGTGTGTGTGTGTGTGTTGTAGGGGTGTGTGTGTGTGTGTTGTAGGGGTGTGTGTGTGTGTTGTAGGGGTGTGTGTGTGCGTTGTAGGGGTGTGTGTGCGTTGTAGGGGTGTGTGTGTGCGTTGTAGGGGTGTGTAGGTGTGTGCGCGTTGTAGGGGTGTGTAGGTGTGTGCGCGTTGTAGGGGTGTGTAGGTGTGTGCGCGTTGTAGGGCTGTGTAGGTGTGTGTGTGTTGTAGGGGTGTGTAGGTGTGTGTGTGTTGTAGGGCTGTGTAGGTGTGTGTGTGTTGTAGGGCTGTGTAGGTGTGTGTGTGTGTTGTAGGGGTGTGTAGGTGTGTGTGCGCTGTAGGGGTGTGTAGGTGTGTGTGTGTGTGTGTGTGTTGTAGGGGTGTGTGTGCTGTAGGGGTGTGTGTGTGTTGTAGGGATGTGTAGGTGTGTGTGTGTTGTAGGGGTGTGTGTGATGTGGGGGTGTGTGTGTGTTGTAGGTGTGTGTGTGTTGTAGGTGTGTGTGTTGTAGGGGTGTGTAGGTGTGTGTGTGTGTGTGTTGTAGGGGTGTGTAGGGGTGTGTGTTGTAGGTGTGTGCGCGTTGTAGGGGTGTGTAGGTGTGTGCGCGTTGTAGGGCTGTGTAGGTGTGTGTGTGTGTGTTGTAGGGGTGTGTAGGTGTGTGTGTGTTGTAGGGCTGTGTAGGTGTGTGTGTGTTGTAGGGCTGTGTAGGTGTGTGTGTGTGTTGTAGGGGTGTGTAGGTGTGTGTGCGCTGTAGGGGTGTGTATGTGTGTGTGTGTGTGTGTGTGTGTGTGTGTGTGTGTGTTGTAGGGGTGTGTGTGCTGTAGGGGTGTGTGTGTGTTGTAGGGATGTGTAGGTGTGTGTGTGTGTGTTGTAGGGGTGCGTAGGTGTGTGTGTGGTGTAGGTGTGTGTGTGTTGTAGGTGTGTGTGTGTTGTAGGTGTGTGTGTTGTAGGGGTGTGTAGGTGTGTGTGTGTGTGTGTTGTAGGGGTGTGTAGGGGTGTGTGTTGTAGGGTTGTGTGTTGTAGGGTTGTGTGTTGTAGGGGTGTGTGTTGTAGGGGTGTGTGTTGTAGGGGTGTGTGTTGTAGGGGTGTGTGTGTGTTGTAGGTGTGTGTTGGGGTGTGTATGTGTGTGTGTTGTAGGGGTGTGTAGGTGTGTGTTGTAGGGGTGTGTAGGTGTGTGTGTGTTGTAGGGGTGTGAAGGTTGTGTGTGTGTTGTAGGGGTGGGTGTGTGTGGTGTGGGTGTGTGTGTTGTGGAGGTGTGTGTGTGTTGTGGAGGTGTGTGTGTTGTGGAGGTGTGTGTGTGTTGTAGGGGTGTGTGTGTGTTGTGGAGGTGTGTGTGTGTTGTGGAGGTGTGTGTGTTGTGGAGGTGTGTGTGTGTTGTAGGGGTGTGTGTGTGTTGTAGGGGTGTGTGTGCTGTAGGGGTGTGTGTGTGTTGTAGGGATGTGTAGGTGTGTGTGTGTGTGTTGTAGGGGTGCGTAGGTGTGTGTGTGGTGTAGGTGTGTGTGTGTTGTAGGTGTGTGTGTGTTGTAGGTGTGTGTGTTGTAGGGGTGTGTAGGTGTGTGTGTGTGTGTGTTGTAGGGGTGTGTAGGGGTGTGTGTTGTAGGGTTGTGTGTTGTAGGGTTGTGTGTTGTAGGGTTGTGTGTTGTAGGGGTGTGTGTTGTAGGGGTGTGTGTTGTAGGGGTGTGTGTTGTAGGGGTGTGTGTGTGTTGTAGGTGTGTGTTGGGGTGTGTATGTGTGTGTGTTGTAGGGGTGTGTAGGTGTGTGTTGTAGGGGTGTGTAGGTGTGTGTGTGTTGTAGGGGTGTGAAGGTTGTGTGTGTGTTGTAGGGGTGGGTGTGTGTGGTGTGGGTGTGTGTGTTGTGGAGGTGTGTGTGTGTTGTGGAGGTGTGTGTGTGTTGTAGGGGTGTGTGTGTGTTGTAGGGGTGTGTGTGTGTTGTAGGGGTGTGTGTGTTGTAGGGGTATGTGCGTAGGGGTGTGTGTGTGTGTGTAGGGGTGCGTGTGTGTGTGTTGTAGGGGTGTGTGTGTGTGTGTTGTAGGGGGGTGTGTGTGTTGTAGGGGTGTGTGTGTGTTGTAGGGGTGTGTGTGTGTGTGTTGTAGTTTGTGTGTGTGTGTTGTAGTTGTGTGAGGTGTGTGTGTGTGTTGTAGTTGTGTGAGTTGTGTGTGTGTGTGTGTGTGTTGTAGTTGTGTGTGTGATGTGCCTCAATTATTCCGAGACTCGAAGTTAGCAGAACAAAAGTAAGGCTTTTATTAACTCAGAACATAACACGTAAAATAGAGAGATGTCTACCTTCAGGAGGCTGATGCCGGACTGAAGTTAGATTACAAAGGAGCCAGGTATGGGCGGAGCCCTGCACACAACCAGTTCCAGCACATTCCAATGCATAATACATGAGGACTGGGGGAAGGGAAAAGACACAGAAAGCAGGCAGTTAGAAGACACAGAAAACAGGCAGTGATGAATGGAATATATTTCATCACATTCACCCCTTCTATAGATTTAGTCTGTTCGGGGGTTTGATAGTCCTCTGCGACCGACGTGGCTGTTGTGGTGCCGCGGGTGTCGGCTGGGTGTCCCCGGTAGCCTCCTGGGTCTCTGCCGGGGGTGCCGCCGGGGTTGTTGAAGGGGTAGTTGGTGGGGGTGCCGTTGGTCGATGTTCTTCCGGGGGTGATGAAAGAATAGTGGGTGGGTAAGGGTTGCTGTGATCGTCGTCGCTGCTATTGCCGTGGTTGTTGTTGATGCCGGCTGGGGCGACGTCTTTTATGGACATGGTGTCCTGCCTTCCGTCGGCGTGCCGGACATATGCGTATTGGGGGTTGGCGTGGAGTAGGTGTACTGGCTCCACGAGAGGGTCCGTCTTGTGGCCCCTCACATGCCTTCGCACGAGTACCGGACCTGGGGTGGAGAGCCATGACGGCATGGATACGCCCGAGGTGGATTTCCGGGGAAAGACAAACATTCGTTCATGAGGCGTGGTATTAGTGGCCGTACACAATAGCGACCGTATCGAATGGAGCACATCCGAGAGGACTTCCTGCCAGCGGGAGATAGGGAGGCCCTTGGTCCTTAGAGCTAGAGTGACTGCTTTCCACACTGTCCCGTTCTCTCGCTCCACCTGGCCGTTACCCCGGGGGTTGTAGCTGGTGGTACGGCTCGTGGCGATCCCCTTGGACAGCATGTACTGGCGTAGCTCTTCACTCATGAAGGACGCCCCCCTATCCGTGTGGATATAGCTCGGCATACCGAACAGGCAGAACAGGCTGTTGAGGCATTTAATGACCGTGGCGCTGGTCATGTCTGGGCAGGGGAAGGCGAATGGGAAACGGGAGTATTCGTCCACAATGTTCAGGAAGTAAACATTGCGGTCGACGGACGGGAGGGGGCCCTTGAAATCTAAGCTGAGCCGCTCGAAGGGCCGTGTAGCTTTGATTAAGTGGGCTCTATCTGGGCGGTAGAACCGAGGCTTGCACTCAGCGCAAGTGCGGCAGTTCCTGGTCAGAGACCGAACTTCCTCAATCGAGTAGGGTAAGTTACGGGACTTTATGAAGTGGAACAGCCGCGTGACCCCTGGGTGGCAGAGGTCGTTGTGGAGGGTCTGTAGCCGATCCTCGGTGGCGCTGGCACACATCCCTCGTGAGAGGGCGTCAGGGGATTCGTTAAGGGCCCCTGGCCGGTAAATGATGTCGTACTCGAAAGTGGAGAGCTCGATCCGCCACCTAAGAATCTTATCATTTTTAATCTTCCCCCTCTGTTTATTGTTGAACATAAACGCTACCGATCGCTGGTCGGTAAGTAGGGTGAAGCGTTTGCCGGCTAGGTAGTGGCGCCAGTGGCGCACTGCCTCCACGATGGCTTGGGCCTCCTTTTCCACGGAGGAGTGTCTGATCTCGGGGCCTTGGAGGGTCCTCGAGAAGAAAGCTACGGGCCGCCCCGCCTGGTTGAGGGTGGCCGCCAAGGCGAAGTCGGACGCATCACTTTCCACTTGAAATGGAGTGTTCTCGTCCACTGCCTGTAGCGTGGCCCGCTCAATATCCTGCTTAATGCTTTTGAAGGCGGCGTGGGCCTCAGCAGAGAGCGGAAAAGAGGATGCTTTCAAGAGGGGGCGGGCTTTGTCGGAGTAGTTGGGGACCCATTGGGAATAGTAAGAAAATAACCCCAGGCACCTTTTCAGGGCTTTGGGAGTGTTGGGAAGGGGCAGCTCCCGTAGGGGGCGCAATCGGTCGGGGTCTGGTCCGATTTCCCCATTCTCCACCACGCTGCCCAGTATGCAGAGGCGCGTGGTGTTGAAAACGCACTTGTCCTCGTTATAGGTGAGGTTGAGTTTTTGTGCGGTTTTCAGGAACCTCTCGAGGTTCGAGTCGTGATCCTGCTGGTTGTGACCGCAGATGGTGACGTTGTCGAGGTAGGGGAAGGTTGCCTGCAAGTGGTGGTCATCGACCATGCGATCCATCTCCCTCTGAAAGACCGAGACCCCGTTCGTCACCCCAAAGGGGACTCTGAGGAATTGGTAGAGGCGTCCGTTCGCCTCGAAGGCGGTGTACGGGCGGTCCTCTGGTCTGATAGGGAGCTGGTGGTACGCTGACTTGAGGTCGATGGTGGAGAACACCCGGTATTGGGCGATTTGGTTCACCATTTCTGATATGCGGGGTAGCGGGTAGGCGTCTAGTAGGGTGTACCTGTTGATCGTTTGACTATAGTCGATCACCGTCCGTTTCTTCTCGCTACCCCTTACCACTACCACTTGGGCGCGCCACGGGCTGTTGCTGTGTTCAATAATGCGCTCTTTCAGGAGCCTGTCTACCTCGGTCGCGATAAACCGCCTGTCCTCCCAGCTGTACCTCCTGCTTTTGGTCGCTATTGGCCGGCAGTTAGGGGTAAGGTTCGCGAATAGCGAAGGCGGCTTTACCTTCAGGGTAGCCAGACCGCACACTGTGAGGGGCGGCTGGGACCCACCGTACTTGAGCGTGATGCTTTGGTGGTTGCACTGGAAATCCAAACCCAAGATCACGCTCGCACATAGATTCTTCATGATTAATACTTTAAAATTATCATACACAGTTCCGTTAACGCACAATTGTACCGTGCAGTAACCCAGAATGGTCGATGTCTGGGTTTTATCGGCCATAGAGATGGTACCCTGAGCAGGGACCACCTTTAGGGAGAGTTGTTGTGCCAGTTCAGGGTGGATAAAACTCTCCGTGCTTCCACTGTCAATTAAGCATTTAACCCGGCACCCGTTTACCTCGATGTCCACCATTGATTTGGATAGCGGATGCGGCCTGGTCTGGTCCACTGTGACCGATGCCACTGTAGGGCCCTGATCGAGACAAGATGGCGTCCACGCTGTCTGCTCATAAGATGGCGGACCCCACGAGGTCGGGCAAGATGGCGTCCAAGGTGGCCGCTCCCACGGCGCACACGCGGCGGTGGCGGGTTTTCCGGCGGTTGGTTTTCCGGCGGGGTTCCCTCTGCACACCTTCCCGAAGTGCCCCTTCTTACCGCACTTAAAGCAGGTGGTGCCTTTCGCCGGGCACAGGTTTCTGGTGTGCTTTGGCTGCCCGCAGAAGTAGCAGTTGGGTCCTTGACGCGTCGCGGCTGTCGTAGGGCTTCTGGGGGGAGAGCTGGGCCCCGCCGGTGTCGGGCTGCCGGGCGGGGAAGATGCCTTCCAAGATGGCGGCGCCCTCGGCGCACACGTGGCGGCGTGGGCGGCGCGGGCTGAAGAGTAGGCGTCCGAGTTTCTCTGGGCCATCTCCAGGGACCGCGCCGTGTCCGCAGCCTGTTTCAGGTCCAACCCCGTTTTTTCCAGCAGTCTTTGCCGGATGTGAGTGGAGCTGAGGCCTGTGATAAAGGCATCGCGAACAAGCTCGTCGGTGTACACTGTGGCTTTTACATCTCGGCACTTACAGTCCTTGCCAAGCTTTTTCAGGATGCTTAGGAACTCCTCCACCGATTCCCCAGGTCGCTGTGCGCGAGTAGCGAGTAGATGCCTAGCATACACCTCATTCGTAGGCTGCTGGTAATGCGCCTTTAAGGTGTTGCAGGCGGCCAGGTACGTATCGGCGTCTTGGATGAGGGGGTAAACCCGGTGGCTTACCCAATTCCGTAGCATTCCGAGTCTCATCTTCGCAGTGTCCGTAGCGTCTTTGACGGCTGCGGAATTGTCCAGGAAGAATTCCATACAGTCAAACCAGTGTCCGAAGCGTGCTGATGCGTCCGGAGCATGTTGATCCAAATCCAAACGTTCGGGTTTCAGGAGTTGATCCATAGTGTTGAAAATTGAGTTAATAAAATTGATGTGCCTCAATTATTCCGAGACTCGAAGTTAGCAGAACAAAAGTAAGGCTTTTATTAACTCAGAACATAACACGTAAAATAGAGAGATGTCTACCTTCAGGAGGCTGATGCCGGACTGAAGTTAGATTACAAAGGAGCCAGGTATGGGCGGAGCCCTGCACACAACCAGTTCCAGCACATTCCAATGCATAATACATGAGGACTGGGGGAAGGGAAAAGACACAGAAAGCAGGCAGTTAGAAGACACAGAAAACAGGCAGTGATGAATGGAATATATTTCATCACAGTGTGTGTGTGTGTTGTAGTTGTGTGTGTGTTGTAGGGGTGTGTGTGTGTGTTGTAGGGGTGTGTGTGTGTTGAGGGGTGTGTGTGTTGTAGAGGTGTGTGTGTGTGTGTTGTAGGGATGTGTTGTGTTGTAGGGGGGGTTGTAGCGGGGGGGGGTGTTTTGGGGTGTGTTTGTGTTGTGTGTTTGTGTGTGTTGTAGGGGTGTGTGTGTGTGTTGTAGGGGTGTGTGTGTGTAGGGGTGTGTGTGTGTGTGTGTGTAGGTGTGTGTGTGTGTGTGTGTGTGTGTAGGTGTGGGTGTGTGTGTGTGTGTGTGTGTGTTGGGGTGTGTGTGTGTGTTGTAGGGGTGTGTGTGTGTTGTAGGGGTGTGTGTGTGTTGTAGGGGTGTGTGTGTGTTGGGGTGTGTGTGTGTTGTAGGGGTGTGTGTGTGTGTTGTAGGGGTGTGTGTGTGTGTGTGTGTTGTAGGGGTGTGTGTGTGTTTAGGGGTGGGTGTGTGGTGTAGGTGTGGGTGGGTGTGTAGGGGTGCGTGTGGGTGTGTGGTGGGGTGGGTGTGGGTGTTTGTGTGTGTGTTGTAGGGGTGTGTGTGTAGGGGTGTGTGTGTAGGGGTGTGTGGTTGTAGGGGTGTGTGTGGGTGTGTTGTAGGGGTGTGTGTGGGTGTGTTGTAGGGGTGTGTGTGGGTGTGTTGTAGGGGTGTGGGTGTGTTGTAGGGGTGTGTGTGTGTTGTAGGGGTGTGTGTGTGTTGTAGGGGTGTGTGTGTGTGTTGTAGGGGTGTGTGTGTGTTGTAGGGGTGTGTGTGTGTTGTAGGGGTGTGTGTGTGTGTTGTAGGGGTGTGTGTGTGTTTAGGGGTGGGTGTGGGGTGTAGGTGTGGGTGGGTGTGTGGGTGTAGGGGTGCGTGTGGGTGTGTGGTGGGGTGGGTGTGGGTGTTGTGTGTGTGCGTGTTGTAGGGGTGTGTGTGTGTGTGTTGTAGGGGTGTGTGTGTGTGTTGTAGGGGTGTGTGTTGTAGGGGTGTGTGTGTGTGTGTTGTAGTTTGTGTGTGTTGTAGGGGTGTGTGTGTGCGTTGTAGGGGTGTGGGTGTGTGTGTTGTAGGGGGGTTGTTGTAGGGGGGTGGTTGTGTTGTGGGGGGGGTGTTGTAGGGGGATGTGTGTGTTTTAGTGGTGTGTTTGTGTTGTGGGGGGGTGGGTGTTGTAGGGGTGTGTGTGTGTGTTTAGGGGTGGGTGTGGGTGGGTGTGTGGTGTAGGGGCGGGTGTGTGTGTGTTGTAGGGGTGTGTATTGTAGGGGTGGGTGTGTTGTATGTGTGTGTGGGTGTGTGTGTGTGTTGATGTGTGTGTTTGTGTGTTGTAGGTGTGTGTTGTAGGTGTGTGTTGTAGGGGTGTGTGTGTGTGTTGTAGGGGTGTGTGTGTGTGTGTGTTGTAGGGGTGTGTGTGTGTGTGTGTGTGTTATAGGGGTGTGTGTTGTAGGGGTGGGTGTGTGTGTTGTATGGGTGTGTGTGTGTGTGGGTGTGTGTGTTGAGGTGTGTTTGTTGGGGTGTGTGTGTTGTAGGGGGGTGTGTGTGTTGGTGTGTGTGTGTGTTGTAGGGTGTGTGTGTGTTTTAGGGGTGTGTGTGTGTGTGTGTGTGTTGTAGGGGTGTGTGTGTGTGTTGTAGGTGTGTGTGTGTGTGTTGTAGGTGTGGGGGTGTGTGTGTGTGTTGTAAGGGTGTGTGTGTGTGTTGTGGGGGGGTGTTGTAGGGGGTGAGGGTGTTTTAGCGGAGTGTGTGTGTGTTGTAGGGGTGTGTGTGTGTTTTGTATGTGTGTGTGTGTGTTGTAGGGGTGTGTGTGTGTGCTGTAGGTGTGTGTGTGTGTTAGGGTGTGTGTGTGTTGTAGGGATCTGTGAGTGTGTGTTGTAGGTGTGTGTGTGCTGTAGGGGTGTGTGTGCGTGTGTTGTAGGGGTGTGTGTGTGTTGTAGGCGTGTGTGTGCTGTGGGGGGGGGTGTTGTAGGGGGGTGCCTGTGTGTGTGTGTTGTAGGGGTGTGTGTGTGTGTTGTAGAGGTGTGTGGGTGTGTTGTCGGGGTGTGTGTGTGTGTTGTAGGGATGTGTGTGTGTATAGGGGTGTGTGTGTGTGTAGGGGTGTGTGTGTGTGTGTAGGGGTGTGTGTGTGTAGGCGTGTGTGTGTGGGTATATGTGTGTGTATATGGATGTGTGTGTATAGGGGTGTGTGTGTGTATATAGGGTTGGGTGTGGGTGTGGGGGTGTGTGTGTAGGGGTGTGTGTAGGTGTGGGTGTGTGTGTAGGGGTGTGTGTGTGTGTAGAGGTGGGTGTGGGTGTGTGTGTAGAGGTGGGTGTGGGTGTGTGTAGGGGTGGGTGTGGGGGTGTAGGGGTGGGTGCGGGTGTGTGTGTAGGGGTGTGTGTGTTGTAGGGGTGTGGGTGGGTGTTGTAGGGGTGTGTGTGCGTGTGTGTGTTGTAGGGGTTTGTGTGTGTGTGTGTTGTAGTGGTGTGTGTGTGTGTTGTGTGTTGTAGTTTGTGTGTGTGTGTGTGTGTAGTTGTGTGTGTGTGTAGTTGTGTGTGTTGTAGTTGTGTGTGTGTGTGTGTTGTAGTTGTGTGTGTGTGTGTGTTGTAGTGTGTGTGTGTTGTAGTTGTGTGTGTGTAGTTGTGTAGTTGTGTGTGTGTGTGTGTGTGTGTTGTAGTTGTGTGTGTTGTAGTTTGTGTGTGTGTGTGTGTTGTAGTTTGTGTGTGTGTGTGTGTTGTAGTTGTGTGTGTGTGTGTTGTAGTTGTGTGTGTGTGTGTTGTAGGGGTGTGTATGTTGTAGGGGTGTGTGTGTGTGTTGGGTGTGTGTGTTGTAGGGGGGGGTGTTGTAGGGGTGTGTGTTGTAGGGGGGTGGTTGTGTTGTAGGGGGGGGTTGTAGCGGGGGGGGTGTTGAGGGATGTGTGTGTGTTTTGGGGTGTGTGTGTGTGTTGTAGGGGGGTGTGTGTGTGTGTTGTAGGGGTGTGTGTTTTGTGGTGTAGAGGTGTGTGTGGGTGTTGTAGGGGTGTGTGTGTGTTGTGTGTGCGTTGTGTGTGTGTTGTAGGGGTGTGTGTGTGTGTGTGTTGTAGGTGTGTTGTGGGGTGTGTGTGTGTTGTAGGGGTGTGAGTAGGGGTGTGTGTGTGTGTAGGTGTGTGTGTTGTAGGGGTGTGTGTGTGTGTGTTGTAGGTGTGTTGTAGGGGGTGTGTATGTGTGTGTGTTGTAGGGGTGTGTGTGTTGTAGGGGTGTGTAGGTGTGTGTGTGTGCGTTGTAGGTGTGTGTGTGTTGGGCTGTGTAGGTGTGTGTGTGTGTTGTAGGGGTCTGTAGGTTTGTGTGCGCTGTAGGGGTGTGTAGGTGTGTGTGTGGTTGTGTGTGTGTGTGTGTGTTGTAGGGGGGTGTGTGTGTTGTAGGGGGGTGTGTGTGTTGTAGGGGGGTGTGTGTTTTGTGGTGTAGGGGTGTGTGTGGGTGTTGTAGGGGTGTGTGTGTGTGTGTAGGGGTGTGTGTGTGTGTGTGTGTTGTGTGTGTTGTAGGGGTGTGTGTGTGTGTTGTGTGTGTGTTGTAGGGGTGTGTGTGTGTGTTGTGTGTGTTGTAGGGGTGTGTGTGTGTGTTGTAGGGGTGTGTGTGTGTTGTGTGTGTTGTAGGGGTGTGTGTGTGTGTTGTAGGTGTGTTGTGGGGTGTGTGTGTGTGTTGTAGGGGTGTGTGGGGGTATGTGTGTGTGTTGTGTGTTGTAGGGGTGTGTGTGTGTGTTGGGGTGTGTGTGTGTGTAGGGGTGTGTGTGTGTGTTGTAGGGGTGTGTGTGTGTGTTGTAGGGGTGTGTGTGTTGGGGTGTGTGTGTGTTGTAGGGGTGTGTGTGTGTGTTGTAGGGGTGTGTAGGTGTGTGTGTGTTGTAGGGGTGTGTAGGTGTGTGTGCGTGTGTTGGGGTGTGTAGGTGTGTGTGTTGTAGGGCTGTGTAGGTGTGTGTGTGTGTTGTAGGTGTGTGTGCGCTGTAGGGGTGTGTAGGTGTAGGTGTGTGTGTGTGTTGTAGGGGTGTGTGTGTGGTGTAGGGGTGTGTGTGTTGTAGGGGTGTGTAGGTGTGTGTGTGTGTGTGTTGTAGGTGTGTGTGTTGGGGTGTGTGTGTTGTAGGTGTGTGTTGGGGTGTGTATGTGTGTGTGTGTTGTAGGGGTGTGTGTGTGTTGTAGGGGTGTGAAGGTTGTGTGTGTGTTGTAGGGGTGGGTGTGTGTGTGGTGTGGGTGTGTGTGTTGTGGAGGTGTGTGTGTGTGTGTGTGTGTTGTAGGGGTGTGTGTGTGTTGTAGGGGTGTGTGTGTGTTGTAGGGGTGTGTGTGTTGTAGGGGTATGTGCGTAGGGGTGTGTGTGTGTGTGTTGTAGGGGTGTGTGTGTGTTGTAGGGGTGTGTGTGTGTTGTAGGGGTGTGTGTGTGTTGTAGTTGTGTGTGTGTGTTGTAGTTGTAGGTGTGTGTGTTGTAGGGGTGTGTGTGTGTTGTAGGGGTGTGTGTGTTGTAGAGGTGTGTGTGTTGTAGGGATGTGTTGTGTTGTAGGGGGGGGTTGTAGCGGGGGGTTTGTGTTGTGTGTGTGTGTGGTGTTTGTGTGTGTTGTAGGGGTGTGTGTGTGTGTGTTGTAGGGGTGTGTGTGTGTGTTGTAGGGGTGTGTTGTGTTGTAGGGGGGGGTTGTAGCGGGGGGTGTGTTTTGGGGTGTGTTTGTGTTTGTGTGTGTTGTAGGGGTGTGTGTGTGTTGTAGGGGTGTGTGTGTGTGTTGTAGGGGTGTGTGTGTGTGTGTAGGGGTGTGTGTGTGTAGGTGTGTGTGTGTAGGGGTGTGTGTGTGTGTTGTAGGGGTGTGTGTGTGTGTGTAGGGGTGTGTGTGTGTAGGTGTGTGTGTGTAGGGGTGTGTGTGTGTTGTAGGGGTGTGTGTGTGTGTGTTGGGGTGTGTGTGTGTTGTAGGTGTGTGTGTGTGTGTGTGTGTTGTAGGGGTGTGTGTGTGTGTTGTAGGGGTGTGTGTGTGTGTGTGTTGGGGTGTGTGTGTGTGTTGTAGGTGTGTGTGTGTTTAGGGGTGGGTGTGGGTGGGTGTGTGGTGTAGGTGTGTGTGGGTGTAGGGGTGCGTGTGGGTGTGTGGTGGGGTGGGTGTGGGTGTTTGTGTGTGTTGTAGGGGTGTGTGTGTGTTGTAGGGGTGTGTGTGTGTTGTAGGGGTGTGTGTGTGTAGGGGTGTGTGTGTGTAGGGGTGTGTGTGTGTAGGGGTGTGTGTGCGTAGGTGTGTGTGTGTTGTAGGGGTGTGTGTGTGTGTGTTGTAGGGGTGTGTGTGTGTTGTAGGGGTGTGTGTGTGTGTGTTGTAGGGGTGTGTGTGTGTGTGTGTTGTAGGGGTGTGTGTGTGTGTGTGTGTAGGGGTGTGTGTGTGTGTTGTAGGGGTGTGTGTGTGTTGTAGGGGTGTGTGTGTGTTGTAGGGGTGTGTGTGTGTGTTGTAGGGGTGTGTGTGTGTTTAGGGGTGGGTGTGGGTGGGTGTGTGGTGTAGGTGTGGGTGGGTGTGTGGGTGTAGGGGTGCGTGTGGGTGTGTGGTGGGGTGAGTGTGGGTGTTGTGTGTGTGCGTGTTGTAGGGGTGTGTGTGTTGTAGGGGTGTGTGTGTGTTGTAGGGGTGGGTGTGTGTGGGTGTTGTAGGGGTGTGTGTGTGTGTGTTGTAGTTTGTGTGTGTTGTAGGGGTGTGCGTGTGTGTGTTGTAGGGGTGTGTGTGCGTTGTAGGGGTGTGGGTGTGTGTGTTGTAGGGGTGTGTGTGTGTGTTGTAGGGGTGTGTGTGTGTGTGTTGTAGGGGTGTGTGTGTGTGTTGTAGGGGTGTGTGTGTGTGTTGTAGGGGTGTGTGTGTGTTGTAGGGGTGTGTGTGTGTGTTGTAGGGGTGTGTGTGTGTTTAGGGGTGGGTGTGGGTGGGTGTGTGGTGTAGGTGTGGGTGGGTGTGTGGGTGTAGGGGTGCGTGTGGGTGTGTGGTGGGGTGGGTGTGGGTGTTTGTGTGTGTGTGTTGTAGGGGTGTGTGTGTTGTAGGGGTGTGTGTGTGTAGGGGTGTGTGTGTGTAGGGGTGTGTGTGTGTAGGGGTGTGTGTGTGCGTAGGTGTGTGTGTGTTGTAGGGGTGTGTGTGTGTGTTGTAGGGGTGTGTGTGTGTGTGTGTTGTAGGGGTGTGTGTGTGTGTGTGTGTTGGGGTGTGTGTGTGTTGTAGGGGTGTGTGTGTGTGTTGTAGGGGTGTGTGTGTGTTGTAGGGGTGTGTGTGTGTGTTGTAGGGGTGTGTGTGTGTTTAGGGGTGGGTGTGTGGTGTAGGTGTGGGTGGGTGTGTGGGTGTAGGGGTGCATGTGGGTGTGTGGTGGGGTGGGTGTGGGTGTTGTGTGTGTGCGTGTTGTAGGGGTGTGTGTGTGTTGTAGGGGTGTGTGTGTGTTGTAGGGGTGGGTGTGTGTGGGTGTTGTAGGGGTGTGTGTGTGTGTGTTGTAGTTTGTGTGTGTTGTAGGGGTGTGTGTGTTTTGTAGGGGTGTGTGTGCGTTGTAGGGGTGTGGGTGTGGGTGTTGTAGGGGGGTTGTTGTAGGGGGGTGGTTGTGTTGTGGGGGGGGTGTTGTAGGGGGATGTGTGTGTTTTAGTGGTGTGTTTGTGTTGTGGGGGGGTGGGTGTTGGGGTGTGTGTGTGTGTTTAGGGGTGGGTGTGGGTGGGTGTGTGGTGTAGGGGCGGGTGTGTGTGTGTTGTAGGGGTGTGTATTGTAGGGGTGGGTGTGTGTTGTATGGGTGGGTGTGTGTGTGTTGGTGTGTGTTGTAGGGGTGTGTGTGTGTTGTAGGGGTGTGTTGTAGGGGTGTGTGTGTGTTGTAGGTGTGTGTGTGTGTTGTAGGTTGTGTGTGTGTTGTAGGGGTGTGTGTGTGTGTGTGTTGTAGGTGTGTGTGTGTTGTAGGGGTGGGTGTGTGTTGTAGGGGTGGGTGTGTGTGTGTGTGGGTGTGTGTGTTGAGGTGTGTGTGTGTGTTGTAGGTGTGTGTTGTAGGGGTGTGTGTGTTGTAGGGGTGTGTGTGTTGTGTGTGTGTTGTAGGTGTGTGTGTGTGTGTTGGTGTGTGTGTGTGTGTTGTAGGTTGTGTGTGTGTGTGTTGTAGTTGTGTGTGTGTTGTAGTGTGTGTGTGTGTGTGTGTGTTGTAGGGGTGTGTGTGTGTGTGTGTGTGTTGTAGGGGTGTGTGTGTGTGTGTTGTAGGGGTGTGTGTGTGTGTGTGTTGTAGGGGTGTGTGTGTGTGTGTGTGTGTTGTAGGTGTGTGTGTGTGTGTGTGTTGTAGGGGTGTGTATGTTGTAGGGGGTTGGGTGTGTGTGTTGTAGGGGGGGTGTTGTAGGGGGGGTGTTTGTGTTGTAGGGGGGTGGTTGTGTTGTGGGGGGGGTTGTAGCGGGGGGGGTGTTGTCGGGGGATTTGTGTGTGTTTTGAGGTGTGTGTTGTAGGGGTGTGTGTGTTGTAGGGGTGTGTGTGTGTTGTAGGGGTGTGTGTGTGTGTGTTGTAGGTGTGTGTGTGTAGTAGGGTGTGTGTGTGTGTTGTAGGGGTGTGTGTGTGTGTGTGTTGTGTGTGTTGTAGGGGTGTGTGTGTGTGTAGGGGTGTGTGTGTGTTGTGGGTGTGTGTGTGTGTTGTAGGGGTGTGTGTGTGTGTGTTGTAGGGGTATGTGTGTGTGTTGTGTGTGTGTGTGTTGTAGGGGGGGGTGTGTGTGTTGTAGGGGTGTGTGTGTGTTGTAGGGGTGTGTGTGTGTGTTGTAGGGGTGTGTGTGTGTGTTGTAGGTGTGTTGTGGGGTGTGTGTGTGTTGTAGGGGTGTGTGTGTGTGTGTGTTGTGTGTGTTGTAGGGGGGGGGTGTTGTAGGGGTGTGTGTGTGTTGTAGGGGTGTGTGTGTGTGTTGTAGGGGTGTGTGTGTGTTGTAGGGGTGTGTGTGTGTGTTGTAGGGGGGGGGTGTGTGTGTTGTAGGGGGGGGGTGTGTTGTAGGGGTGTGTGTGTGTTGTAGGGGTGTGTGTGTGTGTTGTAGGGGTGTGTGTGTGTTGTAGGGGTGTGTGTGTGTGTTGTAGGGGTGTGTGTGTGTTGTAGGGGTGTGTGTGTGTTGTAGGGGTGTGTGTGTGTTGTAGGGGTGTGTGTGTGCGTTGTAGGGGTGTGTGTGTGCGTTGTAGGGGTGTGTGTGTGCGTTGTAGGGGTGTGTGTGCGTTGTAGGGGTGTGTAGGTGTGTGCGCGTTGTAGGGGTGTGTAGGTGTGTGCGCGTTGTAGGGGTGTGTAGGTGTGTGTGTGTGTGTTGGGGTGTGTGTGTGTGTTGTAGGGATTTGTGTGCTGTAGGGGTGTGTGTGTGTTGTAGGGATGTGTAGGTGTGTGTGTGTGTGTTGTAGGGGTGTGTGTGTGTTGTAGGGGTGTGTGTGTGTTGTATTGATGTGTAGGTGTGTGTGTGTGTGTTGTAGGGGTGCTTAGGTGTGTGTGTTGTAGGGGTGTGTGTTGTAGGGGTGTGTGTTGTAGGGGTGTGTGTGTGTTGTAGGTGTGTGTTGGGGTGTGTATGTGTGTGTGTTGTAGGGGTGTGTAGGTGTGTGTTGGGGTGTGTAGGTGTGTGTGTGTAGGGGTGTGAAGGTTGTGTGTGTGTTGTAGGGGTGGGTGTGTGTAGTGTGTGGGGTGGGTGTGTGTAGTGTGTGGTGTGGGTGTGTGTGTTGTGGAGGTGTGTGTGTGTTGTAGGGGTGTGTGTGTGTTGTAGGGGTGTGTGTGTGTTGTAGGGGTGTGTGTGTGTGTGTGTGTAGGGTTGCGTGTGTGTGTGTGTGTGTGTGTTGTAGGGGGTGTGTGTGTGTTGTAGGGGGTGTGTGTGTGTTGTAGGGGTGTGTGTGTGTTGTAGGGGTGTGTGTGTGTTGTAGGGGTGTGTGTGTGTGTGTTGTAGGGGTGTGTGTGTTGTAGGGGTGTGTGTGTGTTGGGGTGTGTGTGTTGTAGTTGTGTGAGTTGTGTGTGTGTGAGTTGTGTGTGTGTGAGTTGTGTGTGTGTGAGTTGTGTGTGTGTGAGTTGTGTGTGTGTGTGTGTTGTAGTTGTGTGTGTGTGTTGTGTGTGTGTGTGTTGTAGGGGTGTGTGTGTGTGTGTTGAGGGGTATGTGTTGTAGAGGTGTGTGTGTGTGTGTTGTAGGGATGTGTTGTGTTGTAGGGGGGGGGTTGTAGCGGGGGGGGTGTGTTTTGGGGTGTGTTTGTGTTGTGTTGTAGGGGTGTGTGTGTGTTGTAGGGGTGTGTGTGTGTAGGGGTGTGTGTGTGTGTGTGTGTGTGTGTTGGGGTGTGTGTGTGTGTGTGTTGGGGTGTGTGTGTGTGTTGTGGGTGTGTGTGTTGTGGGTGTGTGTTGGGGTGTGTGTGTGTGTTGTAGGGGTGTGTGTGGTGTTGTAGGGGTGTGTGTGTGTGTTGTAGGGGTGTGTGTGTGTTGTAGGGGTGTGTGTTGTAGGGGTGTGTGTGTGTGTGTGTGTGTTGTAGGGGTGTGTGTGTGTTTAGGGGTGGGTGTGGGTGGGTGTGTGGTGTAGGGGTGGGTGTGTGGGTGTAGGGGTGCGTGTGGGTGTGTGGTGGTGTGGGTGTTTGTGTGTGTGTTGTAGGGGTGTGTGTGTGTTGTAGGGGTGTGTGTGTGTAGGGGTGTGCGTGTGTAGGGGTGTGTGTGTGTAGGGGTGTGTGTGTGTGTGTGTAGGGGTGTGTGTGCGTAGGTGTGTGTGTGTTGTAGGGGTGTGTGTGTGTGTTGTAGGGGTGTGTGTGTGTTGTAGGGGTGTGTGTGTGTGTTGTAGGGGTGTGTGTGTGTTGTAGGTGTGTGTGTGTGTTGTAGGGGTGTGTGTGTGTTGTAGGGGTGTGTGTGTGTGTAGGGGTGGGTGTGGGTGGGTGTGGTGTAGGTGTGGGTGGGTGTGTGGGTGTAGGGGTGTGTGTGTGTGTGTTGTAGGGGGTGTGTGTGTGTTGTAGGGGTGGGTGTGTGTGGGTGTTGTAGGGGTGTGTGTGTGTGTGTGTGTGTTGGTGTGTGTTGTAGGGTGTGCGTGTGTGTGTTGTAGGGGTGTGTGTGTGTTTGTGGTGTGTGTGCGTTGTAGGGGTGCGGGTGTGTGTGTTGTAGGGGGGTTGTAGGGGGGTGGTTGTGTTGTGGGGGGGTGGGTGTTGTAGGGGTGTGTGTGGTGGGTGTGTGGTGTAGGGGCGGGTGTGTGTGGTTGTAGGGGTGTGTTTGTAGGGGTGGGTGTGTGTTGTATGGGTGTGTGTGTGTGTGTGTGGTGTGTGTGTAGGTGTGTTGTAGGGGTGTGTGTGTGTTGTAGGGGTGTTGTAGGGGTGTGTGTGTTGTAGGTGTGTGTGTGTTGTAGGGGTGTGTGTGTGTGTTGTGTGTTGTAGGTGTGTGTGTGTTGTAGGGGTGTGTGTGTGTGTGTGTTATAGGGGTGTGTGTTGTAGGGGTGGGTGTGTGTGTGTTGGGTGTGTGTGTGTGTGGGTGTGTGTGGTGTGTGTGGTGTGTTGTAGGTGTGTGTTTGTTGTAGGGGTGTGTGTGTTGTAGGTGTGTGTGTGTGTGTTGGTGTGTGTGTGTGTTGTCGGTGTGTGTGTGTGTGTTTAGGGGTGTGTGTGTGTGTTGTAGGGGTGTGTGTGTGTGTGTGTTGTAGGTGTGTGTGTTGTAGGTGTGTGTGTTGTAGGTGTGTGTGGTGTGTTGTAGGGTGTGTGTGTGTGTGTGGGGGGTGTTGTAGGGTGGGTGGGGTGTTTAGGGAGTGTGTGTGTGTTGTAGGGGTGTGTGTGTGTGTTGTAGGGGGGGGGGTGTTGTAGGTGTGTGTGTGTTGTAGGTGTGTGTGTGTTGTAGGGGTGTGTGTGTGTGCTGTAGGTGTGTGTGTGTGTTGTAAGGGTGTGTGTGTGTTTGTAGGGATCTGTGAGTGTGTGTTGTAGGTGTGTGTGTGCTGTAGGGGTGTGTGTGCGTGTGTTGTAGGGTTGTGTGTGTGTGTGTGTTGTAGGCGTGTGTGTGTGTTGTTGTAGGGGTGTGTGTGTGTGTTGTAGGGGTGTGTGTGTGTGTGCTGTAGGTGTGTGTGTGTGTTGTAAGGGTGTGTGTGTGTTTTCGTAGGGATCTGTGAGTGTGTGCTGTAGGGGTGTGTGTGCGCGTGTGTTGTAGGGTGTGTGTGCGTGTGTGTTGTAGGCGGGTGTGTGTGTGTTGTAGGGGTGTGTGTGTGTTGTAGAGGTGTGTGTGTGTGTGTTGCAGGTGTGTGTGTGTGTTGTAAGGGTGTGTGTGTGTTGTGGGGTGTTGGGGTGAGGGTGTTGTAGGGGTGTGTGTGTGTGTTGTAGGGGTATGTGTGTGTGTGTTTTAGCGGAGTGTGTGTGTGTTGTAGGGGTGTGTGTGTGTGTGTTGTAGGGGTGTGCATGTGTTGTAGGGGTGTGTGTGTGTGTGTTGTAGGGGTGTGTGTGTTGTAGGATCTCTGTGTGTTGTAGGTGTGTATGTGTGTGTTGTAGGGGTGTGTGTGTGTTGTAGGGGTCTGTGTGTGTGTTGTAGGGATCTGTGAGTGTGTGTTGTAGGTGTGTATGTGTGTGTTGTAGGGTGTGTGTGTGTTGTGTGTGTGTTGTAGGGGTGTGTGTGTGTGTTGTAGGGTTGTGTGAGTGTGTTGTAGATGTGTGCGTGTGTGTGTTGTAGGGGTGTGTGTGTGTTGTAGGGGTGTGTGTGTTGGTGTGTATGTGTGTGTTGTAGGGGTGTGTGTGTGTGCTGTAGGGGTGTGTGTGTGTTGTAAGGGTGTGTGTGTGTGTTGTAGGGTGTGTGTGTGTGTGTGTTGTAGGGGTCTGTGTGTGTGTTGTAGGGATCTGTGAGTGTGTGTTGTAGGTGTGTGGTGTGTGCTGTAGGGGTGTGTGTGTGTGTGTTGGGTGTGTGAGTGTGTTGTAGATGTGTGCGTGTGTGTGTGTGTGTTGTAGGGGTGTGTGTGTGTTGTAGGGGTGTGTGTGTGGTGTGTGTTGTAGGCGCGTGTGTGCTGTTGGGGGGGGGGGTGTTGTAGGGGGGTGCCTGTGTGTGTGTTGTCGGGGTGTGTGTGCGTTGTAGGGGTGTGTAGGTGTGTGCGCGTTGTAGGGGTGTGTAGGTGTGTGCGCGTTGTAGG
>NC_140990.1:223215276-223251445 GCF_052327205.1 Somniosus microcephalus
GGTGGGTGTGTGGGTGTAGGGGTGCGTGTGGGTGTGTGGTGGTGTGGGTGTTTGTGTGTGTGCGTGTTGTAGGTGTGTGTGTGTGTTGTAGGGGTGTGTGTGTGTCTGTCTGTGTTGTAGGGGTGTGTGTGTGTGTGTTGTAGGGGTGGGTGTGTGTGTGTGTGTTGTAGGGGTGTGTGTGTGTGTTGTAGGGGTGGGTGTGTGTGTTGTAGGGGTGTGTGTGTTGTAGGGGTGTGTGTGTGTGTTGAGGTGTGTGTGTGTGTTGTAGGTGTGTGTTTGTTGTAGGGGTGTGTGTGTGTGTAGGGGCGTGTTGTGGGGTGTGTGTGTGTTGTAGGGGTGTGTGTGTGTGTGTTGTAGGGGGGTGTGTTGTAGGGGTGTGTGTGTGTTGTAGGGGTGTGTTGTAGGGGTGTGTGTGTGTTGTAGGGGTGTGTGTGTGTGTGTTGTAGGGGTGTGTGTGTGTGTGTTGTAGGGGTGTGTGTGTTGTATGGGTGTGTGTGTGGGTGTGTGTGTGTGTGTGTAGGGGTGTGGGTGTGTGTGTGTGTGTGTAGGGGTGTGTGTGTGTGTGTTGTAGGGGTGTGTGTGTTGTAGGGGTGTGTTTGTTGTAGGGGTGTGTGTGTGTGTGTTGTAGGTGTGTGTGTGTGTGTGTGTTTTAGGGGTGTGTGTGTGTGTGTGTTGTAGGGGTGTGTGTTGTAGGTGTGTGTGTGTGTGTGTGTGTTGTAAGGGTGTGTGTGTGTGTTGTGGGGGGGTGTTGTAGGTGTGTGTGTGTGTTTTAGCGGAGTGTGTGTGTGTTGTAGGTGTGTGTGTTTTGTAGGGGTGTGTGTGTGTGTTGTAGGGGTGTGTGTGTGTGTTGGGGTGTGTGTGTGTGTGTTGTAGGGATCTCTGTGTGTGTGTGTTGTATGTGTGTGTTGTAGGGGTGTGTGTGTGCTGTAGGGGTGTGTGTGTGTTGTAAGGGTGTGTGTGTGTGTTGTAGGGGTGTGTGTGTGTTGTAGGGGTGTGTGTGTGTTGGGGTGTGTGTGTGTGTGTGTTGTAGGGATCTCTGTGTGTGTGTGTTGTATGTGTGTGTTGTAGGGGTGTGTGTGTGTTGTAGGTGTGTGTGTGTGTTGTAGGTTGTGTGTGTGTGTGTTGTAGGGCGAAGAACCAGACTTCACCAATAATCAGGGAAACAATTACGTTTTCGGGAATAACCACTTTGACATCCCTTCCCTTCCATACAGGCATAACTGCGACAAGCAGTCAAATACCAACGGAAAACAGCTACTACAGCTCTGTCGAAACCTGGGTCTGTACATTGTCAATGGTAGGTTCATAGGAGACCTCCTAGGAAGATCGACCTATTGCTCACCTCTTGGCTGCAGCGCAGTAGACTATATGATTACAGACTTAGACCCATCCTCTTTCAGAGCATTCACAGTCAAACTACAAACAACACTGTCAGATCACAATCAAATTACTATGTTCCTCAAAAAGACAGAAACAAACAACATAGAAACACAACCCAGTAAACTGTACAACACCAAAAAATCGTACAGATGGGCCAAAAACGACACGGAAAAATACCAGAAAACAATTAGCAATGCATCAACTCAATCAAGCTCTCTTAGACACCTTTCTGGATAACATATACACTCACAATAAAGAAGGCGTAAACCAGGCAGTTAGTAAACTAAACAATATTTTTGATAATTTGGCAACAAATGCAAACTTGAAAGCTCGCAAGAACAAACCCAAAACAAAAAACTATGAAAAATGGTTTGACCGAGATTGCCATAACATGAGGAAAAAACTTAGAAAAATATCAAACCAAAAACACAGACATCCAGAAAACGAGGAACTACGCCTTACTTATTGTCAGACACTAACACAATACAGAAACACACTCAGAACCAAAAAAGAGCAATATATTAAGAATACACTCAGCTCCATGGAGGAATCCATTGATTCCAATTGTTTCTGGGAAAACTTGAAAACACTACACAAAAAACAACACGACGATTTGGCCATTCAAAATGGGGACACATGGGTAAACCACTTTGAAAAATTATACCAGAAAAACACACTAAGACCAGAGCAACACCAAATATGCAAAAAACTGGAAAAGCTAGAAATGGCCATAAAAGATAACCAAAACCCGCTGGACGCCATAATAACAGAAAAAGAACTTCTTGAAAAACTCAAGGACCTGCGACCAGGAAAAGCCTGCGGGACAGACGGCATACTAAACGAGATGATTAAACACACAGACAACAAAATGAAACTGGCTATCCTAAAACTCTTCAACTTGGTTCTGAGTGTCGGTTATTTCCCTGATATCTGGAACAAAGGACTCATAACGCCCATATACAAAAGTGGGGACAAAATTGACCCAAACAACTATCGAGGCATCTGTGTAAACAGTAACCTGGGGAAGGTATTCTGTAGCATCATAAACAAAAGACTTATAAACTTCCTTGAGGAGCACAATGTCTTGAGTAAAAGCCAAATTGGATTCCTGCCAAACTATAGAACATCCGATCATATCTTCACCCTACAGACCCTAATTGACAAACACGTTCACCATAACAAAAGCAAAATCTACGCATGCTTTGTAGATTTCCAGAAGGCTTTCGACTCCATCTGGCATGACGGTTTATTCCTGAAACTTATCGAAAGTGGGGTAGGAGGGAAAACATATGATGTAATTAAATCAATGTATACAAACAACAAATGTGCAGTTAAAATTGGAGACAAACAAACAAAATACTTCCCACAGGGGCGGGGGGTGACGCAGGGCTCGCCAATCTCACCGACACTCTTTAATATTTACATAAATGGATTGGCAAAACTACTTGAACAATCTACAGCACCCGGCCTCACCCTATATGAATCCAAGGTTAAATTCCTCCTCTATGCAGACGACCTGGTTCTGCTGTCACCTACTAAAGAGGGGCTACAGCAAAACCTGGACCTGCTGGAGTCGTACTGCCAGACTTGGGCCCTGACAATAAATCCCCAAAAAACCAAAGTCCTTGTGTTCCAGCAAAGATCCAAACATCAGGGACCCAAAATAAATTTCACTGTAGGAACAACCAAAATTGAACAAACCACTAACTACACATACTTGGGCTTAAAAATCAGTTCTACGGGAAACTTCAAACTGGCTGTGAATGAACTGAAAGAGAAAGCAAGAAGGGCTTTCTATGCCATCAAAAAATCAATCCAAATAGAAATCCCAATTAGCATTTGGCTCAAAATTTTCAAATCAGTAATTGAACCAATTGCACTCTATGGCAGTGAAGTATGGGGACCGCTAACTCAACAAGAATTTGCAAAATGGGACAAACACCCAATTGAGATCCTACATGCAGAATTCTGTAAAAGTATCCTCCGGACTCAAAGGAAAACAGTAAACAATGCATGCAGGGCGGAACTAGGCCAATATCCATTAATAATCACTATCCAAAAAAGAGCCACCAAATTTTGGAATCACCTACAAATGAGCAATCCCCAATGCTATCACTACGACGCCCTGAAATGCCAAGAGCTGACCATAAAGAAGAATACCCTCAGTCAACTAGTCCTGGGACTCAGTGAAGTAACTACTAACAATACTAACAATAACCAGCCCCAGGACAGTGACAGGGTAACACAAAGAATTCGACCCAACACAATCGTCGCTAAGCAAAAGGAAAAATATCTGACATATTGGGCAGAAACAACAAAAACCCAAAGCAAACTCAATTGCTACTTGGCCCTAAACAGACAATACAACATAGCTGATTACCTGACCATGGTAAAGGATAACAAACTGAGAAGAACCTTGACAAGGTACAGACTTAGCGAACATAGCCTAGCGATCGAAAAAGGCAGACACAGGCAGACCAGGCTGCCAAGAGAGGACAGGATATGCTCTCACTGCAGTCAGGGAGTGGTGGAGACAGAGATGCACTTCCTCACAGCTTGTGGAAAATATCAGGGCATCAGGGAGAATTTCTACCAAAAATTCTCACAAATATGCCCTGATTTCAGAAATCTGAATGACAACCAAAAACTCCCATTCCTACTGGGAGAGGAGAGAAACTGTATAACACTGGCGGCACACTATGTTACAGCTTGCCATGAACAGAGGGACAACCAGTAAACTAAGAAAAGAATATATATAAACAATGCGAATGTATATTTATACACTCAGGGATATACCTGTTTATACACTGTATGAATAGAACTGCGTTTATGTGCTAAACCATAAATGTATTTTGATGCTTTGGCAACATAAGATGTAACTTGTCATGCCAATAAAGCGATTTGAATTGTGAATTGTGTGTGTGTGTGTGTGTTTTAGGGGTGTGTGTGTGTGTTGTAGGGGTGTGTGTGTGTTGTAGGTGTGTGTGTGTGTGTGTTGTAAGGGTGTGTGTGTGTGTTGGGGGGTGTTGTAGGGGGTGAGGGTGTTGTAGGAGTGTGTGTGTGTGTGTTGTAGGGGTGTGTGTGTGTGTGTTTTGTAGGGGTGTGTGTGTGTGTTGTAGGGGTGTGTGTGCTGTAGGGGGGTGTGTGTGTGTGTTGTAAGGGTGTGTGTGTTGTAGGGGTGTGTGTGTTGTAGGGGTGTGTGTGTTGTAGGTGTGTGTGTGTGTGTTGTAGGGGTGTGTGTGTGTGTTGTAGGGGTGTGTGTGTGTGTGTTGTAGGGATCTGAGTGTGTTGTAGGTGTGTGTGTGTGTGCTGTAGGGGTGTGTGTGTGTGTGTTGTAGTGTTGTGTGAGTGTGTTGTAGATGTGTGTGTGTGTTGTAGGGGTGTGTGTGTGTGTTGTAGGCGTGTGTGTGCTGTGGGGGGGGGTGTTGTAGGGGGGTGCCTGTGTGTGTGTTGTAGGGGTGTGTGTGTGTGTTGTCGGGGCGTGTGTGTGTGTTGTAGGGGTGTGTGTGTGTGTGTATAGGGGTGTGTGTGTATAGGGGGGTGTGTGTGTGTATATGTGTGTGTGTGTGTATATGGATGTGTGTGTATAGGGGTGTGTGTGTGTATATAGGGTTGGGTGTGGGTGTGTGTAGGGGTGGGTGTGGGTGGGTGTGGGTGTGTGTGTAGGGGTGGGTGTGTGTGTGTAGGGGTGTGTGTGTGTAGAGGTGGGTGTGGGTGTGTGTGTAGAGGTGGGTGTGTGTGTAGGGGTGGGTGTGGGGATGTAGGGGTGTGTGTGTTGTAGGGGTGTGTGTGTGTTGTAGGTGTGTTGTAGTTGTGTGTGTGTGTGTGTGTGTGTGTGTGTGTGTTGTAGTTGTGTGTGTGTGTTGTAGTTGTGTGTGTGTGTTGTAGTGTGTGTGTGTTGTGTGTGTGTGTTGTAGTTGTGTGTGTGTTGTAGTTCTGTGTGTGTGTGTGTTGTAGTTGTGTGTGTGTTGTAGTTGTGTGTGTGTGTGTTGTAGTTGTGTGTGTGTTGTAGTTGTGTGTGTGTGTGTGTGTTGTAGGTGTGTGTGTGTGTTGTAGTTGTGTGTGTGTGTGTGTTGTAGTTGTGTGTGTGTGTTGTAGTTGTGTGTGTGTGTGTTGTAGTTGTGTGTGTGTTGTAGTTGTGTGTGTGTGTGTGTGTTGTAGGTGTGTGTGTGTGTTGTAGTTGTGTGTGTGTGTGTGTTGTAGTTGTGTGTGTGTGTGTTGTAGTTGTGTGTGTGTGTTGTAGTTGTGTGTGTGTGTTGTAGTTGTGTGTGTGTTGTAGTTGTGTGTGTGTGTGTGTGTGTTGTAGGGGTGTGTATGTTGTAGGGGTGTGTGTGTGTTGTAGTTGTGTGTGTGTGTATGTTGTAGGGGTGTGTGTGTGTGTGTTGTAGGGGTGTGTATGTTGGGTGTGTGTGTTGTAGGGGGGGTGTTGTAGGGGTGTGTGTTGTAGGGGGGTGGTTGTGTTGTGGGGGGGGTTGTAGCGGGGGGGGTGTTGTCGGGGGATGTGTGAGAGTTTTGGGGTGTGTGTGATATGTAGGGGTGTGTGTGTGGTTGTGTGTGTGTGTGTGTGTGGTAGGTGTGTGTCTGTGTGTTGTAGGGGTGTGTGTGTGTTGTAGGGGTGTGTGTGTGTGTGTGTTTGTGTGTGTGTGTGTGTAGTAGGGTGTGTGTGTGTTTTGTGGTGTAGGGGTGTGTGTGGGTGTTGTAGGGGTGTGTGTGTGTGTTGTGTGTGTGTTGTAGGGGTGTGTGTGTGTGTGTTGTAGGGGTGTGTATGTTGTAGGTGTGTGTGTGTGTGTTGGGTGTGTGTGTTGTAGGGGTGTGTGTGTGTGTTGGGTGTGTGTGTTGTAGGGGGGGTGTTGTAGGGGTGTGTGTTGTAGGGGGGTGGTTGTGTTGTGGGGGGGGGTTGTAGCGGGGGGGGTGTGAGAGTTTTGGGGTGTGTGTGATATGTAGGGGTGTGTGTGTGGTTGTGTGTGTGTGTGTGTGTGGTAGGTGTGTGTGTGTGTGTTGTAGGGGTGTGTGTGTGTTGTAGGGGTGTGTGTGTGTGTAGTAGGGTGTGTGTGTGTTTTGTGTGTGTGTTGTAGGGGTGTGTGTGTTGTAGGTGTGTTGTGGGGTGTGTGTGTGTGTTGTGGGGTGTGTGTGTGTGTGTTGTAGGTGTGTGTGTGTGTTGTAGGGGTGTGTGTGTGTGTGGTTGTAGGGGTGTGTGTGTGTTGTAGGGGTGTGTGTGTGTGTTGGGGTGTGTAGGTGTGTGTGTGTGTGTTGTAGGGCTGTGTAGGTGTGTGTGTGTGTTGTAGGGGTGTGTAGGTTTGTGTGCGCTGTAGGGGTGTGTAGGGGTGTGTGTGTGTTGTAGGGGGGTGTGTGTGTGTTGTAGGGATGTGTAGGTGTGTGTGTTGTAGGGGTGTGTATGTGTGTGTGTGTGTGTGTTGTAGGGGTGTGTAGGTGTGTGTGTGTGTTGTAGGGGTGTGTAGGTGTGTGTGTGTTGTAGGTGTGTGTGTTGTAGGTGTGTGTTGTAGGGGTGTGTAGGTGTGTGTGTGTTGTAGGGGTGTGTAGGTGTGTGTGTGTTGTAGGGGTGTGTAGGTTGTGTGTTGTAGGGATGGGTGTGTGTATTGGGGTGTGTGTTGTGGGTGTGTGTGTTGTGGAGGTGTGTGTGTTGTAGGGGTGTGTGTGTGTTGGGGTGTGTGTTGTAGGTGTATGTGGTGTGTGTGTTGTAGGGGGTGTGTGTGTAGGGGTGTGTGTGTGTGTAGGGGTGGTGGGTGTGTGTGTTGTAGGGGTGTGTGTGATGTAGGGGTGTGTGTGTGTTGTAGTTGTGTGTGTGTTGTGGTTGTGTGTGTGTTGTGTGTGTGTGTGTGTGTGTTGTGTGTGTGTTGTGGTGTGTGTGTTGTAGGTGTGTGTGTTGTAGGTGTGTGTGGTGTTGGTGTGTGGGGTGTGTGTGTGTGTGTAGTAGGGTGTGTGTGTGTGTTGTAGGGGTGTGTGTGTGTGTGTTGTAGGGGTGTGTGTGTGTTTTGTGGTGTAGGGGGTGTGTGGGTGTTGTAGGGGTGTGTGTGTAGGGGGTGTGTGTGTGTGTGTGTGTGTTGTAGGTATGTTGTAGGGGTGTGTGTGTGTGTGTGTTGTAGGGGTGTGTGTGTGTGTTGTAGCGGTGTGTGTGTGTGTGTGTTGTAGGGGTGTGTGTGTGTTGTTGGGGTGTGTGTGTGTGTGTGTTGTAGGGGTGTGTGTGTGTTGTAGGGGTGTGTGTGTGTTGTAGGGGTGTGTGTGTGTTGTAGGGGTGTGTGTGTGTGTGTGTTGTAGGGGTGTGTTGTGTTGTGGGGGGGGGTTGTAGGGGGGGGTGTTGTGGGGTATGTGTGTGTGTTTTGGGGTGTGTTTGTGTTGAAGTGGTGTGTGTGTGTTGTAGTGGTGTGTGTTGTGGGGTGTGTGTGTTGTAGGGGTGTGTGTGCTTGTAGGGGTGTGTGTGTTGTAGGGGGGTGTGTGTGTGTGTGGGGGTGTGTGGTGTAGGTGTGGTGTGTGTGTGTGTGTGTGTGTGTTGGGGGTGTGTGTGTGTGTAGGTGTGTGTTGTGGGTGTGTGGGTGTGTGTGTGTGTGTTGTAGGGGGTGTGTGTGTGTGTTGTGGGGTGTGGTGTGTGTTGTGTGTGTGTGTGTGTGTGTTGTAGGTGTGTGTGTGTGTGTGTTGTGGGTGTGTGTGTGTTGTGGGTGTGTGTGTTGTGTGTGTGTGTGTGTTGTAGGTGTGTGTGTGTGTAGTAGGGGTGTGTGTGTGTTGTGGGGGTGTGTGTGTGTTTTGTGGTGTAGGGGTGTGTGTGGGTGTTGTAGGGGTGTGTGTAGGGGTGTGTGTGTGTGTTGTGGTGTGTTGTAGGGGGTGTGTGTTGTGGGGGTGTGTGTGTGGTTGTAGGGGGTGTGTGTGTGTGTTGTAGCGGTGTGTGTGTGTGTGTTGTAGGTGTGTGTGTGTGTAGTAGGGTGTGTGTGTGTTGTAGGGGTGTGTGTGTGTTTTGTGGTGTAGGGGTGTGTGTGGGTGTTGTAGGGGTGTGTGTAGGGGGTGTGTGTGTGTGTTGTAGGTATGTTGTAGGGGTGTGTGTTGTAGGGGTGTGTGTGTGTGTGTGTTGTAGGGGGTGTGTGTGTGTGTGTGTAGGGGTGTGGTGTGTTGTAGGGGTGTGTGTGGGGTGTGTGTGTGTGTGTGTTGTAGGGGTGTGTGTGTGTTGTAGGGGGGTGTGTGTGTGTGTTGTGGGGGTGTGTGTGTGTTTAGGGGTGGGTGTGGGTGGGTGTGTGGTGTAGGTGTGTGGGTGTAGGGGTGGTGTGTGTGGTGGGTGGGTGTTGTGTGTGTGTGTTGTAGGTGTGTGTGTGTGTCTGTGTTGTAGGGGTGTGTGTGTTGTAGGGGTGTGTGTGTGTGTGTGTGTGTTGTAGGGGTGTGTGTGTGTGTGTTGTAGGGGTGTGTGTGTGTGTGTGTTGTAGGGGGTGTGTGTGTGTGTTGTAGGGGTGTGTGTGTGTTGTGTGTTGTAGGGTGTGTGTGTGTGTGTGTTGTAGTTTGTGTGTGTGTGTTGTAGGGGTGTGTGTGTGTTGTAGGGGTGTGTGTGTGTGTGTGTTGTAGGGGTGTGTGTGTGTTTTGGTAGGGGTGTGTGTGCGTTGTAGGGTGTGGGTGTGTGTGTTGTAGGTGTGTGTGTGTGTGTTGTAGGGGGTGTGTGTTGGGGGGTGGTTGTGTTGTGGGGTGTGTTGTAGGGGGATGTGTGTGTTTTAGTGGTGTGTTTTGTGTTGGGGTGTGTGTGTTGTGGGGGGGTGGGTGTTGTAGGGGTGTGTGTGTGTGTGTTTAGGGGTGGGTGTGGGTGGGTTGTGTGGTGTAGGGGTGGGTGTGGGTGTGTGTTGTAGTTGTGTGTGTGTGTTGTAGTTGTGTGTGTGTGTGTGTTGTAGTTGTGTGTGTGTGTGTTGTAGGGGTGTGTGTGTGTGTGTGTTGTAGGGGTGTGTATGTTGGGGTGTGTGTGTGTATGTTGTAGGGGTGTGTGTGTGTGTGTTGTAGGGGTGTGTATGTTGTAGGTGTGTGTTGGGTGTGTGTGTTGTAGGTGGGGGTGTTGTAGGGGGTGGTTGTGTTGGGGGGGTTGTAGCGGGGGGGGGGGGTTGTCGGGGGATGTGTGAGAGTTTTGGGGTGTGTGTGATATGTAGGGGTGTGTGTGTGGTTGTGTGTGTGTGTGTGTGGTAGGTGTGTGTGTGTGTGGTAGGTGTGTGTGTGTGTGTTGTAGGGGTGTGTGTGTGTTGTAGGGGTGTGTGTGTGTGTGTGTTTGTGTGTGTGTGTGTGTAGTAGGGTGTGTGTGTGTTTTGTGGTGTAGGGGTGTGTGTGGGTGTTGTAGGGGTGTGTGTGTGTGTTTGTGTGTTGTAGGGGTGTGTGTGTGTGTGTGTGTTGTAGGTGTGTTGTGGGGTGTGTGTGTGTGTTGGGTGTGTGTGTGTGTGTTGTAGGGGTGTGTGTGTGTTGTAGGTGTGTGTGTGTGTGTTGGGGTGTGTGTGTTGTAGGGGTGTGTGTGTGTGTGTTGTAGGGGTGTGTGTGTGTGTTGGGGTGTGTAGGGGTGTGTGTGTGTGTTGGGGTGTGTAGGTGTGTGTGTGTGTGTGTTGGGGTGTGTAGGTGTGTGTGTGTGTGTTGGGCTGTGTAGGTGTGTGTGTGTGTTGTAGGGGTGTGTAGGTTTGTGTGCGCTGTAGGGGTGTGTAGGTGTGTGTGTGTGTGTGTGTTGTAGGGGTGTGTGTGTTGTAGGGATGTGTAGGTGTGTGTGTTGTAGGGGTGTGTAGGTGTGTGTGTGTGTGTGTGTGTTGTAGGGGTGTGTAGGTGTGTGTGTGTTGTAGGGGTGTGTAGGTGTGTGTGTTGTAGGGGTGTGTAGGTGTGTGTGTGTTGTAGGTGTGTGTGTTGTAGGTGTGTGTTGTAGGTGTGTGTTGTAGGGGTGTGTAGGTGTGTGTGTGTTGTAGGGGTGTGTAGGTGTGTGTGTGTTGTAGGGGTGTGTAGGTTGTGTGTTGTAGGGATGGGTGTGTGTATTGGGGTGTGTGTTGTGGGTGTGTGGTGTGGGTGTGTGTGTTGTGGAGGTGTGTGTGTTGTAGGGGTGTGTGTGTGTTGGGGTGTGTGTTGTAGGTGTATGTGCGTGTGTGTGTTGTAGGGGTGTGTGTGTAGGGGTGTGTGGGTGTGTGTGTTGTAGGGGTGTGTGTGTTGTAGGGGGTGTGTGTGATGTAGGGGTGTGTGTGTGTTGTAGTTGTGTGTGTGTTGTGGTTGTGTGGTGTGTGTTGTAGTTGTGTGTGTGTGTTGTAGTTGTGGTGTGTGTGTTGTAGGTGTGTGTGTTGTAGGTGTGTGTGTGTTGTAGGTGTGTGTGTGTGTGTAGGAGGTGTGTGTGTGTGTGTTGTAGGTGTGTGTGTGTGTAGTAGGGTGTGTGTGTGTTGTAGGGGTGGGTGTGTGTGTGTTGTAGGGGTGTGTGTGTGTTTTGTGGTGTAGGGGTGTGTGTGGGTGTTGTAGGGGTGTGTGTGTAGGGTGTGTGTGTGTGTTGTAGGTATGTTGTAGGGGTGTGTGTGTGTGTTGTAGGGGTGTGTGTGTGTTGTAGGGGTGTTGTGTGTGTGTTGTAGGGGTGTGTGTGTGTGTGGTAGGGGTGTGTGTGTGTTGTAGGGGTGTGTGTGTGTGTTGTAGGGGTGTGTGTGTGTGTGTGTTGTAGGGGTGTGTTGTGTTGGGGGGGTTGTAGCGGGGGGGTGTTGTCGGGGTATGTGTGTGTGTTTTGGGGTGTGTTTGTGTTGTAGTGGTGTGTGTGTGTTGTAGTGGTGTGTGTTGTGGGGTGTGTGTGTTGTAGGGGTGTGTGTGCGTTGTAGGGGTGTGTGTGTTGTAGGTGTGTGTGTGTGTAGTAGGGTGTGTGTGTGTTGTAGGGGTGTGTGTGTGTTTTGTGGTGTAGGGGTGTGTGTGGGTGTTGTAGGGGTGTGTGTAGGGGTGTGTGTGTGTGTTGTAGGTATGTTGTAGGGGTGTGTGTTGTAGGGGTGTGTGTGTGTGTGTGTTGTAGGGGTGTGTGTGTGTGTGTTGTAGGGGTGTGCGTGTGTTGTAGGGGTGTGTGTGTGTGTTCGGGGGTGTGTGTGTTGTAGGGGTGTGTGTGTGTGTGTTGTAGGGGTGTGTGTGTGTGTGTTGTAGGGGTGTGTGTGTGTTGTAGGGGGGTGTGTGTGTGTGTTGTGGGGTGTGTGTGTGTTTAGGGGTGGGTGTGGGTGGGTGTGTGGTGTAGGTGTGTGTGGGTGTAGGGGTGGGTGTGTGGTGGGGTGGGTGTTGTGTGTGTGTGTTGTAGGTGTGTGTGTGTGTCTGTGTTGTAGGGGTGTGTGTGTTGTAGGGGTGTGTGTGTGTGTGTGTGTTGTAGGGGTGTGTGTGTGTGTGTTGTAGGGGTGTGTGTGTGTGTGTGTGTTGTAGGGGTGTGTGTGTGTTGTAGGGGTGTGTGTGTGTTGTGTGTTGTAGGGGTGTGTGTGTGTGTGTGTTGTAGTTTGTGTGTGTGTGTTGTAGGGGTGTGTGTGTGTTGTAGGGGTGTGTGTGTGTGTGTGTTGTAGGGGTGTGTGTGTGTTTTGTAGGGGTGTGTGTGCGTTGTAGGGGTGTGGGTGTGTGTGTTGTAGGTGTGTGTGTGTGTGTTGTAGGGGGTGTGTGTTGGGGGTGGTTGTGTTGTGGGGTGTGTTGTAGGGGGATGTGTGTGTTTTAGTGGTGTGTTTGTGTTGGGGTGTGTGTGTTGTGGGGGGGTGGGTGTTGTAGGGGTGTGTGTGTGTGTTTAGGGGTGGGTGTGGGTGGGTGTGTGGTGTAGGGGTGGGTGTGGGTGTGTGTTGTAGTTGTGTGTGTGTGTTGTAGTTGTGTGTGTGTGTGTGTTGTAGGGGTGTGTGTGTGTGTGTGTTGTAGGGGTGTGTATGTTGGGGTGTGTGTGTGTATGTTGTAGGGGTGTGTGTGTGTGTGTTGTAGGGGTGTGTATGTTGTAGGTGTGTGTTGGGTGTGTGTGTTGTAGGGGGGGTGTTGTAGGGGGGTGGTTGTGTTGCGGGGGGGGTTGTAGCGGGGGGGGGGTTGTCGGGGGATGTGTGAGAGTTTTGGGGTGTGTGTGATATGTAGGGGTGTGTGTGTGGTTGTGTGTGTGTGTGTGTGTGTGGTAGGTGTGTGTGTGTGTGGTAGGTGTGTGTGTGTGTGTTGTAGGGGTGTGTGTGTGTGTGTGTTTGTGTGTGTGTGTGTAGTAGGGTGTGTGTGTGTTTTGTGGTGTAGGGGTGTGTGTGGTGTTGTAGGGGTTTGTGTGTTGTAGGGGTGTGTGTGTGTGTGTGTGTTGTAGGTGTGTTGTGGGGTGTGTGTGTGTGTTGTGGGTGTGTGTGTGTGTGTTGTAGGGGTGTGTGTGTGTTGTAGGTGTGTGTGTGTGTGTTGTAGGGGTGTGTGTGTTGTAGGGGTGTGTGTGTGTGTGTTGTAGGGGTGTGTGTGTGTGTTGGGGTGTGTAGGTGTGTGTGTGTGTGTGTTGGGGTGTGTAGGTGTGTGTGTGTGTGTTGTAGGGCTGTGTAGGTGTGTGTGTGTGTTGTAGGGGTGTGTAGGTTTGTGTGCGCTGTAGGGGTGTGTAGGTGTGTGTGTGTGTGTGTGTTGTAGGGGTGTGTGTGTGTTGTAGGGGGGTGTGTGCGTGTTGTAGGGATGTGTAGGTGTGTGTGTTGTAGGGGTGTGTAGGTGTGTGTGTGTGTGTTGTAGGGGTGTGTGTGTGTGTGTGTGTTGTAGGGGTGTGTAGGTGTGTGTGTGTTGTAGGGGTGTGTAGGTGTGTGTGTTGTAGGGGTGTGTAGGTGTGTGTGTGTTGTAGGTGTGTGTGTTGTAGGTGTGTGTTGTAGGTGTGTGTTGTAGGGGTGTGTAGGTGTGTGTGTGTTGTAGGGGTGTGTAGGTGTGTGTGTGTTGTAGGGTGTGTAGGTTGTGTGTTGTAGGGATGGGTGTGTGTATTGGGGTGTGTGTTGTGGGTGTGTGGTGTGGGTGTGTGTGTTGTGGAGGTGTGTGTGTTGTAGGGGTGTGTGTGTGTTGGGGTGTGTGTTGTAGGTGTATGTGCGTGTGTGTGTTGTAGGGGTGTGTGTGTAGGGGTGCGTGGGTGTGTGTGTTGTAGGGGTGTGTGTGTTGTAGGGGTGTGTGTGATGTAGGGGTGTGTGTGTGTTGTAGTTGTGTGTGTGTTGTGGTTGTGTGTGTGTGTGTTGTAGTTGTGGTGTGTGTGTTGTAGGTGTGTGTGTTGTAGGTGTGTGTGTGTTGTAGGTGTGTGTGTGTGTGTAGGAGGTGTGTGTTGGAGGTGTGTGTGTGTGTAGTAGGGTGTGTGTGTGTTGTAGGGGTGGGTGTGTGTGTGTTGTAGGGGTGTGTGTGTGTTTTGTGGTGTAGGGGTGTGTGTGGGTGTTGTAGGGGTGTGTGTGTAGGGGTGTGTGTGTGTGTGTTGTAGGTATGTTGTAGGGGTGTGTGTGTGTGTGTGTTGTAGCGGTGTGTGTGTGTGTGTTGTAGGGGTGTGTGTGTGTGTTGTAGGGGTGTGTGTGTGTGTGGTAGGGGTGTGTGTGTGTTGTAGGGGTGTGTGTGTGTGTTGTAGGGGTGTGTGTGTGTGTGTGTTGTAGGGGGTGTGTTGTGTTGGGGGGGTTGTAGCGGGGGGGGTGTTGTCGGGGTATGTGTGTGTGTTTTGGGGTGTGTTTGTGTTGTAGTGGTGTGTGTGTGTTGTAGTGGTGTGTGTTGTGGGGTGTGTGTGTTGTAGGGGTGTGTGTGCGTTGTAGGGGTGTGTGTGTTGTAGGGGTGTGTGTGTGTGTAGGGGTGTGTGTGTAGGTGTGTGTGTGTGTGTAGGTGTGTGTGTGTGTGTTGGGGTGTGTGTGTGTGTAGGTGTGTGTGTGTGTAGGTGTGTGTTGTGGGTGTGTGTGTGTGTGTTGTAGGGGTGTGTGTGTGTGTGTTGTAGGGGTGTGTGTTGTAGGGGTGTGTGTGTGTGTGTTGTAGGTGTGTGTGTGTGTGTGTGTGTTGTGGGTGTGTGTGTGTTGTGGGTGTCTGTGTGTGTGTGTGTGTGTGTGTGTTGTAGGTGTGTGTGTGTGTAGTAGGGTGTGTGTGTGTTGTAGGGGTGTGTGTGTGTTTTGTGGTGTAGGGGTGTGTGGGTGTTGTAGGGGTGTGTGTAGGGGTGTGTGTGTTGTAGGTATGTTGTAGGGGTGTGTGTTGTAGGGGTGTGTGTGTGTGTGTTGTAGGGGTGTGTGTGTGTGTGTTGTAGCGGTGTGTGTGCGTGTGTTGTAGGGGTGTGTGTGTGTGTTGGGGGGTGTGTGTGTTGTAGGGGTGTGTGTGTTGTAGGGGTGTGTGTGTGTGTGTTGTAGGGGTGTGTGTGTGTTGTAGGGGGGTGTGTGTGTGTGTTGTGGGGGTGTGTGTGTGTTTAGGGGTGGGTGTGGGTGGGTGTGTGGTGTAGGTGTGTGTGGGTGTAGGGGTGAGTGTGTGGTGGGGTGGGTGTGGGTGTTGTGTGTGTGTGTTGTAGGTGTGTGTGTGTGTTGTAGGTGTGTGTGTGTGTGTGTCTGTGTTGTAGGGGTGTGTGTGTTGTAGGGGTGTGTGTGTGTGTGTTGTAGGGGTGTGTGTGTGTGTGTGTTGTAGGGGTGTGTGTGTGTGTTGTAGGGGGTGTGTGTGTGTTGTAGGGGTGTGTGTGTGTTGTGTGTTGTAGGGGTGTGTGTGTGTGTGTGTTGTAGTTTGTGTGTGTGTGTTGTAGGGGTGTGTGTGTGTTGTAGGGGTGTGTGTGTGTGTGTGTTGTAGGGGTGTGTGTGTGTTTTGTAGGGGTGTGTTTGCGTTGTAGGGGTGTGGGTGTGTGTGTTGTAGGGGGTGTGTGTTGGGGGGTGGTTGTGTTGTAGGGGGATGTGTGTGTTTTAGTGGTGTGTTTGTGTTGGGGTGTGTGTGTTGTGGGGGGTGGGTGTTGTAGGGGTGTGTGTGTGTGTTTAGGGGTGGGTGTGGGTGGGTGTGTGGTGTAGGGGTGGGTGTGGGTGTGTGTTGTAGGGGTGTGTGTGTTGTAGGGTGGGTGTGTGTGTTGTATGGGTGTGTGTGGGTGTGTGTGTGTGTGTGTGTTGAGGTGTGTGTGTGTGTTGTAGGTGTGTGTTTGTTGTAGGGGTGTGTGTGTGTTGGGGTGTGTTGTAGGTGTGTGTGTGTGTTGTAGGTGTGTGTGTGTGTTGGTTGTGTGTGTGTGTTGTATGGGTGTGTGTGTGTGTGTTGTGTTGTAGGTGTGTGTTTGTTGTAGGTGTGTGTGTGTGTTGTAGGTGTGTGTGTGTGTTGTAGGGGTGTGTGTGTTGTAGGGATGTGTGTGTGTTGTGTGTGTGTGTGTGTGTTGTAAGGGTGTGTGTGTGTTGTGGGGTGTGTTGTAGGGGGTGAGGGTGTTGTAGGGGTGTGTGTGTGTGTGTTGTAGGGGTGTGTGTGTGTGTGTTGTAGGGCTGTGTGTGTGTGTTGTAGGGCTGTGTGTGTGTGTTGTAGGGGTGTGTGTGTGTGTGTGTTGGGGTGTCTGTGTGTGTTGTAGGGGTGTGTGTGTGTTGTGGGGGGGGTGTGTTGTAGGTGTGTGTGTGTTGTAGGGGTGTGTGTGTGTGTGTTGTAGGGGTGTGTGTGTGTGTGTTGTAGGTGTGTGTGTGTGTGTGTTGGGGTGTGTGTGTGTGTTTTGTAGGGGTGTGTGTGTGTCTGTTGTAGGTGTGTGTGTGTGTTGTAGGGGTGTGTGTGTTGTAGGGGTGCGTGTGTGTTGTAGGGGTGTGTGTGTGTTGTAGGGGTGTGTGTGTGTGTGTGTTGTAGGGGCGTGTGTGTTGTAGGGGTGTGTGTGTGTGTGTGTTGTAGGGGTGTGTGTGTGTGTGTGTTGTAGGGGTGTGTGTGTGTGTGTTGTAGGGGTGTGTGTGTGTGTTTTGTAGGGGTGTGTGTGTGTTGGGGTGTGTGTGTGTCTGTTGTATGTGTGTGTGTGTTGTAGGGGTGTGTGTGTTGTAGGGGTGTGTGTGTGTGTGTTGTAGGGGTGTGTGTGTGTGTGTGTTGGGGTGTGTGTGTGTGTGTTGTAGAGGTGTGTGTGTTGTACAGGTGTGTGTGTGTGTGTTGTAGGTGTGTGTGTGTGTTGTAGGGGTGTGTGTGTGTGTTGTAGGGGTGTGTGTGTGTTGTAGGGGTGTGTGTATGTGTGCTGTAGGGGTGTATGTGTGTGTTGTAGGGGTGGGTGTGTGTGTGTGTGTGTGTTGTAGGGGTGGGTGTGTGTGTGTGTGTTGTAGGGGTGTGTGTGTTGTAGGTGTGTGTGTTGTAGGGGTGTGTGTGTATAGGGGTGTGTGCGTGTATAGGGTTGTGTGTGTGTAAGCGTGTGTGTGTGTGTGTATAGGTATGTGTGTGTGTGTAGGGGTGTGTGTGTGTAGGGGTGGGTGTGTGTGTGTGTGTGTGTGTGTATAGGGGTGTGTGTGTCTGTGATAGGGGTGTGTGTGATAGGGGTGTGTTTGTGTGTATATGGGTGAGAGTATGTGTGTATATGTGTGTGTGTGTATAGGGGTGTGTGTGGGTGTGTGTGTGTGTATAGGGGTGTGCGTGTGTGTATAGGGGTGTGTGTGTGTGTAGGGGTGTGTGTGCGTGTGTGTGTGTGTGTTGTAGGTGTGTGTGTTTGTGTGTGTGTGTTGTAGGGCTGTGTCTGTGTGTGTGTTGTAGGGGTGTGTGTGTGTGTGTGTTGTAGGTTGTGTGTGTGTGTGTTGTAGGTGTGTGTGTGTATGTTGTAGGGGTGTGTGTGTGTTGTAGGGGTGTGTGTGTGTTGTAGGGGTGTGTGTGTGTTGTAGGGGTGTGTGTGTGTTGTAGGGGTGTGTGTGTGTGTGTTGTAAGGGTGTGTGTGTGTGTTGTGGGGGGGTGATGTAGGGGTGTGTGTGTGTTGTAGGGGTGTGTGTGCGTGTGTGTTGTAGGGTTGTGTGTGTGTGTTGTAGGGGTGTGTGTGTTGTGGGTGTGTGTGTTGTGGGTGTGTGTGTGTGTGTGTTGTAGGGGTGTGTGTTGTAAGTGTGTGTGTGTTGTAGGGGTGTGTGTGTGTGTGTGTGTTGGGATCTGTGTGTGTGTGTGTTGTAGGGGTGTGTGTGTGTGTTGTAGTGTTGTGTGAGTGTGTTGTAGATGTGTGTGTGTGTGTTGTAGGCGTGTTTGTTGTAGGTGTGTGTGTGTGTTGTAGGCGTGTGTGTGTTGTAGGGGTGTGTGCTGTAGGGGGGAGGTGTTGTAGGGGGGTGCCTGTGTGTGTGTTGTAGGGGTGTGTGGGTGTGTGTGTGTGTTGTCGGGGTGTGTGTGTGTTGTAGGGGTGTGTGTGTGTGTGTATAGGGGTGTGTGTATAGGGTTGTGTGTGTATAGGGGTGTGTGTGTAGGTGTCTGTGTGTAGGGGTGGGTGTGTGTGTGTATAGGTTGTGTGTGTATATAGGGGTGGGTGTGGGTGTGTGTAGGCGTGGGTGTGTGTGTGTAGGGGTGGGTGTGTGTGTGTGTAGGGGTGGGTGTGGGTGTGTGTAGGGGTGGGTGTGGGTGTGTGTGTAGGGGTGGGTGTGGGTGTGTGTAGGGGTGGGTGTGGGTGTGTGTGTAGGGGTGGGTGTGGGTGTGTGTGTAGGTGTGGGTGTGTGTAGGTGTGTAGGTGTGGGTGTGTGTGTAGGTGTGGGTGTGTGTGTGTGTGTGTAGGGGTGTGTGTGTGTGTGTAGGGGTGGGTGTGTGTGTGTAGGGGTGGGTGTGTGGGTGGAGGGGGAAATTATCCAATACCAGGCCCAGGGGAACGTGTTGATCTGTGGGGACCTCAATTCAAGAACGGGCGAAGAACCAGACTTCACCAATAATCAGGGAAACAATTACGTATTCGGGAATAACCACTTTGACATCCCTTCCCTTCCATACAGGCATAACTGCGACAAGCAGTCAAATACCAACGGTAAACAGCTACTACAGCTCTGTCGAAACCTGGGTCTGTACATTGTCAATGGTAGGTTCATAGGAGACCTCCTAGGAAGATCGACCTACTGCTCACCTCTTGGCTGCAGCACAGTAGACTATATGATTACAGACTTGGACCCATCCTCTTTCAGAGCATTCACAGTCAAACCACAAACAACACTGTCAGATCACAGCCAAATTACTATGTTTCTCAAAAAGACAGAAACAAACAACATAGAAACACAACCCAGTAAACTGTACAACACCAAAAAATCGTACAGATGGGCCAAAAACGACACGGAAAAATACCAGAAAACAATTAGCAATGCATCAACTCAAGCTCTCTTAGACACCTTTCTGGATAACATATACACTCACAATAAAGAAGGCGTAAACCGGGCAGTTAGTAAACTAAACAATATTTTTGATAATTTGGCAACAAATGCAAACTTGAAAGCTCGCAAGAACAAACCCAAAACAAAAAACTATGAAAAATGGTTTGACCATGATTGCCATAACATGAGGAAAAAACTTAGAAAACTATCAAACCAAAAACACAGACATCCAGAAAACGAGGAATTACGCCTTACTTATTGTCAGACGCTAACACAATACAGAAACACACTCAGGACCAAAAAAGAGCAATTTATTAAGAATACACTCAGCTCCATGGAGGAATCCATTGAGTCGAATTGTTTCTGGGACAACTTGAAAACACTACACAAAAAACAACACGACGATTTGTCCATTCAAAATGGGGACACATGGGTAAACCACTTTGAAAAATTATACCAGAAAAACACACTAGGACCAGAGCAACACCAAATACGCAAAAAACTTGAAAAGCTTGAAATGGCCATAAAAGATAACCAAAACCCGCTAGACGCCATAATAACAGAAAAAGAACTTCTTGAAAAACTCAAGGACCTGCGACCAGGAAAAGCTTGCGGGACAGACGGCATACTAAACGAGATGATTAAACACGCAGACGACAAACTGAAACTGGCTATCCTAAAACTCTTCAACTTGGTTCTGAGTGTCGGTTATTTCCCTGACATCTGGAACAAAGGACTCATAGCACCCATATACAAAAGTGGGGACAAAATCGACCCAAACAACTATCGAGGCATCTGTGTAAACAGTAACCTGGGGAAGGTATTCTGTACATCATAAACAAAAGACTTATAAACTTCCTTGAAGAGCACAATGTCTTGAGTAAAAGCCAAATTGGATTCCTGCCAAACTATAGAACATCCGATCATATCTTCACCCTACAGACCCTAATTGACAAACACGTTCACCATAACAAAAGCAAAATCTACGCATGCTTTGTAGATTTCCAGAAGGCTTTCGACTCCATCTGGCATGACGGTTTATTCCTGAAACTTATCGAAAGCGGGGTAGGAGGTAAAACATATGATGTAATTAAATCAATGTATACAAACAATAAATGTGCAGTTAAAATTGGAGACAAACAAACAAAATACTTCCCACAGGGGCGGGGGGTGACGCAGGGCTCGCCAATCTCACTGACACTCTTTAATATTTACATTAATGGATTGGCAAAACTACTTGAACAATCTACAGCACCCGGCCTCACCCTATATGAATCCAAGGTTAAATTCCTCCTCTATGCCGACGACCTGGTTCTGCTGTCACCAACTAAGGAGGGTCTACAGCAGAACCTGGACCTGCTGGAGTCGTACTGCCAGACTTGGGCCCTGACAATAAATCCCCAAAAAACCAAAGTCCTTGTGTTCCAGCAAAGATCCAAACAACATGGACCCACAATAAATTTCACAGTAGGAACAACCAAAATTGAACAAACCACTCACTACACATACTTGGGCTTAAAAATCAGTTCTACGGGAAACTTCAAACTGGCTGTGAATGAACTGAAAGAGAAAGCAAGAAGGGCTTTCTATGCCGTCAAAAAATCAATCCAAATAGAAATCCCAATTAGCATTTGGCTCAAAATTTTCAAATCAGTAATTGAACCAATTGCACTCTATGGCAGTGAGGTCTGGGGACCACTAACACAACAAGATTTTGCAAAATGGGACAAACACCCAATTGAGATCCTACATGCGGAATTCTGTAAAAGTATCCTCCGGACTCAAAGGAAAACAGTAAACAACGCATGCAGGGCGGAACTAGGCCAATACCCATTAATAATCACTATCCAAAAAAGAGCCACCAAATTTTGGAATCACCTACAAATGAGCAACCCCCAATGCTATCACTACGACGCCCTGAAATGCCAAGAGCTGACCATAAAGAAGAATACCCTCAGTCAACTAGTCCTGGGACTCAATAAAGTAACTAATAACAATACTAACAATAACCAGCCCCAGGACAGTGACAGGGTAACACAAAGAATTCGACCCAACACAATCGTCGCTAAGCAAAAGGAAAAATATCTGTCATATTGGGCAGAAACAACAAAAACCCAAAGCAAACTCAATTGCTACTTGGCCCTAAACAGACAATACAACATAGCTGATTACCTGACCATGGTAAAGGATAACAAACTGAGAAGAACCTTGACAAGGTACAGACTTAGCGAACATAGCCTAGCGATCGAAAAAGGCAGACACAGGCAGACCAGGCTGCCAAGAGAAGACAGGATATGCTCTCACTGCAGTCAGGGAGTAGTTGAGACAGAGATGCACTTCCTCACAGCCTGTGGAAAATATCAGGGCATCAGAGAGAATTTCTATCAAAAATTCTCACAAATATGCCCTGAATTCAGAAATCTGACTGACAACCAAAAACTCCCATTCCTACTGGGGGAGGAGAGAAGCTGTGTAACACTGGCGGCACACTATGTTACAGCTTGCCATGAACAGAGGGACAACCAGTAAACTAAGACAAGAATATATATAAACAAGGCGAAAATATATTTATAAACTCAGGGATATACCTGTTTATACACTGTATGAATGGAACCGCGTTTATGTGTTCAACCATAAATGTATTTTGATGCTTTGGCAACATAAGATGTACCTTATCATGCCAATAAAGCGATTTGTATTATTATTGTATTGTGTGTGTGTAGGGGTGTGTGTGTGTGTAGGGGTGGGCGTGTGTGTGTAGGGGTGTGTGTGTGTAGGGGTGTGTGTGTGTGTGTGTGGATGGGTGGGTGTGTAGGGGTAGGTGTTTGTGTGTAGGGGTAGGTGTATGTGTGTTTGTGTGAAAGGGTGTGTATGTGTGTGTAGGGGTGTGTGTGTAGGGGTGGGTGTGTGTGTGTGTGTAGGGGTGTGTGTGTGTGTAGGGGTGTGTGTGTGTGTGTGTAGGGGTGGGTGTGTGTGTAGGGGTGTGTGTGTGTGTGTGTAGGGGTGGGTGTGTGTGTGTAGGGGTGTGGGTGTAGGTCTGTGTAGATGTGGGTGTGTGTGTAGGGGTGTGTGTGTGTAGGTGTGTGTGTGTGCGTGTGTGTGTGTGTGTGTGTGTAGGGGTGTGGGTGTGTGTGACAGCGTAACACAAAGAATTCGACCCAACACAATCGTCGCTAAGCAAAAGGAAAAATATCTGTCATATTGGGCAGAAACAACAAAAACCCAAAGCAAACTCAATTGCTACTTGGCCCTAAACAGACAATACAACATAGCTGATTACCTGACCATGGTAAAGGATAACAAACTGAGAAGAACCTTGACAAGGTACAGACTTAGCGAACATAGCCTAGCGATCGAAAAAGGCAGACACAGGCAGACCAGGCTGCCAAGAGAAGACAGGATATGCTCTCACTGCAGTCAGGAAGTAGTTGAGACAGAGATGCACTTCCTCACAGCCTGTGGAAAATATCAGGGCATCAGAGAGAATTTCTACCAAAAATTCTCACAAATATGCCCTGAATTCAGAAATCTGACTGACAACCAAAAACTCCCATTCCTACTGGGGGAGGAGAGAAGCTGTGTAACACTGGCGGCACACTATGTTACAGCTTGCCATGAACAGAGGGACAACCAGTAAACTAAGACAAGAGTATATATAAACAAGGCGAATGTATATTTATAAACTCAGGGATATACCTGTTTATACACTGTATGAATGGAACCGCGTTTATGTGTTCAACCATAAATGTATTTTGATGCTTTGGCAACATAAGATGTACCTTATCATGCCAATAAAGCGATTTGTATTGTATTGTATTGTATTGTGTAGGGGTGGGTGGGTGTGTAGGGGGGGGTGGGTGTGTGTGTGTAGGTGTGTGTAGGGGTGTGTGTGTGTGTAGGGGTGGGTGGGTGTGTGTGTGTGTAGGTGTGTGTGTAGGGGTGGGTGTGTGTGTAGGGGTGTGTGGGTGTGTGTGTGTGGGGGGGGTGTGTGTGTGGGGGGGGTGTGTGTGTGGGGGGGGTGTGTGTGGGGGGGGGAGTGTGTGTGTGTAGGGGTGGGTGGATGTGTGTGTAGGGGGGTGTGTGTGTGTGGGTGGGTGGATGTGTGTGTAGGGGGGTGTGTGTGTGGGTGGGTGTGTGTAGGGGTGTGTGGGGGGGTGGGTGTGTGTAGGGGTGTGGGGGGGGGAGTGTGTGTGTGGGGGGGGAGTGTGTGTGTGTGGGGGGGGGGAGTGTGTGTGTGTGGGGGGGGGGGAGTGTGTGTGGGGGGGGGAGGAGTGTGTGTGTGGGGGGGGGAAGAGTGTGTGTGTGGGGGGGAAGTGTGTGTGTAGGGGTGTGTGTGTGTGTAGGGGTGTGGGTGTGTAGTGGTGGCTGGGTGTGTAGTGGTGGGTGGGTGTGTAGGGGTGGGTGGGTGTTTAGGGGTTGGTGGGTGTGTGTGTAGGGGTGTGTGTGTGTAGGGGTGGGTGTGTGTATGTGTGTGTGTAGGGGTGTGTATGTGTGTAGGGGTGGGTGGATGTGTGTGTAGGGGTGGGTGGATGTGTGTGTAGGGGTGGGTGTGTGTGTGTGGGTGGGTGTGTGTAGGGGTGTGTGGGTGTGTGTAGGGGTGTGTGTGTGTGTGGGGAGTGTGCATGTGGGGAGGGGAGTGTGTGGGGAGGGGAGTGTGTGGGGGGGGGAGTGTGTGTGTGTGGGGGGGTGTGTGTGGGGGGAGTGTGTGTGGGGGGGGGAGAAAAAGCTCTTCCCTAGAAGTAAAGTAGAAAAGATTTGGTGCCCAACAACAGACAGAGCCATGGGATGGCTGACCAAAGCCAGATTAGGCTCCCCCCAACACATAATAATACACACGGGCACAAATGACCTAAAGGCCAAACAGAAAGAGGTAGCAACATCGCTCAGAGCAATGATTAGGAAGGCAAGCAGTACATTTCCAAACACTAGAATCACTGTTTCCACAATATTGCCGAGAACAGACTTCAACAACAACACAATTCATGAGATAAATGCCAGCATAGCAAGAGACTGCGAATCAAACCACAACGTACACCTGGCCCAACACCCCACCCTCGATGAGGAATGCCTTTACGGCCACGTCCACATCCAAAGGCAAAGAATATCGATCTTTGCTAAAGCCCTGAAGGACGTCGCTTTTAACCGGGTCCATACCCAGACTCCAAGAGGACCCCCCCCCCGACCAACAGAGATCAGCGGGGTACATATCAGGAACACTACAAAGACCACCACCACACCAACCGAGACCAGAGAGGATCCCCATGCAAAACAACAATATCAGACCTGCACCACTCCTGTCCCACAGGGGAATAGGACCGCTCCCAGCCAGACAGAGGGAGAGATGCACAGGACGTACGCAATACCTCAGACAGAAACAATCCATTAAGAGACAATAAGCAGATGTGCAGCAGCATCTACTTCCGCCTTATGGATCAAGGACTAATTAATAGAAAGAACTGTAACCAAATTGTATTAACTTTTATAGACAACTGAGGTGATCTTTTTTTCCCCACACTTAGACACGACAAACACGTACCACTCTTTAACCTATCATAGTAAAAGATCAAACTTAACATGAAATCCTTATATATTTCGACCTGGAATATCCAAGGTCTACGCTATTCAATGCTAAAAGTGAAGAGTAGGACCCCAGAGTTCATAGATGAAACTAAAGATCTAGATATTATCATTTTACAGGAAACTTGGTATAAAGGAAAAGGACACACTGGCTGTCCCCAAGGGTACACTGAGCTGGTGGTCCCCTCCAATAAATTACCAAGTGTAACCCAAGGCAGAGACTCCGGAGGCATACTGATCTGGTTTAAAACAGAACTTAAGAATTACATCAAATTTATAAAAAAGGGCGAAAACCATATGTGGCTCAAACTTGAGAGGGAGATTATCTCAAACACCCAAGATGTTTACATTTGCGCACTTTATATCCCTCCAATCGATTCCCCGTACTTTAAAGAGGACATCTTCTCCAACATGGAGGGAGAAATTATCCAATACCAGGCCCAGGGGAACGTGTTGATCTGTGGGGACCTCAATTCAAGAACGGGCGAAGAACCAGACTTCACCAATAATCAGGGAAACAATTACATATTCGGGAATAACCACTTTGACATCCCTTCCCTTCCATACAGGCATAACTGCGACAAGCAGTCAAATACCAACGGAAAACAGCTACTACAGCTCTGTCGAAACCTGGGTCTGTACATTGTCAATGGTAGGTTCATAGGAGACCTCCAAGGAAGATCGACTTTTTGCTCACCTCTTGGCTGCAGCACAGTAGACTATATGATTACAGACTTAGACCCATCCTCTTTCAGAAAGAGGATGGGTCTAAGTCTGTAATCATATAGTCTACTGTGCTGCAGCCAAGAGGTGAGCAAAAAGACAGAAACAAACAACATAGAAACACAACCCAGTAAACTGTACAACACCAAAAAATCGTACAGATGGGCCAAAAATGACACGGAAAAATACCAGAAAACAATTAGCAATGCTTCAACTCAAGCTCTCTTAGACACCTTTCTGGATAACATATACACTCACAATAAAGAAGGTGTAAACCGGGCAGTTAGTAAACTAAACAATATTTTTGATAATTTGGCAACAAATGCAAACTTGAAAGCTCGCAAGAACAAACCCAAAACAAAAAACTATGAAAAGTGGTTTGACCATGATTGCCATAACATGAGGAAAAAACTTAGAAAAATATCAAACCAAAAACACAGACATCCAGAAAATGAGGAATTACGCCTTACTTATTGTCAGACACTAACACAATACAGAAACACACTCAGAACCAAAAAAGAGCAATTTATTAAGAATACACTCAGCTCCATGGAGGAATCCATTGATTCCAATTGTTTCTGGGACAACTTGAAAACACTACACAAGAAACAACACGACAATTTGTCCATTCAAAATGGGGACACATGGGTAAACCACTTTGAAAAATTATACCAGAAAAACACACTAAGACCAGAGCAACACCAAATACGGAAAAAACTGGAAAAGCTTGAAATGGCCATAAAAGATAACCAAAACCCGCTAGACGCCATAATAACAGAAAAAGAACTTCTTGAAAAACTCAAGGACCTGCGACCAGGAAAAGCTTGCGGGACAGACGGCATACTAAACGAGATGATTAAACACGCAGACGACAAAATGAAACTGGCTATCCTAAAACTCTTCAACTTGGTTCTGAGTGTCGGTTATTTCCCTGACATCTGGAACAAAGGACTCATAACACCCATATACAAAAGTGGGGACAAAATCGACCCAAACAACTATCGAGGCATCTGTGTAAACAGTAACCTGGGGAAGGCATTCTGTAGCATCATAAACAAAAGACTTATAAACTTCCTTGAGGAGCACAATGTCTTGAGTAAAAGCCAAATTGGATTCCTGCCAAACTATAGAACATCCAATCATATCTTCACCCTACAGACCCTAATTGACAAACACGTTCACCATAACAAAAGCAAAATCTACGCATGCTTTGTTGATTTCCAGAAGGCTTTCGACTCCATCTGGCATGACGGTTTATTCCTGAAACTTATCGAAAGCAGGGTAGGAGGGAAAACATATGATGTAATTAAATCAATGTATACAAACAATAAATGTGCAGTTAAAATTGGAGACAAACAAACAAAATACTTCCCACAGGGGCGGGGGGTGACGCAGGGCTCGCCAATCTCACCGACACTCTTTAATATTTACATCAATGGATTGGCAAAACTACTTGAACAATCTACAGCACCCGGCCTCACCCTATATGAATCCAAGGTTAAATTCCTCCTCTATGCAGACGACCTGGTTCTGCTGTCACCAACTAAGGAGGGTCTACAGCAGAACCTGGACCTGCTGGAGTCGTACTGCCAGACTTGGGCCCTGACAATAAATCCCCAAAAAACCAAAGTCCTTGTGTTCCAGCAAAGATCCAAACATCAGGGACCCAAAATAAATTTCACAGTAGGAACAACCAAAATCGAACAAACCACTCACTACACATACTTGGGCTTAAAAATCAGTTCTACGGGGAACTTCAAACTGGCTGTGAATGAACTGAAAGAGAAAGCAAGAAGGGCTTTCTATGCCATCAAAAAATCAATCCAAATAGAAATCCCAATTAGCATTTGGCTCAAAATTTTCAAATCAGTAATTGAACCAATTGCACTCTATGGCAGTGAGGTATGGGGACCGCTAACACAACAAGAATTTGCAAAATGGGACAAACACCCAATTGAGATCCTACATGCAGAATTCTGTAAAAGTATCCTCCGGACTCAAAGGAAAACAGTAAACAATGCATGCAGGGCGGAACTAGGCCAATATCCATTAATAATCACTATCCAAAAAAGAGCCACCAAATTTTGGAATCACCTACAAATGAGCAACCCCCAATGCTATCACTACGACGCCCTGAAATGCCAAGAGCTGACCATAAAGAAGAATACCCTCAGTCAACTAGTCCTGGGACTCAGTGAAGTAACTACTAACAATACTAACAATAACCAGTCCCAGGACAGTGACAGGGTAACACAAAGTATTCGACCCAACACAATCGTCGCTAAGCAAAAGGAAAAATATCTGACATATTCGGCAGAAACAACAAAAACCCAAAGCAAACTCAATTGCTACTTGGCCCTAAACAGACAATACAACATAGCTGATTACCTGACCATGGTAAAGGATAACAAACTGAGAAGAACCTTGACAAGGTACAGACTTAGCGAACATAGCCTAGCGATCGAAAAAGGCAGACACAGGCAGACCAGGCTGCCAAGAGAAGACAGGATATGCTCTCATTGCAGTCAGGGAGTAGCTGAGACAGAGATGCACTTCCTCACAGCCTGTGGAAAATATCAGGGCATCAGGGAGAATTTCTACCAAAAATTCTCACAAATATGCCCTGAATTCAGAAATCTGAATGACAACCAAAAACTCCCATTCCTACTGGGGGAGGAGAGAAGCTGTGCAACACTGGCGGCACACTACATTACAGCTTGCCATGAACAGAGGGACAACCAGTAAACTAAGACAAGAGTATATATAAACAAGGCGAATGTATATTTATAAACTCAGGGATATACCTGTTTATACACTGTATGAATAGAACCGCGTTTATGTGTTCAACCATAAATGTATTTTGATGCTTTGGCAACATAAGATGTACCTTATCATGCCAATAAAGCGATTTGAATTGTGAATTGAGTGTGTGTGTGTGTGGGGGGGAGTGTGTGTGGGGGGGAGTGTGTGTGGGGGGGAGTGTGTGTGGGGGGGGAGTTTGTGTGTGGGGGGGAGTGTGTGTGTGGGGGGGGGAGTGTGTGTGTGGGGGGGAGTGTGTGTGTGTGGGTGTGTGTGTGTGTGTGGGGGTGTGTGTGTGGGGGGGGGTGTCTGGGGGTGTGTGTGGGGGGGGGAGTGTGTGTGGGGGGGAGTGTGTGTGGGGGGGAGTGTGTGTGTGGGGGGGGGAGTGTGTGTGGGGGGGAGTGTGTGTGGGGGGGGAGTATGTGTGCGGGGGGTGTGGGGGGAGTGTGTGTGGGGGGGGTGTCTGTGGGGGGGAGTGTGTGTGGGGGGTAGTGTGTGTGTGGGGGGGGAGTGTGTGTGTGGGGGGGGAGTGTCTGTGGGGGGGAGTGTCTGTGGGGGGGTGTCTGTGGGGGTGTGTGTGTGTGTGGGGGGGAGTGTGTGTGGGGGGGGAGTGTGTGTGGGGGGGGAGTGTGTGTGGGGGGGAGTGTGTGTGTGTGGGGGGGGAGTGTGTGTGTGGGGGGGAGTGTGTGTGTGGGGGGGAGTGTGTGTGTGTGGGGGGGGAGTGTGTGTGTGGGGGGGAGTGTGTGTGTGTGGGGGGAGTGTGTGTGTGGGGGGGGAGTGTGTGTGTGTGGGGGGGAGTGTGTGTGTGGGGGGGAGTGTGTGTGTGGGGGGGAGTGTGTGTGTGTGGGGGGGAGTGTGTGTGTGTGGGGGGAGTGTGTGGGGGGGAGTGTGTGTGGGGGAGTGTGTGTGGGGGGGGGAGTGTGTGTGTGTGGGGGGGGAGTGTGTGTGTGTGGGGGGGGAGTGTGTGTGTGTGGGGGGGGAGTGTGTGTGGGGGGGGGAGTGTGTGTGTGGGGGGGAGTGTGTGTGTGTGGGGGGGAGTGTGTGTGTGTGTGGGGGGGAGTGTGTGTGTGGGGGGGGGGAGTGTGTGTGGGGGGGGGAGTGTGTGTGTGGGGGGGAGTGTGTGTGTGTGGGGGGGAGTGTGTGTGGGGGGGGGAGTGTGTGTGTGTGGGGGGGGAGTGTGTGTGTGTGGGGGGGAGTGTGTGTGGGGGGGAGTGTGTGTGGGGGGGGAGTGTGTGTGTGGGAGGGGAGTGTGTGTGTGTGGGGGGGAGTGTGTGTGGGGGGGGAGTGTGTGTGTGGGGGGGAGTGTGTGTGTGGGGGAGTGTGTGTGTGTGGGGGGGAGTGTGTGTGGGGGGGAGTGTGTGTGTGTGGGGGGGAGTGTGTGTGGGGGGGGGAGTGTGTGTGTGTGGGGGGGAGTGTGTGTGGGGGGGGAGTGTGTGTGTGTGGGGGGGAGTGTGTGTGTGGGGGGGGAGTGTGTGTGTGTGTGGGGGAGTGTGTGTGTGTGGGGGGGGAGTGTGTGTGTGTGGGGGGGGAGTGTGTGTGTGTGGGGGGGAGTGTGTGTGTGGGGGGGGAGTGTGTGTGTGGGGGGGGAGTGTGTGTGTGTGGGGGGGAGTGTGTGTGTGTGGGGGGGAGTGTGTGTGTGTGGGGGGGGAGTGTGTGTGTGTGGGGGGGAGTGTGTGTGTGGGGGGGGAGTGTGTGTGTGTGTGGGGGAGTGTGTGTGTGTGGGGGGGAGTGTGTGTGTGTGGGGGGGAGTGTGTGTGTGTGTGGGGGAGTGTGTGTGTGTGGGGGGGAGTGTGTGTGTGTGGGGGGGAGTGTGTGTGTGTGGGGGGGAGTGTGTGTGTGGGGGGGAGTGTGTGTGTGTGGGGGGGAGTGTGTGTGTGTGGGGGGGAGTGTGTGTGTGTGGGGGGGAGTGTGTGTGTGTGTGGGGGAGTGTGTGTGTGTGGGGGGGAGTGTGTGTGTGTGGGGGGGGAGTGTGTGTGTGTGGGGGGGGAGTGTGTGTGTGTGTGGGGGAGTGTGTGTGTGTGGGGGGGGAGTGTGTGTGTGGGGGGGGAGTGTGTGTGTGTGTGGGGGAGTGTGTGTGTGTGGGGGGGGAGTGTGTGTGTGTGGGGGGGAGTGTGTGTGTGTGGGGGGGAGTGTGTGTGTGTGGGGGGGGAGTGTGTGTGTGTGGGGGGGGAGTGTGTGTGTGTGGGGGGGGAGTGTGTGTGTGTGGGGGGGGAGTGTGTGTGTGTGGGGGGGGAGTGTGTGTGTGTGGGGGGGGGAGTGTGTGTGTGTGTGGGGGGAGTGTGTGTGTGTGGGGGGGGGAGTGTGTGTGTGTGGGGGGGGAGTGTGTGTGTGTGGGGGGGGAGTGTGTGTGTGTGGGGGGGGAGTGTGTGTGTGTGGGGGGGAGTGTGTGTGTGTGTGGGGGAGTGTGTGTGTGTGGGGGGGGAGTGTGTGTGTGTGGGGGGGAGTGTGTGTGTGTGTGGGGGAGTGTGTGTCTGTGGCGGGGAGTGTATGTGTGTGTGTGGGGGGAGTGTGTGTCTGTGGGGGGGAGTGTGTGTGTGTGGGGGGGAGTGTGTGTGGGGGGGGAGTGTGTGTGGGGGGGGAGTGTGTGTGTGTGGGGGGGGAGTGTGTGTGTGGGGGGGAGTGTGTGTGTGTGTGGGGGAGTGTGTGTCTGTGGGGGGGAGTGTATGTGTGTGGGGGGGGAGTGTGTGTGGGGGGGGAGTGTGTGTGTGTGGGGGGGGAGTGTGTGTGTGTGGGGGGGGAGTGTGTGTGTGTGGGGGGGAGTGTGTGTGTGTGGGGGGGGAGTGTGTGTGTGTGGGGGGGAGTGTGTGTGTGTGGGGGGGGAGTGTGTGTGTGTGGGGGGGGAGTGTGTGGGGGGGAGTGTGTGTGTGTGGGGGGGGAGTGTGTGTGTGGGGGGGAGTGTGTGTGTGTGGGGGGGAGTGTGTGTGTGTGGGGGGGGAGTGTGTGTGTGGGGGGAGTGTGTGTGTGGGGGGGAGTGTGTGTGTGGGGGGGAGTGTGTGTGTGGGGGGGGAGTGTGTGTGTGGGGGGGAGTGTGTGTGTGGGGGGAGTGTGTGTGTGTGGGGGGGGAGTGTGTGTGTGTGTGGGGGGGAGTGTGTGTGTGTGGGGGGGGAGTGTGTGTGTGTGGGGGGGAGTGTGTGTGTGTGGGGGGGGAGTGTGTGTGTGTGGGGGGGAGTGTGTGTGTGTGGGGGGGGAGTGTGTGTGTGTGGGGGGGAGTGTGTGTGTGTGGGGGGGGAGTGTGTGTGTGTGGGGGGGGAGTGTGTGTGTGTGGGGGGGAGTGTGTGTGTGTGGGGGGGAGTGTGTGTGTGTGGGGGGGAGTGTGTGTGTGTGGGGGGGGAGTGTGTGTGTGTGGGGGGGAGTGTGTGTGTGTGGGGGGGGAGTGTGTGTGTGTGGGGGGGGAGTGTGTGTGTGTGGGGGGGAGTGTGTGTGTGTGGGGGGGGGGGAGTGTGTGTGTGTGGGGGGGGAGTGTGTGTGTGTGGGGGGGAGTGTGTGTGTGTGGGGGGGGAGTGTGTGTGTGTGGGGGGGGAGTGTGTGTGTGGGGGGGGAGTGTGTGTGGTGTGGGGGGGAGTGTGTGTGTGTGGGGGGGGAGTGTGTGTGTGTGGGGGGGAGTGTGTGGGGTGTGTGTGTGGGGGGGAGTGTGTGTGGGGGGGGAGTGTGTGTGTGTGGGGGGGAGTGTGTGTGTGTGGGGGGGAGTGTGTGTGTGTGGGGGGAGTGTGTGTGTGTGGGGGGGAGTGTGTGGGGGGGAGTGTGTGTGTGTGTGGGGGGGAGTGTGTGTGTGTGGGGGGGGAGTGTGTGTGTGTGGGGGGGAGTGTGTGTGTGTGTGGGGGGGGGAGTGTGTGTGTGTGGGGGGGAGTGTGTGTGTGGGGGGGAGTGTGTGTGTGTGGGGTGGGGGGTGTGTGGGGGGGAGTGTGTGTGTGTGGGGGGGAGTGTGTGTGGGGGGGGAGTGTGTGTGTGTGGGGGGGGAGTGTGTGGGGGGGAGTGTGTGTGTGGGGGGGAGTGTGTGTGTGGGGGGGAGTGTGTGGGTGTGTGGGGGGGAGTGTGTGTGTGTGGGGGGGGAGTGTGTGTGGGGGGGAGTGTGTGTGGGGGGGAGTGTGTGTGTGTGGGGGGGAGTGTGTGTGTGTGGGGGGGAGTGTGTGTGTGGGGGGGAGTGTGTGTGTGTGGGGGGGGAGTGTGTGGGGGGTGTGTGGGGGGGGAGTGTGTGTGTGTGGGGGGGAGTGTGTGTGTGTGGGGGGGGTGTGTGTGGGGGGGAGTGTGTGTGTGTGGGGGGGGAGTGTGTGTGTGTGGGGGGGGAGTGTGTGTGTGGGGGGGAGTGTGTGTGTGTGGGGGGGAGTGTGTGTGTGTGGGGGGAGTGTGTGTGTGTGGGGGGGAGTGTGTGTGTGTGGGGGGGGAGTGTGTGTGTGTGGGGGGGGAGTGTGTGTGTGTGGGGGGGAGTGTGTGTGTGTGGGGGGGGAGTGTGTGTGTGTGGGGGGGGAGTGTGTGTGTGTGGGGGGGGAGTGTGTGTGTGTGGGGGGGGAGTGTGTGTGTGTGGGGGGGGAGTGTGTGTGTGTGGGGGGGGAGTGTGTGTGTGGGGGGGAGTGTGTGTGTGGGGGGGGAGTGTGTGTGTGTGGGGGGGAGTGTGTGTGTGTGGGGGGGAGTGTGTGTGTGGGGGGGGAGTGTGTGTGTGTGGGGGGGAGTGTGTGTGTGTGGGGGGGAGTGTGTGTGTGTGGGGGGAGTGTGTGTGTGTGGGGGGGAGTGTGTGTGTGTGGGGGGGAGTGTGTGTGTGTGGGGGGGAGTGTGTGTGTGTGGGGGGGGAGTGTGTGTGTGTGGGGGGGAGTGTGTGTGTGTGGGGGGGAGTGTGTGTGTGTGGGGGGGAGTGTGTGTGTGGGGGGGAGTGTGTGTGTGTGGGGGGGGAGTGTGTGTGTGGGGGGGGAGTGTGTGTGTGTGGGGGGGAGTGTGTGTGTGTGGGGGGGAGTGTGTGTGTGTGGGGGGGAGTGTGTGTGTGTGGGGGGGGAGTGTGTGTGTGTGGGGGGGAGTGTGTGTGTGGGGGGGAGTGTGTGTGTGTGGGGGGGAGTGTGTGTGGGGGGGAGTGTGTGTGTGGGGGGGGAGTGTGTGTGTGTGGGGGGGGGTGTGTGTGTGGGGGGGGAGTGTGTGTGTGTGGGGGGGGAGTGTGTGTGTGTGGGGGGGGAGTGTGTGTGTGTGGGGGGGAGTGTGTGTGTGGGGGGGAGTGTGTGTGTGTGGGGGGGGAGTGTGTGTGTGGGGGGGGAGTGTGTGTGTGTGGGGGGGGAGTGTGTGTGTGTGGGGGGGGAGTGTGTGTGTGTGGGGGGGGAGTGTGTGTGTGTGGGGGGGAGTGTGTGTGGGGGGGGAGTGTGTGTGTGTGGGGGGGAGTGTGTGTGTGTGGGGGGGGGAGTGTGTGTGTGGGGGGGGAGTGTGTGTGTGTGGGGGGGGAGTGTGTGTGTGTGGGGGGGGTGTGTGTGTGGGGGTGTGTGTGTGGGGGGGGAGTGTGTGTGTGTGGGGGGGGAGTGTGTGTGTGTGGGGGGGGAGTGTGTGTGTGTGGGGGGGAGTGTGTGTGTGTGGGGGGGGAGTGTGTGTGTGTGGGGGGGGAGTGTGTGTGTGTGGGGGGGGAGTGTGTGTGTGTGGGGGGGAGTGTGTGTGTGTGGGGGGGAGTGTGTGTGTGTGGGGGGGGAGTGTGTGTGTGTGGGGGGGGGAGTGTGTGTGTGGGGGGGGGAGTGTGTGTGTGTGGGGGGGAGTGTGTGTGTGTGGGGGGGGAGTGTGTGTGTGTGGGGGGGAGTGTGTGTGTGTGGGGGGGAGTGTGTGTGTGTGGGGGGGAGTGTGTGTGTGTGGGGGGGAGTGTGTGTGTGTGGGGGGGGAGTGTGTGTGTGTGGGGGGGGAGTGTGTGTGTGGGGGGGGAGTGTGTGTGTGTGTGGGGGGAGTGTGTGTGTGTGGGGGGGAGTGTGTGTGTGTGGGGGGGAGTGTGTGTGTGGGGGGGAGTGTGTGTGTGTGGGGGGGAGTGTGTGTGTGTGGGGGGGAGTGTGTGTGTGTGGGGGGGAGTGTGTGTGTGTGGGGGGGAGTGTGTGTGTGTGGGGGGGGAGTGTGTGTGTGGGGGGGAGTGTGTGTGTGTGGGGGGGGAGTGTGTGTGTGTGGGGGGGAGTGTGTGTGTGTGGGGGGGAGTGTGTGTGTGTGGGGGGGAGTGTGTGTGTGTGGGGGGGAGTGTGTGTGTGTGGGGGGGAGTGTGTGTGTGTGGGGGGGAGTGTGTGTGTGTGGGGGGGAGTGTGTGTGTGGGGGGGAGTGTGTGTGTGTGGGGGGGAGTGTGTGTGTGTGGGGGGGAGTGTGTGTGTGTGGGGGGGGAGTGTGTGTGGGGGGGGTGGTGTGTGTGTGGGGGGGAGTGTGTGTGTGTGGGGGGGAGTGTGTGTGTGTGGGGGGGAGTGTGTGTGTGTGGGGGGGAGTGTGTGTGTGTGGGGGGGGAGTGTGTGTGTGTGGGGGGGAGTGTGTGTGGGGGGTTGTGTGTGGGGGGGGAGTGTGTGTGTGTGGGGGGGGAGTGTGTGTGTGTGGGGGGGAGTGTGTGTGTGTGGGGGGGAGTGTGTGTGTGTGGGGGGGAGTGTGTGGTGTGGGGGGGTGTGTGTGTGTGGGGGGGAGTGTGTGTGTGGGGGGGGAGTGTGTGTGTGTGGGGGGGGAGTGTGTGTGTGTGGGGGGGGAGTGTGTGTGTGTGGGGGGGAGTGTGTGTGTGTGGGGGGGAGTGTGTGTGTGTGGGGGGGGAGTGTGTGTGTGTGTGGGGGGGGGGAGTGTGTGTGTGTGGGGGGGGTGTGTGTGTGTGGGGGGGAGTGTGTGTGTGGGGGGGGAGTGTGTGTGTGTGGGGGGGAGTGTGTGTGTGTGGGGGGGGAGTGTGTGTGTGTGTGGGGGGGAGTGTGTGTGTGGGGGGGAGTGTGTGTGTGTGGGGGGGGAGTGTGTGTGTGTGGGGGGGAGTGTGTGTGTGTGGGGGGGGAGTGTGTGTGTGGGGGGGGGAGTGTGTGTGTGTGGGGGGGAGTGTGTGTGTGTGGGGGGGGAGTGTGTGTGTGTGGGGGGGAGTGTGTGTGTGTGGGGGGGGAGTGTGTGTGTGTGGGGGGGGAGTGTGTGTGTGTGTGGGGGGGGGAGTGTGTGTGTGTGGGGGGGGAGTGTGTGTGTGTGGGGGGGGAGTGTGTGTGTGTGGGGGGGGAGTGTGTGTGTGTGGGGGGGAGTGTGTGGTGTGGGGGGGAGTGTGTGTGTGTGGGGGGGGAGTGTGTGTGTGTGGGGGGGGAGTGTGTGTGTGTGGGGGGGAGTGTGTGTGTGTGGGGGGGGGAGTGTGTGTGTGTGGGGGGGTGAGTGTGTGTGTGTGGGGGGGGAGTGTGTGTGTGTGGGGGGGAGTGTGTGTGTGTGGGGGGGGAGTGTGTGTGTGTGGGGGGGGAGTGTGTGTGTGTGGGGGGGGAGTGTGTGTGTGTGGGGGGGAGTGTGTGTGTGTGGGGGGGAGTGTGTGTGTGTGGGGGGGAGTGTGTGTGTGTGGGGGGGGAGTGTGTGTGTGTGGGGGGTGAGTGTGTGTGTGTGGGGGGGAGTGTGTGTGTGTGGGGGGGAGTGTGTGTGTGTGGGGGGGGAGTGTGTGTGTGTGGGGGGGGAGTGTGTGTGTGTGGGGGGGAGTGTGTGTGTGTGGGGGGGGAGTGTGTGTGTGTGGGGGGGAGTGTGTGTGTGTGGGGGGGAGTGTGTGTGTGTGGGGGGGAGTGTGTGTGTGTGGGGGGGAGTGTGTGTGTGTGGGGGGGGAGTGTGTGTGTGTGGGGGGGAGTGTGTGTGTGTGGGGGGGAGTGTGTGTGTGTGGGGGGGGAGTGTGTGTGTGGGGGGGGAGTGTGTGTGGGGGGGAGTGTGTGTGTGTGGGGGGGGAGTGTGTGTGTGTGGGGGGGGAGTGTGTGTGTGTGGGGGGGAGTGTGTGTGTGTGGGGGGGGAGTGTGTGTGTGTGGGGGGGAGTGTGTGTGTGTGGGGGGGGAGTGTGGAGTGTGTGTGTGTGGGGGGGAGTGTGTGTGTGTGGGGGGGGAGTGTGTGTGTGTGGGGGGGGAGTGTGTGTGTGTGGGGGGGGAGTGTGTGTGTGTGGGGGGGAGTGTGTGTGTGTGGGGGGGGAGTGTGTGTGTGTGGGGGGGGAGTGTGTGTGTGTGGGGGGGGAGTGTGTGTGTGTGGGGGGGAGTGTGTGTGTGTGGGGGGGGAGTGTGTGTGTGTGGGGGGGAGTGTGTGTGTGTGGGGGGGGAGTGTGTGTGTGTGGGGGGGAGTGTGTGTGTGTGGGGGGGAGTGTGTGTGTGTGGGGGGGAGTGTGTGTGTGTGGGGGGGAGTGTGTGTGTGGTGTGGGGGGGGAGTGTGTGTGTGTGGGGGGGAGTGTGTGTGTGTGGGGGGGAGTGTGTGTGTGTGGGGGGGAGTGTGTGTGTGTGGGGGGGGAGTGTGTGTGTGGGGGAGTGTGTGGGGGGGAGTGTGTGTGTGTGGGGGGGAGTGTGTGTGTGTGGGGGGGGAGTGTGTGTGTGTGGGGGGGAGTGTGTGTGTGTGGGGGGGAGTGTGTGTGTGTGTGGGGGGAGTGTGTGTGT
>NC_140990.1:223251945-223599927 GCF_052327205.1 Somniosus microcephalus
GGGGGGAGTGTGTGTGTGTGGGGGGAGTGTGTGTGTGTGGGGGGAGTGTGTGTGGGGGGTGGGGAGTGTGTGGGGGGGTGGTGTGTGTGTGGGGGGGGGAGTGTGTGTGTGTGGGGGGGGAGTGTGTGTGTGTGGGGGAGTGTGTGTGTGTGGGGGGAGTGTGTGTGTGGGGGGGGAGTGTGTGTGGGGGGGGGAGTGTGTGTGGGGGGGGGAGTGTGTGTGGGGGGAGTGTGTGTGTGTGGGGGGAGTGTGTGTGGGGGTGGGAGTGTGTGGGGGGGTGGTGTGTGTGTGGGGGGGGTAGTGTGTGGGGGGAGTGTGTGTGTGGGGGGAGTGTGTGTGTGTGGGGGGGAGTGTGTGTGTGGGGGGGGAGTGTGTGTGGGGGGGAGTGTGTGTGTGGGGGGTGTGTGTGTGGGGGGGAGTGTGTGGGGAGTGTGTGTGGGGGGGGTGTGTGGGGGGGGGAGTGTGTGGGGGAGTGTGTGTGGGGGGGGGAGTGTGTGGGGGGTGGTGTGTGTGGGGGGGGAGTGTGTGGGGAGTGTGTGTGTGGGGGGAGTGTGTGTGTGGGGGGGAGTGTGTGTGGGGGGGAGTGTGTGTGGGGGTGGGAGTGTGTGTGGGGGGTGGGGAGTGTGTGTGGGGGGGAGTGTGTGTGTGTGGGGGGGGAGTGTGTGTGTGTGTGGGGGAGTGTGTGTGTGGGGGGGAGTGTGTGGGGGGAGTGTGTGTGTGTGGGGGGGGGAGTGTGTGGGGGGGAGTGTGTGTGTGTGGGGGGGAGTGTGTGTGTGGGGGGGAGTGTGTGTGTGTGGGGGGGAGTGTGTGTGTGTGGGGGGGAGTGTGTGTGTGGGGGGGAGTGTGTGTGTGGGGGGGTGGTGTGTGTGTGTGGGGGGGGGAGTGTGTGGGGGGAGTGTGTGTGTGTGGGAGGGAGTGTGTGTGTGGGGTGGGGAGTGTGTGTGGGGGGTGGGGAGTGTGTGTGGGGGGTGGGGAGTGTGTGTGTGGGGGGGAGTGTGTGTGTGTGGGGGGGGAGTGTGTGTGTGTGTGGGGGGAGTGTGTGTGTGGGGGGGAGTGTGTGTGTGTGGGGGGGAGTGTGTGTGGGGGGTGGGGAGTGTGTGTGGGGGGTGGGGAGTGTGTGTGTGGGGGGGAGTGTGTGTGTGTGGGGGGGGAGTGTGTGTGTGGGGGGGTGTGTGTGTGTGTGGGGGGAGTGTGTGTGTGGGGGGGAGTGTGTGTGTGTGGGGGGGAGTGTGTGTGTGGGGGGAGTGTGTGTGTGTGGGGGGGAGTGTGTGTGGGGGGTGGGGAGTGTGTGTGTGGGGGGGGAGTGTGTGTGTGTGGTGGGGAGTGTGTGTGTGGGGGGGAGTGTGTGTGTGTGGGGGGGAGTGTGTGTGTGGGGGGGGTGGTGTGTGTGTGTGGGGGGAGTGTGTGTGTGGGGGGGAGTGTGTGTGTGTGGGGGGGAGTGTGTGTGTGGGGGGGTGGTGTGTGTGTGTGGGGGGAGTGTGTGTGTGGGGGGGAGTGTGTGTGTGTGGGGTGAGTGTGTGTGGGGGGTGGGGAGTGTGTGTGTGTGGGGGAGTGTGTGTGGGGGGTGGGGAGTGTGTGTGTGGGGGGGAGTGTGTGTGGGGGGTGGGGAGTGTGTGGGGGGGAGTGTGTGTGTGTGGGGGGGTGGTGTGTGTGTGTGGGTGTGTGTGTGTGGGAGTTGTGTGCCTACATACACCAAGTGGAGCAATAATATGATTTAAGTTGTACCTTCTATGAGTGACAGCTGGAGTTATTGTGTGCACAATATGCTGATACCTCATAGGTTTAATAGCTGATGTTGCTGTGCTGAAGGTTGTTGAGGGAAGTGACGTAGAGAACAGCAAGTGACACCTTCGCCTGTGTGTGATGACCTGAATGGCAACATTCTGGATTGAGATTTGGCTCTGCATGCTGCTTTAGTGGTGAGATTACTGAATCTGAGGATTGTCCTGGTCAGAGTGCTTGTAGATGTTCTTGGTGAACATATTTAAGCAGCTTGTTAATTATGTTCACTGATATTAAATGACGTGGCTAAAGTATGAATATGGTGTGATGAGGAAAATCTAGGAAGAATCAAACATTCAGACATTTGAACTGTAAGGTCCCCTAGGGAAATGTTCTAGATTGCCAGTAAAAAGAGTACAGGAAGCACATCATACTAACTGTAAATAAGCAAATATTGCATATCATTAGCCAGCAGGAAGTTCACATAGCAACAGGAAGAAATTACACAAAATAAAGATTTACTTGTAAGGGAACTGAAGTGGCACTGTCTTGGGATATTTTTCTACATTTAAAGGTGCTATACATATGCAAGTTTTGAGAAAATGTTTAGAATTTATTTTAGGGGAGCAACTGGAAGATTCATGAATCATACTTGTTGCAATGATGCCTTGGGCAAGTGATGTGTGGGGTGAAATTGTACATATTAATGTACTTGCATGAAATGCTTTGTGACTGTAATGAAGGTGTTACATTCATTTGCCAATCTCGTGTAACATGGTTTCATCCCAATGTTGTATTTCAGTGTGATTGTGTTTAGAAACAAGCACAAAGGATTATCAAACACTTCGATAAATACAATGGCCATTTAAAAGCAAACAAATGCATGTTTTAGAATGTTATGAACACAGTGTAATATATTTGCTTCAAAATATCTCCACTAATTTAGCTGGTGTCTAACAAAAATCCAGGGCTTTTACAATTTGTTGATTAGAACTTACTATTCAGTTATTTGGTTTATAATGAATTAACAGAGCTAACCACCAAACAATTATTTATTCATTACTCCCAATCTCTAAATATAATTAGATTGGTGCATTCAACACCACAGTTGTAATTTTCTCCACTGGCATGTCGTTTCCAGAAGCTAAATGGCAGTGAAGAAAACAAAATGGCAGCCTTGAAGGCAGCTCCCCTGTTGTATTTCAAACTCAGACTGGAAAAACTCATGTTTGTAAGGAAACTGTTATCCAAGGCTTATAGGAAGTGGGTTCATTACAGATGTCTACCGTGGTTTTTACTTATTGTTGTTTTGGGCCATTTCTTTCTAAACTCTAAATAATTTTGAGCAGTCCCTTTGATTTTATAGCTGTCGGATTTGTTATTATCGATTGCTGTGTATAATCCCATTGTATATGCAATGTAAATGTCCATTTATCATCATTTTCTTGTCTTGCTAGTCAAACATCAGTAATAGCAGCTGGATCTAAACAGGCAATGGAATAAAATATTGTAACTCCTAAGATTTCAGTGGCATTCGCCACAGAATGGGCAGGATTTATTTTGCAGTCACCTTATTTGTGTTTCCCAGTTAAAATGACTTTGAATTGCAGTGATGTCTTGTCATTCCCACTTTAACGGTTATCCCTGAAAACCCCACAAAGCTCAGGACATGTGTGACGATGTCTATTCCTTCCATTATAAATTTGTGGAAAACTTGACCTGTCGTAGTGAAATTTGTTATCAGCTTTAGCCTGTAGAGGTGAGAATCCATGGGGTCGATTTTAACTTAGCCATGAGGCATGTGGGGGGTAAAAATTGCAAAAACTGGGGGTCGGGACCCCCCCCCCGCGCCTGGTTCCCGACCCCGAGCCATTTTAACCCATGCGTGTCTGATGGTCCCGAAGCAGTCCCGCCTCCGACAGGCGGGACTGGTCTTTAAGGCCCTTAATCAGCAATAATTGGCCTTTATAATCCCATTTTAACAGGCTCTTGCATTTTTAACCCTTTTCCCACGTAAAACACGCCTGGTGGGGATCACACCTGTGAAACCTGGCGTGAGCACTATTGGCTTGCTGACTATCAGCTGCAGGTCAACCATTAATGAGGAGATTTGATCAGTCATCATTTGCAGATGGCAGGACTTTGTTGTTTCAGGCCTGGGGCAACTTTTACCAGGCTTAACCACACCTGTGGAAGGTTGGATCCTCATACACATCTCCAGTGTGACCTCCTGGGAAACCCCGCTCTCCACCTTCACTCAGCGTTTCCTCAACGGAGGCATATACCAGAAGCATGGGAGCCATTTATTTCCTTCCCTTCTGGGCATTAGGTGAGCTCGAACACCAGCCGTGACACCAGCAGAACCAGGAACAACAGCAGCAGCAACAGGAGCGCCAGGCTGCTGTTCACCCACCTGAAGCTGCACAGGCCAGAAGGGGCCAGCGCTTGGAAGTGGCTTGAGAGCACCTTGCTGCACATCAGGGGGCCATGGGGACCTGTATCTGCACTGGCAGTCCTACTCAGAAGGACTTCCATGAAGGTCTGGTTTCTCTGTTCAATAGATGCCCATCGCTCCTCAAGAGATGTCATTCTATTATGAACACTCACCATGTTTTCCATACCCTGGCAACTTATCTCCTCCATGGAGGTTGCCATCCTTTCCATGGTGATGCGTTCATGCGCCAATGACTCCACAAAGGCTGTGCTCATGTCCGCTATGGACTCCTCCATTCGCTCCACACTCGACCCTGGAGACAAAACCTGCCAGAGACTCCTGCATCTGTTCCTGGAGTTCCAGCCCCACTGATCTTATGGATGGACCCAGAGGCAGAGGGTCGACATGCAGCTGAACCGAGCTGGCAGAGTCCTGCGCCCTCCGACTAGCACTCTCCACTGCTGTCCCTGTCTCCACAATCTGCTGATGCTCACTTGTGAGCTGTGATACACCAGGTGACAACACTACTCTATGTCCCGAAGGTCCCACCGAGGTGTGAGTGTCTGTGCTGGTGCTGGGTGCGCTGAATTCTGCTGACGCTGCGCCCTCAGAGGTTGCAGATTCCTCTGAAGAGTCTGGAAGCTCAGGCTCTTCCTCCTGGACAGTGGGGACGGGGGCTCTCGATGGTCCTGTGGGGGAGTAAAGGAAAGAGTTAGAGATGTGAGGTCAAGGTTACATGCACATTGCATATTGCAGATGATCATAGGTCCATCTGTTATAGCTTCAGAATCATTACCAGCAACTCATGCAATGTCAATGAGAGAGATGGAAAACTATTCTGTCACCAGCTTGCTGTGATGCACCCGTCTGTCCGTCTCCCACTTGCGCCTCATCCTCCAGTCCTACGATCTCCAGGACCGCCTCCTCCCAGGGGGTGAGGTGGGCTACTGATAGTGGCCCTCCTCCTGTCCTTGCTCGTTCTCTTTTATTGTGAGCTCTCTTTTCCTGCAATGAGGGAGACAAGTGGAGTTTGAGTGAGAATGAAGGAGTGAGTGTAGAGAATCCATAGCATAGATGCTTAGAAGGAGACAAAGATGGAGTGAAGTGGCAAGACCAAGGGCCCTCCCTGTGTGTTGTCAGTTGTTTTCATAGCATCAGAGTGATAGGGAGTGTGAGGGCTGCATAGTCGAATAGTTAGGTGAATGTGAGCATAGAGAGAGAGAGAATGGGTAAGGATGCATGGATATCAGTGTCAAGTGGGATGTGGAGGAAGAGATTGCTGAAGCTGAGTGCTGGTGCGGAGAGGCAATGGACATCAGATTGAGAGTGATGGGAACTTCATACTCACTTTTCCAGTCTGCGGGTAGCCGATAAGGAGTTGACCTCCTCTGCCACTTGCAGCCACGCAGCCTTTGTCTGCTGGGGAGGCATCTTCCTCCCTGATGAAGGGAAGAGCACCTCCTTGTGAGCTCTTGCTCCCTCCACTAAAGCCTGCAGGGCAACGTCGTCAAAATGGGATGCAGACCTCGGTCTTTCTGTGGCCATTCTGCTTCCAGCTCAGTGTATCAGCAAATGCCAAAAGGTTGGCAGTCTGCAGAAGAAGCAAGGTTTGTTGCAGACCCTAAATGCAGCAGCAATAATGACGTCATATTATGCGACTTTCAGACTGAAAATACTAATTGGGCCAAGGGTTCCCACACGTTGGAAATCAGTTGGCCAGTTGAGTTAAAATTGCATCAATCTCACACACCCATTTAGTGTGGGAAACACTAAATTCAGGGAACCCGACAATTCCCCGCACCCGAGTTAAATCGACCTCCATATCTTCTTCTGTCCAATATTAAATAGCAGATGGCTAGGTGGTGGGGAATGAGTTTTGTGCGCACATAGTTCGAACATGATTTGCTTTTATTTTCCTTTCCTCTTCTCCTGACTCCTGCTAGAGTACAGTAGTGTCCCGGTTCTGCTTGAACCTGTTCTTACCTGTCATACGCCCGTATTTTCCGATCGGAGGCTTCCTGCAAAAAAACCTACGTCCTTACCTGAGGGCTCCAGAGGTCCGGCCATTTCCGCTCCTGGGCCTCTCCACGACAAAATGCGCAGGGCCCATGTATCCCGGGGTACAGGTGGTTCGCAAGCGTCCCTGGGATCACGTGGGCCATGGGGAGCCAATGGGAGAAGGGAATCCCCCTTCATACTTTTGACACTTAGACATGTCAAAAGTATGAATGGAGATCACTCCAAAAACACATCAATACATTAAATAAATTAAAAAGAAACATGTTTAAAATTAGTTAAAATTACATTAAATTAAATATATTTTTTTTAATTAATTTTTTTACGGGGCTGAAAATAAACTTACCTTTTTTAAAAATATTTTTAAATTATAAACGAGTGGGGGAAAAAACATTTTTAAAAACTTTTTTAAACTCTTAACCTGCTTTTATCAGGTGTAAGATTTTTAAGGGATTTCAGCGGGCGGTGGTTCTCCAGAAAGCGGAACTCTCCACCCGCAGAGGCCCTTCTCCAGGGCAGGCGTCCGATCTGTCAAGAGGATTCTTGACAGATTGGAAATGCTGGTTTTCAGCGCATGCGCTGTGCATGCCTGAAACCGGCATTTCCGATGTCCCTACGGGTGTGTACACAGCCCGTACCCACCCGTAGGCATCGGAAAATCCGGGCCTTAGACCCACATACACACACTTTCAAACAGGGCACTGGATAGCGATCAGGAGCACAAACCCTGGCTGATTTTTTTTCCTCTCTAGGTCAGGCATTCAGGACAAGTCTAGGGTGCCTATTATCAGATCTGGGCTTGATATAGTCTACATGGATTTTAGCAAAGCTTTTGACAAGGTCCCACATTACAAACTGGTCAGAAAAGTAAAAGCTCATGGGATCCAAGGCAAAGTGCCAAGTTGGATCCAAAATTCGCTCAGTGACAGGAAGCAAAGAGTAATGGTCGACTGGTGTTTTTGTGACTGGAAGGCTGTTTCCAGTGGGGTTCCGCTCAGCACTAGGTCCCTTGTTTTTTGTGGTATACATCAATGATTTAGACTTCAATGTAGTGGGCATGATTATGAAGTTTGCAGATGATACAAAAATTGGCTGTGTGGTTGATAGTGAGGAAGAAAGCTGTAGACTGCAGGAAGATATCAATGGACTGGTCAGGTGGGCAGAAAAGTGGTAAATGGAATTCAATCCGGAGAAGTGTGAGGGAATGCATTTGGGGAGGACTAACAAGGCAAGGCAATACACAATAAATGGTAGGATACTGAGAAATATCGAGGAACAGAGGGACCTTGGAGTGCATGTCCACAGATCCCTTAAGGTAGCAGGACAGGTAGATAAGGTGGTTAAGAAGGCATACGGGATACTTTCCTTTATTAGCCAAGGCATAGAATATAAGAGCAGGGAAGTTATGCTTGAACTGTATAAAACACTAGTTAGGCCACAGCTAAAATACTGTACAGTTCTGGTTACCACGTTACAGGAAAGATGTGATTGCACGAGAGAGGGTACAGAGAAGATTTACGAGGATGTTGCCAGGACTGGAGAATTTTAGCTATGAGGAAAGATTGAATAGGCTGGGGTTGTTTTCCTTGGAACACACGAGGCTGAGGGAAACTTAATTGAGGTGTATAAAATTATGAGGGGCCTAGATAGTGGATAGAAAGGACCTATTTCCCTTAATAGAGTGGTCAATAACCAGGGGGCATAGATTTAAAGTAATTGGTAGAAGGATTAGAGGGCAGTTGAGGAGTTAATAGGCTCGAGAGCAGACCTGCGGGAGAGCGAGAGGAGTGGCCAGAGATAAAAGTAGGCCCGAGAGCCAAGAGCCTGGAGGGGGAGCGAGGTAAAAAAATCTAAAGTGACATCAGCACAAGGGAAGGAACTGATTGGTGAGTAGCTAGTGATTGGGTTTTTTTTTAGGTCTTGAGTTTATTTCTGTTAAGTTAGTTAATGGTCTATTAAATAGAGGCATGGCAGGGCACCTCAGTCCCATGGAATGCACATCTTGAGCCATGTGGGAACTCCAGAATGCTTCCCATGTCCTGGACTACCACTTGTGTAGGAAGTGTCATCAGCTGGAGAAGCTGAGGCTGAGAGCTACGTGGATAGCACCTTTCAAGAGGTGATCACCCCGCAGCATAACTGTACAAGCAGAGAGGGAGTGGGTGACCACCTGACAGACAAGGAGGACCAGGCAGGTAGTGCAGGAGTACCCCGAGTGCATCTCACTCTCCAACCAGTACTGGTGAGGGCGATGGTTCTTCTGGGGAGAACAGCCAGAGCCAAGTCCACAGCACCATGGGTGGCTCAGCTGTGCAGGGCGGGGATTCAATAGTTCGGGGAACAGACAGGCATTTCTGTGGCTGCAGATGTGATTCCAGGATGGTATGTTACCTCTATGGTGCCAGGGTCAAGGGTGTCACTGAGCGGCTGCAAAACATTCTGAGGGAGGAGAGTGAACAGCCAGAGGTCGTGGTTCATATCGGTATCAACGACATAGGTAGAAAGAGGGATGAGGTCCTGCAGGCAGATTTTAGGAAGCTAAGATAGAGATTAAAAAGCAGGACCTGAAAGGTAGTAATTTCCGGATTACTCCCCGTGCCACGAGCTAGTCAGTATAGAAACAGGAGGATAGAGCAGATGAACATGTGGCTGGAGAGATGGTGCAGGAGGGAGGGCTTTAGATTCCTGGGACATTGGGGCCGGTTCTGCCGGAGGTGGGACCTGTACAGGTCGGACGGGTTGCACCTCAACAGAGCCGGGACCAATGTCCTTGCGGGGGGGTTTGCAAGTGCTGTTGGGGAGGGTTTAAACTAAGTTGGCAAGGGGATGTAGCATTAGAAAGGAGAAACAAGGTGCACAAAGGATTGGGAGAGACAGATAGCACTAGAGTAAGAAATAGTATGGTATTAGGTGGGGTCAGACTGAGAGAATACAAGAAGGTCTAAGATAGGTTTACAGTGCATGTGTGTGAATGCACGAAGCATAGTAAACAAGGTTGGTGAGCCGCAGGCACAAATAGCCACAAGGGAATATGATGTCGTGGCGATAACGGGGACCTGGATCAAAAAAAGGCAGGATTGGGTCCTAAATATTCCTGGATTTAAGGTGTTCAGGAAAGATAGGGAAGGAAAGCAAAGCGGTGGGGTGGCAGTATTGATTAAGGAGAATATTAGTGCTGGAGAGAGAGGATGTCCTGGAGGGGTCAAGGACAGAATCTATATGGCTAGAGTTAAGAAACAATAGAGATGCCATTACACTACTAGATGTATTCTACAGGCCGCCAACTAGTGGGAAAGATATAGAGGAGCAAATTTGCAGGGAAATTACACAGAGGTGCAAGAACTATAGAGTAGTGATAATAGGGGGACTTCAATTATCCTAATATAGACTGGGATAGTAATAGTGTAAAGGGCAGAGAGGGGGCAGAATTTCTGAAGTATGTACAGGGGTACTTTCTTGATCAGTACGTTTCCGGTCCAACGAGGAAAGAGGCATTACTGGATCTGGTTCTGGAGAATGAGGTGGGTCAAGTGGAGCAAGTGTCAGTAGGGGAACATTTAGAGAACAGTGATCATTGTATCATAAGGTTTAGATTAGCTATGGAAAAGGACAGGGAGAAATCTAGAGTAAAAATACTTAAATGGAGGAAGGCAAATTTCAGTGGGTTGAGAACGGATCTGGCCTGGGGCAAGATTGGCAGGCAAAACTGTAATCAAACAATGGGCTGCCTTTAAAGAGGAGATGGTTCGGGTACATTCCCACGAAGCGAAAAGGTAAGGCAACTAAAGCCAGAGCTCTCTGGATGACAAAAGAGAGAGATTAAGATGAAGCAGAAAAAGGGGGCATATGACAGATATCAGGTTGAGAATACAAGTGAATATAGAAAGTTCAGAGGGGAAGTGAAAAAGGAAATAAGAGGGGCAAAAAGAGAGTATAAGAATAGATTGGCAGCTAACATAAAAGGGAATCTAAAAGTATTCTATAGGCATATAAACAGTAAACGGGTAGTAAGAGGAAGGGTGGGGCTGATTAGCGACCAAAAAGGAGACCTACGCATGGAGGCAGAGGGCATGGCTGAGGTACTAAATGTGTACTTTGCATCTGTCTTTACCAAGGAAGAAGATGCTGCCAAAGTCATGGTGAAAGAGGAGGTAGTTGAGGTACTGGATGGGCTAAAAATTGATAGAGGAGGTACTAGAAAGGCTGGCTGTACTTAAAGTAGATAAGTCACCAGGACCGGATGGGATGCATCCTAGGATGCAGAGGGAAGTAAAGGTGGAAATTGCAGAGGTACTAACCATAATCTTCCAATCCTCCTTAGATATGGGGCTGGTGCCAGAGGACTGGAGAATTGCAAATGTTACACCCTTGTTCAAAAAAGGGTGTAAGGATAAACCCAGCAACTACAGGCCAGTCAGTTTAACCTCTAGTGGGGAAGCTTTTAGAAATGATAATCCGGGACAAAATTAACAGTCACTTGGACAAGTGTGGATTAATTAAGAAAAGCCAGCACGGATTTGTTAAAGGCAAATGTGTTTAACTAACTTGATTGAGTTTTTTGATGAGGTAACAGAGAGGGTTGATGAGGGCAATGCGGTTGCTGTGGTGTACATGGACTTCCAAAAGGTGTTTGATAAAGTGCCACATAATAGGCTTGTCAGCAAAGTTGAAGCCCATGGAATAAAAGGGACAGTGGCAGTATGGATACAAAATTGGTTAAGTGACAGGAAACAGAGTAGTGATGAACGGTTGTTTTTCGGTGGTGTTCCCCAGTGGTCGGTACTAGAACCACTGCTTTTCTTGATATATATTAACGACTTGGACTTGGGTGTACAGGGCACAATTTCAAAATTGCAGATGGCACAAAACTTGGAAGTATAGTGAACAGTAAGGAAGATAGTAATAGACGTCAAAGAGGACATAGTTAGGCTGGTGGAATGGGAGGATGTGTGGCAGATGAAATTTAACACAGAAAAGTGCAAAGTGATACATTTTAGTAGGAAGAATGAGGAGAGGCAATATAAACTAAAGGGTAGAATTCTAAAGGGGGTGCATGAACGGAGAGACCTGGGGTTATATGTGCACAAATCGTTGAAGGTGGCAGGGCAGGTTGAGAAAGCGGTTAAAGCAGCATACGGGATCCTGGGCTTCATAAATAGAGGCATAGGCTTCGATTTTCATTCAGCCGTGGAGTCGGGTTTGGAGGCGTGCGGGGGGTTAAAATTGCAAAAACTGGCGGGCAGGACCCCTCCCCCGCGCCTGGTTCCTGACTCCGAGCAATTTTAACTCGGGCGTGTCTGATGGTCCTGACTCCGTCTCGCATCCAACAGGCGGGACTGGTCTTTAAGACCCTTAATTACCACTAAATGGCCTCTATAATGCTATTTTAACAGGCCCTTGCAACTTTAACCCTTTTCCCACATAAAACACGCCTGGTGGGAATCACGAATATGAAACCTGGCGGGAGCACTATTGGATTGCTGACTATCAGCTGCAGGTCAACCATTAAAGAGGAGATTTGATCAGCCATCATTTGCAGGTGGCAGGACTTAGTGGTCTCAGGTCTGGGGCAACTTTTACCAGGCTTAACCACACCTGTGGAAGGTTGGAGCCTCACACCCATCTCCAGTGTGGCCTCCTGGGAAACCCTTCTCGCCACCTTCACTCAGCGCTTCTTCAATGGAGGCATATACCAGAAGCATGGGAGCCATTTATTTCCTTCCCATCTGGGCATTAGAGGAGCTCGAGCACCAGCCGCGACAGCAGCAGAACCAGGAACAACAGCAGCAACAGCAGCAGCAGCAGGAGCGACAGCCTGCTGCTCACCCACCTGAGGCTGCACAGGCCAGAAGGGGCCAGCGCCTGGAAGCCCGTCGGCGCAGGAGATAACACCCAAACAGGGTCTACAGACGCAGGTTCACCTATCTCAACATGTCTGAGCAGCAGTGCCAAAGGCGGCTCCGACTTTCGCGAGAGGTAGTGACTGACATCTGCGCAATGCTACAGCAAGACCTGCTGCCCAGAGGACCAGGTGGACAAGCATTACCAGTGGCCATCAAAGTCACCACCGCACTCACTCAACTTTTTTGCCTCAGGCTTATTCCAGGGATCAGCAGCAGACATCAGCGGCATCTCCCAGGCGGCCGCACACACTTGCATCACGCAGGTAACCGATGCCCTCTTTGCCCTCGCACACAATTACATCCATTTCACCAAGGATCGAGCAAGTGTCACGGCGCAAGTGGTTGGATTAGCTCATCTGGCAGGCTTTCCAAGGGTGCAGGGTGTCGTTGACTGCACACATGTGGCCCTTAGGGCACCCCATCGCAATCCAGGTATTTTTGTCAACCGCAAGGGCTTCCACTCCCTCAACGTTCAGCTGGTGTGTGACCACAAGGAGATTTTGCATGTTTGTGCCATGTACCCTGGCTGTTGCCATGTGGCATAGTCATTAGCACTGTTGCCTCACAGCGCCAGGGACCCGGGTTCGAATCCAGCCTCGGGTGACTGTCTGTGTGGAGTTTGCACATTCTCCCCGTGTTTGCGTGGGTTTCCTCCGGGTGCTCCGGTTTCCTCCCACAGTCCAAAGATGTGCGGGTTAGGTTGATTGGCTATGATAAAAATTGACCCTTAGTGTTAGGGGGATTAAATACGTGGGGTTACGGGGATAGGGTGGGATATGTGTTGGTGTAGGGGTTACGGGGATCGGGTGGGGTATGTGTCGGTGCAGGCTCGATGGGCCGAAATGGCCTCTATCTGCACTGTGGGGTTTCTGTGATTTCTGTGACTCCTTCATACTGCGCCAGTCTAGTGTGCCTCTGCTATTAAGTCCGCCAGACCAATTTCACGGATGGCTACTTGGAGACAAGGGCTATCCCCTGAGGACGTGGCTAATGTCGCCGTTGAGGCCAGCCAACAAAGCTGAGGAGCGCTACAACTCCAACCACATTTCCACCAGATCCATTATCGAGCAAACCATCGGTTTGCTGAAGATGTGCTTCAGATGCCTGGATAGATCAGGTGGAGCCCTACAGTACTCAGCAGCCAGGGTCTCCAGAATCGTCGTGGTTTGCTGTGCACTTCACAACATGGCACAACGTCGTGGCTTGCAGATTCCTGAGGATCAAGTGGCTCCTCACATATCCTCCTCAGATGAGGAGGAGGAGGAGGAGTGCGAAAACGAACATCCTGCAGAGGCCCATCAACCAGCGGCAGCATTACGTGAAAACATTGCTGCCTGGGATGCAAGGAACGCACTCATCCTGGCCAGATTTGTTTAGCCTAGTCAGTCAAATGCTTTTGCCTCACAGCTTCTTACCAGAGCATTGACAATGGCCAAGAACCAGAGGATTCCTAGCACTCTGACCACCATACTGACAGTTGCAAGTATTCCTAAGGCCTCAATGTGGAAGTCCCAATAGCGAAATGACAGGTGCCACAACTGCAACATTTGCCATCAGAATTTTTATGCACAATTACGATGTGATGGCATTTTTACACTAAACACAAAATTCCACTCAAGTGACTACCCTTGTGACTACTTGTGCTTTATCTTCCTCTTACGTGTGCTCCTACGTAGTGGTTCCCCTGTGGCTTCAGCAGATGTGGAGGCCCCTTGCTCATTTTCCTGCTGCTCTTGTCTTGACACTTTTGGCGGGCGTCCTCTGGGGTTGTGAGCCTGTGAGGGCTCGTCAACAGTCTGCTGCTCCTGCGGCTGTGCAGGGGTTGAGACGCCTATCTCACTTGGGTGTGGACTCCGGTGGCGCTCTGACCGAGGGTTCTGCAGTGGCATGGAAGTGTGAACGCTTGGAGAGGAACCCCCACTTCCTTGAGGTCTGCCACCAACCTCCCTCTCATGGGTCAAGTCCCCCTCCGCGCCTGCAAGTGGCTGGAGAGCACCTTGCTGCACATCAGGGGGGCCATTGGGACCCATATCTGCAATGGCAGTCCTACTCAGAAAGACTTCCATGAAGACCTGGTTTCTCTGTTCAATAGATGCCCATCGCTCCTCAAGAGATGTCATTCTATTCTGAACAATGACCATGTTTCCCATACCCTGGCGACTAAGCTCCTCCATGGTCATGGCCCTCCTCTCCTCTACCATAGCCATCCTCTCCTCTACCGTAGCCATCCTCTCCTGTACGGTAGCAATCGTTTCCACGGAGGTAGCCATCCTTTCCGTGGTGATGCGTTCATGCGCCAATGACTCCACAAAGGCTCTGCTCATGTTCGCTATGGACTCCTCCATTTGCTCCACACTCGCAACGACCCTAGAGACAAAACCTGCCAGAGACTCCTGCATCTGTGCCTGGAGTTCCATCACCTCTGATCTTATGCATGGACCCAGAGGCAGAGGGTCGACATGCTGCTGAGCCGAGCTGGCAGAGTCCTGCGCCCTCCGACTAGGACTCTCCACTGCTGTCCCTGTCTCCACAATCTGCTGATGCTCACTTGTGGGCTGTGATACACCAGATGACAACACTACGCTATGTCCCAAAGGTCCCACCAAGGTGTGAGTGTCTGCGCTGGTGCTGGGTGCGCTGAATTCTGCTGACGCTGCGCCTTCACAGGTTGCAGCTTCCTCTGAGGAGTCTGGCTGCTCAGCCTCTTCTTCCTGGCTAGGGGGGACGGATGCTTGTGATGGTCCTGTGGGGGAGTAAAGGAAAGAGTCAGAGATGTGATGCAAAGGATATATGCACATAGCTTTTTGCAGATACTCATAAGTGCATCTGTTAGAGCTTCACAATCATTATCAGCAACTCCTGCAATGTCAAAGAGAGAGATGGGAAACTTTTCTGTCACCAGCTTGCTGTGTTGCACCAGTCTGTCTGTCCCCCACGCGCAAATCATCCTCAATGCCCATGATTTCCAGGACGGCCTCCTCCCAGGGGGTCAGGTGGGCTATTGAGGGTGGCCCTCCTCCTGTCCTGGCTCGCTCTCTTTTGTTGTGAGCTCTCTTTTCCTGCAATGAGGGAGTTTGAGTGAGAATGAAGGAGTGAGTGTAGAGAATCCATAACATAGATACTTAGAAGGACACAAAGATGGAGTGAGGTGGCAAGACCAAGGGTCCTCCCTGTGTGTTGTAAGTTGTTTTCATAGCATCAGAGTGTTAGGGAGTGTGAGGGCTGCATGGTCGAATAGTTAGGTGAATGTGAGCATAGAGAGAGAGGGAATGGGTAAGGGTGCATGGATGTCAGTGTGAAGTGGGATGTGGAGGAAGAGATTGCTAAAGCTGAGTGCTGGTGAGGAATGGCAATGGGGATCAGATTGAGGGTGATGGGAAATTCATACTCACTTTTCCAGTGCGCTGAAGGTCATGAAATCTTTTCCTGCACTGTATCCAGGTTCGCCGTGTGACTCCCAAGGAGTTGACCTCCTCAGCCACCTGCATCCACACAGCCTTGGCCTGAGTGGGAGGCCTCTTCCTCCCTGATGAAGGGAACAGGACCTCCCTGTTGGCCCTAGCTTCATCTACTAATGCCTGAAGTGCCGCCTCGTCAAAGCGAGGAGCTGCTCTTGCCCTCCCGCTTGTCATCTTTCCTGCAGGTCCCTCTGACACCAAATGGAGGAAGCTTGGAAGCCTGCAGAAGAAGCAAGGCTTGCTGTGGACCATAAATGCAGCAGCAATGATGACATCATCGGCGGGGACTTTCAGTTATGAAAAACCCATTTACAAAGGCTTCCCACATGTTGGAAATCAATTGGCCACTGAAGTTAAAATTGCATCAATCTCCCACATCCATTTAGATTCGTGTGGGAAACACGAATTCGGATAACACGACACCATCCCGCACCGGAGTTAAAATCCCCCCCATAGAGTACAAAAGCAAAAATGTTATGATGAACCTGTATAAAACACTGGTCAAACCTCAACTGGAGTATTGTGTCCAATTCTGGGCACCACACTTTAGGAAGGATGTGAAGGCCTTAGAGAGGGTGCAGAAAAGATTTACAAGAATGGTTCCAGGGATGAGGGACTTCAGTTACATGGATAGGCTGGAGAAGCTGGGGTTGTTCTCCTTAGAGCAGAGAAGGTGGAGAGGAGATTTGATAGAGGTGTTCAAAATTGAGAGGTCTGGACAGAGTAGATAAGAGAAACTGTTCCCATTGGCGGAAGGGTCGAGAACCAAAGGACATAGATTTAAGGTGATTGGCAGAAGAACCAAAGGCGACATGAGGAAAAACTTTTTTACGCAGCGAGTGGTTAGGATCTGGAATGCACTGCCTGAAAGGGTGGTAGAGGCAGAAACCCTCATCACATTTTAAAACTACTTGGATATGCACTTGAAGTGCCGTAACCTACAGGGCTTCGGACCAAAAAGTGGAAAGTGGGATTAAGGCTGGCTAGCTCTTTTTAGAAACATAGAAGATAGGAGCAGGAGTAGGCCAATCCAGTGAGTATAAGCCCGATCAACACAATCTCTCCTCATACGTCATTCCTGCCATCCCAGGTATCAGCCTGGTGAATCTTCGCTGCACTCCTTCCATGGCAAGAACATCCTTCCTCAGATAAGGCGACCAAAACTGCACACAATACTCGAGGTGCGGTCTCACCAAGGCCCTGTACAACTGCAGCAAGGCATCCTTGTTCCTGTACTCGAACCCTCTTGCTACGAAGGCCAACATACCATTTGCCTTCTTAACCGCCTGCTGCACCTGCATGCTTACCTTCAGCGACTGGTGCACAAGCACACCCAGGTCTCTTTGCACTTCCCCTTCTCCCAATCTATTGCCATTCAAATAATAATCTGCCTTCCTGTTTTTGCCACCAAAGTGGATAACCTCACATTTATCCACATTATAGTGCATTTCCCATGTTTCTGCCCAATCACCCAACCTGTCCAAATCGTACTGGAGTTTCACAACATCCTTCTCACAGCTTACCCTCCCACCCAGCTTTGTGTCGTCTGCAAATTTGGAGATACTACATCCAATTCCCTCGTCCAGATCATTAATATATATTGTGAATAGCTGGGGTCCAAGGACCGATCCTTGTGGTACCCCACTAGTCACTGCCTGCCACTCGGAAAATGACTCGTTTATTCCAACTCTTTTTGCTTTCTGTCCGCCAACCAGTTCTCTATCCAAGTCAATACCTTGCCCCCAATCCCATGTGCCTTAATTTTGCACGCTAATCTCTTATGCGGGACCTTATCGAAAGCCTTCTGAAAGTCCAAATACACCACATCCACTGGTTCTCCCTTATCTATTTTACCAGTTACATCCTCAAAAAAATCCAGTAGATTAGTCAAGCATGATTTACCTTTTGTAAATCCATGTTGACTTTGTCTGATCCTGTCACTGCTTTCCAAGTGCTCTGCTATTACATCTTTTATTTTTTGACCGACGCAGACATGATGGGCCGAATGGCCTCCTTCTGTGCCGTAAATTTCTATCTATGATTCTTTGACTGAAGAATTACTATAGGAGTAAGGAAATGGACAAGAGGGCAAATGGATTGCATCAAGTTTCATCAAACATTAAACAAATATCATTGTTTTCAAAAATAGAATAATCCATAATCCAAGGGCAGACAAACAAACTGATTTAGTAATAAACTATGGCAGGATACGGGCTGATTGGATGCAAGGTAAACATTGCATTTCCATGTGGAATATTAGTTAACCAAAAGCTTACTACATCACTTGCCCACTGCTGTTAGACATCTCTCAAAATATCACTTGACCATCAACTACAGGTTAGTCTGCAACAGAATAAAGGAGCCCTTCAAGGGGAGCAATTTATCAGCACAGTTTATAATCCAGGACTTTAGAGCAGCAATACAGTTAATCGGTTTATTGTTTCATTTATTACATCTTTTGTGTTAGCTCTTGTCAAACCCCAATGGGTGTTTTTTGAATTTTCCTTCGTGTATTTGGAGTAATTTTCACGCACATGATTGTCTGATATTTTAAAAGCTTATTATCTATAACAAAGTGTTGATAAAAGGTGATGCATTAAGGATTAGGTGTGAGATTGTAACTCAATTGGATTTAATTACTAGTTGGAAACCTATTGTATGTAATAAATTGAAATTGACAACAACGTTGCTTATAAAAAGAAAAGAAAGACTTGCATTTCTGTAGCGCCTTTCACGACCACTGGGCGTCCCAAAGCGTTTTACGGCCAATGAAGTACTTTTGAAGTGTAGTCACTGTAGGAAACACAGTAGCCAATTTGCGCATGGCAAGCTCCCACAAACAGCAACGTGATGATGACCAGATAATCTGTTTTTGTTATGTTGATTGAGGGATAAATATTGGCCAGGACACCGGGGCTAATTCCCCTGCCAGATAACCAGACCTGCATATAACAAATAGCCACCTGTACTAACACTGAGCGAGAGGTTTGTCTGTCCAGATATTTCAAGGAACTGGATTGGATCAAATCTACACAAGTGCAGATTTGGTAGAGGTTATGCTCAAGTCTGTTCTATAGTATTTTCTGTTATTTTGTTCATTTTAAAAGGTATTTGTAAGAGTTCTATTTGATCATCACCAGGTCTCATAGTCGAGAGATAAGTTGAAAGCAGTAATTATTTAAATTATTATTTTAATTGAAATTGCCAGTTTTTCATAAAACTGTAATTATCTCCTACGTTAAACTATTCTTGGTAGAATTTCAGGATGAATCGGCATGAAGAACAGTGTTATTACAACAGAGATTTTTCACAGTTCTTCAACAATAGGCCCATACAACAATGGCCCTGAATTTGCGGTCGGAGGCTTCCCGCGGAGAAATGCCTCCGATCTGCAAATAAAATGCCTGGGGCCTCGGGATCCACGAAGACTCGCGGTCCTGAGGCTCCCCGGGTACCCATGGGAAGAGGCCCACGTACCCCAGGGGCGCAGGCGGTTCGCGAGTGCCCCTGGGATCACGTGGGCTGGCCCAACGAATGACTGAAGGGGATCCCCATTCATGCTTATTCATAAGTATGGATGGGAATATCCAAAAAAAGACACCTAGACATCAAATAAAAAAAATTTTAAATGAAAATTAATTAAAATTGCATTTAATTAAATATTTAAAACAAATTAAATTTTTTGAAAAATAAATTTACATGTTTTAGAGGAGCTAAAAATAAACTTACCTTATTTAACAAGTTTTTAAATGTATAAATTATTGATAAAATTTGATTTTTCTGTTTTTTAAAACTCTTACGCTGGCAAAAGCAGGCGTTATGTCTGCTTTTACTAGGCGTAAGAATTTCACGGGCATTCGCTGGGCTGAAGTTGGGAAAATAGCCCAACTCTCTGTCCGTGGATGCCCTTTTCCTGGGGATGCAAAAGATCTGTCAAGAAAATTCTTGACAGATCGCAAGTTCCGGGTTTTAGCGCATGCCTAAACCCAGAACTTGCGTGGCCCTTACCTGTAGGGGCCGCAAATTATGGCCCAAAATTACTTAATCCTTCACAGCTAAACAATGGGCTTGCAAAAAAGGATGCAATGTTTAACATCATCACTCAGTCCTTTTATACTGGTCTTCCTTTAAATTGGCTTATGGGAGCCCAGTGGTTGTAATTTGGCTCCAGGTGTTTATGCAGTTAAATATGGATTTAGTAGACTGGCAGCATACTTATAGACCCAGTTTTACCTGATCAAGTTTCCAAGAAGAATTGGCCTGTTCTCAGATGTTGGTCTTGTCTGTGCAACGGACTATTGAAACTGTCAAATGGCATTCAACTGTCTGTCTTACAGCCAAGCTTATTCATTGAAAAACGCATCTGTTCTTCAGTTATTCACTTATTGTACCGAACCAGTAGTTTTCCGTAGAAATAAAGATATAATTTCATGAACCAAAAATATGTTGCATCTTACAGTACAGCATTGTAACTGATAGCCATATGCAGCATTGAGTTTTTAACAGATTAAATGTGAAGCTTTATATTTAGTGTGTAAATAAGTCTACTGAGCGCAAACCACAAATTCTGAACTACATCTATTTATGCCTAGCTACTAATACCAGTGATCTTTAAGGATCATGAAATGATTCTGCTTTTAGAAGAAAAAAATGTACAGAATTTAGTAAATTGGGTCAGTTGTGTGTCTGTTATTCTGTAAGTGTCAAATCGATGAGACAAAGCGCTTGAACATAGCCTATCACATTCAAAAGCTATTGACCACAGCCAAAATATTTCATTGATTTTTAGTATTAGACTGAAAATGTCTTGCTGATCAAGACACAATTGGCTCAAGCAATGAGGACAACACTTCTGCATCTCGAAGCACAGTAGATAGAAATAGTCGCCATTTTTCTATCTTCATGTGTTAATTATATTGGGGTATATTTTCCTTTCTTCGTCTAATGTCAGTAGAAAAAATAGGTATGAGGGAAAAAAAAATCTGTCGTGTTGTCAATAAATTCTAATGGACTAATTGTATATGTTTAGCCATGATCCGAGGATTCCTAACCCTCCAAAAATGAATGAACATTAGCAAAAATTGAGGGTTTTAAAAGCAAAACATTAAAAATTTGTGGAGCATTATAAATATGAAGGATAATCAAAGTAAACATTCTATTCGAAGTCAGAACTGTTGCTTATTAGCTTAATGTAGAGGATTCCAAGAATCCCGATGCATCCCTGACCCCACTATTTTAACTTGCCTGAATTCAGACATGGGAAGGCTGCCACCCCAGGGGAGTAGGGGCCTAATTTCAATGGCAAAGTCGTGTTCCAATAATGATATATAGCGTTTAACTGTGGGCCTGACTGAGGCCTGTGCAGTCTCCAACCTACCAGTGAGAACTCGTGACAGCAAGGATCCTGACCACAGGAGGCCCTGGCAAGTCATAAAAAATATTATAATTCAGGGTTCTTCCTGTCCCCATAAGAATGCCTTGGGTCTCCCCTACTTCGGACTTTCCCCTTCTCCCAATTATGGAATTAGTGACCCTCCGCTCCATTCCCCTCCCCCTTCCCCCTTCCCCCTCCCCCCTTCCCCCTCCCCCCTTCCCCCTCCCCCTCTTCCCCCTCCCCCTCTTCCCCCTCCCCCTCTTCCCCCTCCCCCCCTTCCCCCTCTCCCCTCCCCCTCCCCCCTCCCCCTCCCCGCAATCTTTACCTACCTTGCTGGGGACTGTTTCCGTGGGTCTCCACACAAATTCTGACTCCTGCTCGCCAGCAGTGATATCATTCCCATTGGCCACGGGCAGGAGTCAATGTCGGGGCATGTAAATGAGGCCCGGGAGTTAAAACATTCGAATATAATTGAGGAAATTCTTCACATAAGAAGCAATCAACATATGGAATAAACTTCTAGATAGAGCAGCGGAGATAAAAACTCTGGAATCATTTAAGAAACAATTGGATGCTACAATTGGGGGGTGGGGGGGTGATTAGAATCTCTCTGGATGGGTGAATCAAGGTGGGCCGAAAGGCCTTTCTCACCTCAAGTTATCTTGTAGTCAGTCAGGTCCAGGAGGACCTGCATTGGCAGTTTGCCATCAGCTCTGCACTACCCATCAAACTTTATGTCAAATGGTCCTTCCAGGCTCTCCCAGGAAACATCTCCAGAGTCAACTCAACAGGTAAAGCAATGCTTCGGATTTTGAATTGGTCAAAAATTGCCCTTGATGTCTCAGAAAACGTATGCTAAATGATAGTGCTATGGTACATACTACACAATGTTGCTACAAAAGAGCAGGGGGAACATGGTATGCAGAAGTCAATAACCTCAGATCAGATGGAGGCAGGTGCATAAGGGTTTCATTTCCCAGTTCTCCCAGAGGGCTCTGCTATTGGATACTATTACGTTCTATTGGACATATTTCCAATAATGAAACTACTACTTGCTTGTGCGGAAATTGTACCCACTTTACGCATCATGGAATAATGTTGGAGACCAACGTCCCACACCCAGAGTACACCTGAAAGGCATCCAATCAGATATTGGGTTGGACCAATTTTCAGGCATCCCTATCTTATGTTCATTAATAAATAGACATTCTTATTATGAACACAGCTAGCTTTTGCTAGACACTTTTTTATTGAGCACATGTGGACTAGGTACAGTATCTGTAGAGGCAGCCATCTTGACTGCTGCCTTGTGGGTAGCCTAGTGCCTCATGGGTAATGTAGTCTTAATATACATACAGCTGGGTAGTGTAGTCTTATATACATACAGCTATATACAGCTCTACACAGCTCTACGGCTCCACCTAGTGTCCACTATAGAATGACATGTTATTGATCATTACATCCCCCTTTCTTTGAGGTTTAACAAAATCAATATCAATCAACTTTCAAGAAAACAATAAAGATAATATCAGTAACACTTTTGTTAGTGCTCTATAAACATAAACATTTTCAAAACAGTCAACACATTTTCAAAGCTTTACGTTGTACTCAAAGATTAAGTCTATCAGGCTTTTTTACTTCACGTGTGGATCTTCTCAACACGGGTAAGTCTGACGTGTCTTCATGAGATTGTTCTGGCGGTGAATGACAAGATGCAGTTGCGGCATTGTCATCAATCTGGTCTTGAATAGTCTCTTGTGTTTTTAGGAGGGAACGGCGGTTCCTCCTGAGAATCTGTCCTTCCTCAGTTCTAACAGTGTATGACCTTGGTCCTACTTCTTCAAGAACTCTAGCTTTCCTGTTCCATGCGTCTGGATCCTCAATCCTGACAACATCATCCCTTGTCAATGGTTTTAGAGTTTTGGATGACTTGTCATAGTATGATTTCTGTGATGTATGTGCCTTTAAGAGCAATGGTGGTGTATGTGCCTTTAAGAGCCCCAGGTGTGCGTAATGCCAGTGATTGCCACTTGGGCTATATAAGCCTGTGTATTGTGTATATCCTTTAGACCCCCCCCCCCCCCCCAGACTTGCTTAGTAAATACCTATGAACCAACTCCTGTCTTCAGTGTCTTTATCTACACACGGACACTACAGTGGCGACGAAGTGGAAACGGACTTACCTGCAATTCGGCAGCACTCAAGGACATCGATTCCTCCAGCGTCCAGAAGACTCAAGGAAGTAATAGAAACTGTGGTTTCACCAGCTGGCCAAGCTGGTGGCAGGTACTGCGCTAATCCTTCCTGGGCATCAGGCTGGGGCTCCAGCGGCGGGCTCTACAGCTGAGACAAGCAGCGAAATCGGAGGCAAGCAATAGCGGACTGGGAGGGTGCACTCGGGAGACGGCCGGCGCGGCAAGCAGGTCAGCATTTAGACCTCCGTCGGGAACGAGTCTCCAACAGTGTATAAACGGAAACCACAGTAAAACAGCGTTGTTATCGGTAGCAGCGGCGGGGAAGCGCGGGAAGCGCCATATCGTTGCTACAGAGAAAAAAAAAGCGCGGGAAGCGCCATATCTTTTTTTTGAAATGCCTAAGACTGGCAATATTGATGCTTTTGATAACGAAACAGAGCCTAACTTTGGCAATATTGATGTTTTTGATAACAAGATAGAGGATTGGACCACATATGTAGAAAGAGTGGAGGTGTTTTGCACCGCAAATGGAATAGAAGATGAACAAAAAGCTTCAGTTCTTCTGGATCTAATGGGCGCAGAAACATACAAGCTGTTACGCAACTTAATCACTCCAGCCGAACCGATGGACAAGAATTTTGAAGAGATTGTTGATACCCTACACTGCCAATTCGAGGCAGGACTGGCAGGTTCTCTGCAAGACAAATTCATCTGCGATCCCCTAAGTGTAGAAACACAAAAGAAGGTATCTTCTAGAAAAGATTTAACACTGGACAAGGCTTTCAGTGCAATAGGAGTGGCAAAGATAAAGCAAAGGCCACAGGACTTCGGCACCCATGAAATGACATGGGGTTTCAAGAAATGTTATCGATGCGGCAGATCCAACCATGACCAGAGGGATTGCTGGTTCAAAGAAAAAGCATGCAAGTGATGCGGAAAGATAGGACACATTCCACGTGTATGCCGATCTGAAAATAAAAAATCCACTAACGGGAAAAGAATCAATAAGGAAAAGCACAGAAAGGTACAAATGATGACGGACAGTAGCTCCAAAGACCAGAAGAGCGATAGCGACTCTGGGAACAAGAGACTAAGCTCTCTCAAATTACACAATGTAATTGCCAATGAAGATTACCAAACCATTTGGGTTACCCTCACAATAGCAGGGTCCCCAGTTAAAATGGAGCTAGATACAGGATCAGCTCTAACCGTGATAAATCGACGAGATTACGAGAGGCTATTTTCGCATATACCTCTAAAAGACACATCTATTATCTTAAAAACATATACGGGGCAGAAAGTCTACCCCAAAGGAAAAATAAGGGTGCCTGTGGTATACAACGGCAAAGAAATACAAAAGTTGTATTTATACATTCTACAAGATGGTGGTCCACCGTTGTTGGGACGTGAATGGATAAGGAAGATACGTTTAGACTGGCACTCCATTCAGGCACTGACGGTGACCAGTAAGGAAAAAAACAATGATGACATCATACCTGAACGATTAAAAGACATCTTGGCCAACGCCAAAGAAGTGTTTCAAGAGAAACTAGGAACCTTGAAAGGCATCACCGCCTCAATAAAAGTGGAAGATACAGCAATTCCAAAATTTTGTAAGGCAAGACCGGTGCCATACGCAATACGTCCGGCAGTCGAGGCAGAGCTGGAGAATTTGGAAAAGGCAGGCGTATTATCTAAAGTAGATTGGAGCGAATGGGCAACACCCATCGTTCCAGTCATGAAAAAAGCATTGAAAAATAACTCTGAGGAACAGAGAAAAATTCGCATCTGTGGGGACTTTAAGGTGACTGTAAACCTGGTCCTTCACACGGTACAGTATCCTCTTCCGAGGATAGAAGATATTTTCGCCTCACTATCCGGAGGGAAACGTTTCACAAAAATTGACTTGGCACAGGCATATCTACAGATGGAGGTTGAGGAGACCTCTAAAAAGTATCTCACAATAAACACACACAAAGGCCTGTACCAGTACAATCGACTGGTTTTTGGAGTAGCATCAGCTCCAGCTATCTGGCAAAGAGCTATGGAGCAAGTCCTGCAAGGGATTCCGGGGACTCAATGCTACCTAGACGACATCCTTATAACAGGAGAAAACGACAACGAGCACCTTGCCAATTTGGAACAGGTGCTCACTAGGCTGAAAGAACGGGGCCTACGAGCAAATCGCCCCAAGTGCGAATTTTTCCAAAATCAGATATCATATTGTGGCCACATAATTAATAAGGAAGGGTTGCATAAGTCACCTGAAAAAATTGAAGCAGTTATAAAAGCCCCAGCACCTGAAAATGTTTCACAATTAAGGTCATTCCTGGGATTAATAAATTACTATCATAAATTTTTACCGAACTTATCAACTATTCTACACCCTCTTAATGATCTTCTACAGACAGGAGTGATTTGGAAATGGAACGAAGACTGTAAACGTGCCTTCCATAAATGTAAAGACTTAATCACATCCGAGAAAGTTTTGGCTCATTACAACCCATCACTACCAATCAGACTGGCGTGCGATGCATCCCCTTACGGCATAGGAGCGGTATTATCCCATAGATTCCCTGATGGCTCAGAACGGCCGATAGCTTTTGCGTCACGCTCATTAAACTCAGCTGAGCGTAACTATGCCCAAATAGACAGGGAAGCACTCAGCCTGGTATGGGGAGTGAAGAAATTCAACCATTACCTACACGGACAAAAATTTACCTTGCTGACTGACCATCAACCCCTCATCTCCATATTCAACCCTAAAAAAGGTGTCCCCATTATGACGGCACAAAGACTACAGAGGTGGTCCCTTTTTCTAGGGGCACACCAATACAACATTGAATACAAAGGGTCAAAACAGCATGGGAATGCTGACGGTTTATCGCGCCTACCGTTGCCAACGATAGAAGAGGCACCTACAGTAGACCCAGTAGAGATATTCCACTCTACCATAGTGGAATGTCTACCGGTGACAAATTCTGCCATTGAAAGGGAGACAAGAAATGACCCTACTCTCTCACGGGTCTACGATTTAACAGTGAAGGGATGGCCAGCACATGGCGAGCCACTGTTGCCAGCATTCTCGCAAAGAAGAGAACAGCTGTCAGTGTGCCAAGGAACCTTGATGTGTGGATCCAGAGTGGTGATTCCACCCAAACTCCAGGATAAAGTGCTAAAGGAGCTTCACGAGGGGCATCTGGGTGGAGTGAAAATGAAGAACCTAGCTAGGGCGTTTGTATGGTGGCCAGGTATCGATGGAGACATCGAAGAAATGACCAAGAGCTGCCTAGGATGCCAGAAGGTCCAAAACGCTCCACCACAAGCCCCTCTACATCCATGGGAGTGGCCCTCATCTCCCTGGCAAAGGGTGCACATCGACTTTGCTGGTCCATTTATGGACTCAATGTTTCTAATCGCAGTTGATGCACACTCCAAGTGGCCGGAGGTAATAAAGATGTCCTCCACCACCACGGAAAAAACCATCACAGTATTAAGGACCATATTTGCCAGGAATGGGCTGCCGGAACAGATATGTTCTGATAATGGACCGCAATTTGTGTCCGAAGAATTCAGAAAGTTCTTAAAGAACAATGGGGTAAAGCACTACACGTCCGCCCCATACCATCCCGCCACCAATGGATTGGCTGAAAGGTTTGTCCAGACCTTCAAGAAGGCCATAAAGGCCATGAGTAATGAAGACATAAAACTTCAGCACAAGGTGGATAACTTCTTATTTGCATATAGGAATGCAACACATATGGTTACTAACCAAACTCCCGCCATGATGTTCTACAATAGAAACCTAAGATGCCGGCTGGATTTGGTCAAGCCCAACATCCGAAGGGAGGTGGAGAACCGGCAGTTTCAGGGCATTAATGAAAAGCCAACTAGGACCTTCCAGATAGGCCAACCGGTTTTGGCCCGGGACTACCGTACCGAGAAATGGCAGCCTGGAACTATCTGCACACGACTAGGACCACTGATGTATACCGTGGACATCGGAGAAAGCATAATAAGACGCCATGCTGACCAAATCATCAAGTCATCCGAAAAGGGACAACCTACACCACCACTCTATACATCTAACGATGAAGTAGATATACCCATATCTACCTCCGATCCGGTGAGACTGGAACCCGATGAACCCGACACTGGCATTCAAGCCGAATCAGCCTTGCCAGAAGAACCTACTACACCACCAGAAACTACTACACCCCCGAGGCGTTATCCGGACCGAGTCAGGAAGCCTCCTGAGAGACTAACTTATAATTAATTAATACAGCAATGAATCTTATTTTGCATATAACATTTAATTAATAATTACTTAAAATATGATGTACTAGTTAGCTAGAAGGGGAGGAATTGTGGTGTATGTGCCTTTAAGAGCAATGGTGGTGTATGTGCCTTTAAGAGCCCCAGGTGTGCGTAATGCCAGTGATTGCCACTTGGGCTATATAAACCTGTGTATTGTGTATATCCTTTAGACCCCCCCCCCCCCCCCCCCCACAGACTTGCTTAGTAAATACCTATGAACCAACTCCTGTCTTCAGTGTCTTTATCTACACACGGACACTACAATTTCTGTTTCAGCTTTAACAGTTGAAGTCTCTGTCTCAGTTCCTCACTTTGCTGTTCTTTTGCACAGCAGGGTAGCATGGTGCGCAACTTGCGACCCATTAGTAGTTCAGCAGGTGAAGAACCACAGTCTAAAGGTGAGGCTCGGTAGCTCAGCAGGGTGAGATAAGGATCAGACTTGCTTTCTGTCGCTTTCTTCAGTAGCTGCTTGAGAACTTGAACACCTTTCTCTGCCTTACCATTTGACTGAGCATACAAAGGACTGGATGTGATGTGCTGAAAGTCATAATATGCTGCAAACTGTTGCCACTCCTTACAGTTGAAGCACGGACCATTGTCGCTAACGGCAATCCTGGGAATTCCATGTCTGGCGAAGATGGATTTCACATGCATTATGACACTGCTTGCTGTGGTGCTTGAGAGCAGCGCCATCTCAGGATAGTTAGAATAGTAGTCAATCACTATTAGATAGTCTTTACCATTTAAATGAAAAAGGTCCATACCAACCTTTTGCCATGGTGCTGTTGGTATGTCAGCTACTATCATTGGCTCCTTTGCTTGTTTGTTTTGGTGTTTCTGACATGTCTCACATTTGCCTATAATGTTCTCAATGTCCTTATTTATGCCAGGCCAATAAACAGTGTCTCTTGCTCTCCTTTTGCATTTTTCAATTCCGAGGTGTCCCTCATGAATCCTTTTGAGCATGTCTTGACGTAAAGCCTGTGGAATGACTATTCTGTTCTGTTTTAGTAATAGTCCACTTGCGACACTCAATTCTGACCTTGTGAAAATATTTTGGACAGGAACCTTTTGGCCAACCATGATGAATGTTCTCTTACTGTTTGTAATACTGTATCTTTTACTGTTTCTTCTGCTATTTGCTTTGATTTTGTGTCTGACACGGGCAGCGCAGCAGTGACCATACTCACATGAACATCCACGTCTTCCTCAGTAGAGCTCACATGACTCATTGTGGGTGCTCGGGATAGTGCATCTGCTAACACTATGTATTTGCCTGGTGTGTAGATCAGTTCAAAGTCATATCTTTGCAGCTTCATCATGAGTCGTTGAATCCTTGGAGACATCTCATTCAGGTTTTTTTTAATGATGGCAACCAGAGGGCTGTGGTCTGTCTCAACTGTGAAGGTGGGAAGTCCATATATGTAGCCATGAAACTTTTCTAGTCCAACTACCAAGCCTAGACATTCCTTTTCAATTTGGGCATATCGACACTCAGTATCAGTCATAGACCTGGAGGCATAGGCAACAGGCTTCCAATCTTCACCCTCTGCTTGTAGCAAGACCGCACCTAGACCATCTTTTGATGCATCCGTTGACACTTCGATTCTTTTTGTTGGGTCAAAGAAGGTGAGTACAGGTGTGGTTGTCAGCACTGTTTTGAGGTTTATCCACTCTTGTTCATGTCTTTCTGTCCATGCGAACTCATTTGTTTTATGTAGCAGGTCTCGCAGACAGGCTGTCTTGGCTGACAAGTTAGGAATGAACTTTCCAATGAAGTTTATCATCCCCATGATGCGTAGCGCTCCTTTTTTGTCAGTGGGTCAGGGCATTTTGAGTATGGCGTTTACTTTTTCCATATCTGGCTCTATTCCTTTACCAGATAGATTATCTCCTAGGAAAGTGACTTCCTGGACGCCAAACTGACACTTGGCTTTGTTGAGCTTCAGTCCATTCCGGCGTATGCTCTGTAGCACTTTAGTCAGTCTCTCATTGTGTTCTTTCAGTGTGGAGCCCCAGATGATGATGTCATCAACATAGACCCGAGCTCCTTCCAGACCTTCAGTTATGTGTTCCATCGCTCTATGAAAGATTTCAGATGCAGATATTATCCCGAAAGGCATTCTGAGGAAACAATACCTGCCAAATGGTGTGTTGAAGGTACAGTATTTGGTGCTCTCTTCATCCAGTTTTAGTTGCCAAAATCCTTGTGAGGCATCGAGCTTTGTAAAGTATCTGGCACCTGACATTTCACTGGTGATTTCTTCTCGCTTGGGAATCTGGTAGTGTTCACGTTTTATGTTTGCATTTAAGTCCTTTGGATCCATGCATATTCTTAGATCATTGTTCTTTTTCTTTACACATACCATGGAGTTAACCCAGTCTGTTGGCTCTTCGACTTTCCTGATGACTCCTAGTGTGGTCATTCTGTCCAGTTCATTCTTGAGCCGGTCACGCAGGGGTGCTGGAACTCTTCGTGGAGCATGTACCACTGGCTGAGCATCCTCCTTTAGCTGGATCTTGTAAATGAATGGTAGAACTGCAAATCCTTTGAACACATCCTGGAAATTATTCACTACAGAATCCACCGAGTCATCTGGTCTGCTTATGGCACAGTTTATACGGTAGACTCTCTTGACCAGTTCTAAGTCCTCACAAGCTTTGTCACCCAGTAGTGAATCAAGTCTTTCAGCCACAACAGAAAACATGAGATGATGCACTTTGTCTTTGACTGTCAGTTTAAGTCTGCATACACCTAAGCTATCTATTTTCTGTCCATTATAGTCCTTCAGTAGTACTGACTTTTCTGTATTTTGGGCTTTTCTTTCATATTGTTAATGTCACTCATACTGATTAAGTTTGCTTTTGCCCCAGTGTCTAGTTTCAAGGTAACTAATGCTCCATTTACCTGCAGTGGGATCATCCATTTGTCCTCTTTTACTGCATTAACTTTATGTTCAGCATTGTCCATTTCTGAGGGCTGCACATTTTCTGTATCCTTTTTGATATTGTCACATGACACCATTCCTACAAAAAATGTCTCACTTAAATCAGTGTCCTCAATTACATTAACTCGTTGCCCTTTCTTAGTTTGTACTTTTGAAAAGCATTGTTTGGCAAAGTGATTCTTTCCATTACACTTTGTGCACATTTTTCCAAACGCAGGGCATTGTCTTAACTGGTGTTTGTAACCATAGCGTTTACAATTAAAAATGTCATCCTCCAATTGCTTTTCATTTCTGTTCTGCCCACGTTTCTTCCCCTTGTAGGACACAGCACCGACAGCAGCATTATCACTCAATACAATCGCATCATTATTGATTTCACTGAAAGTCTTCGCGTGCTTTCGAGCTAGCTCGCTAGCTTGGCATATTTTCACTGCATTTTCCAAATTTTGTTTGGTTTCTCTCAACAGACGTTCCCTGACTTTTTTATCATGAATACCAAACACAATCTGGTCATGGATCATGGATGATTTCAGCTCAGAGAAATTACATGTCTGTGCTTTCAGTTTCCGATCAGCTATAAAGCTATCAAAAGTCTCATTTTGTTGCTGTGTCCTTGAACAGAACATGTATCTTTCATAGGTCTCATTCTTTTTGGGAGAGCAATGTGCATCAAATTTTTTTAGCACACCTTCTAATTTTTCTCTGTTCTCCTCTGGATTAAATACGAATGTATTAAATACCTCTATCGCCTGTGGGCCTGCAACCGTAAGCAGCAACGCTATCTTCCTTGCATCTGGCTTCGTACCGAATCCGATGGCTGCAATGTAGAGTTCGAATTGTTGTTTAAGAGTCTGCCAATTGTAGTCGATATTTCCTGTGAGTTTCAAACGCTCTGGTGGCTTCAAATTCTCCATGTCGCTTTTCACAATTTTCAGCAGATCTTCACCATCCTGGTACCATCTTATGTTCATTAATAAATAGACATTCTTATTATGAACACAGCTAGCTTTTGCTAGACACTTTTATTGAGCACATGTGGACTAGGTACAGTATCTGTAGAGGCATCCATCTTGACTGCTGCCTTGTGGGTAGCCTAGTGCCTCATGGGTAATGTAGTCTTAATATACCTACAGCTGGGTAGTGTAGTCTTATATACATACAGCTATATACAGCTCTACACAGCTCTACGGCTCCACCTAGTGTCCACTATAGAATGACATGTTATTGATCATTACACCTAATGGCTGCCTAAAACTGGCTTTGGGCCCCTTAGATCTGTAAATGAGGGACATAATTCCTGTTTTAGGCCTCCTCTGGGAAATTGGATAGCGATGGGCCTACTCTGCTCAGGGTTCTTCAGTGGGCAGATATATGTGTGTATGTATATATGTAAATATCTTTATATCTATCTATATATATAAACGGATGCTTCTGTCCTTCTGTCTGTCCTTCTGTCTGTCTGTCCTTCTGTCTGTCCTCACGTGCGCGTCTGTATGGTATGTGCTCGAAAGTTATAGAGCGTACCTACGTGTGCGTTACGTCGAAAGAAAGCTTACCTTTCCAAAACGGTCTCAAGCGTATTTACGTTTCGGCCGGGCAAAAATCGCGCCCGCGGTATCCGAAAAACCTTCAACATTCCGCTCATTAGCATCTCATTATCTGCTCATTAGCGACAGAGTGACCTCGAGGTCGACCAATCGTACGCCAGGTTGCTGGCGCGTGCGGCTGGGCCCTCCTACAGTTGAGTGACGGGACGATTGACCAATCCTACGCTTTGGTGACCTGACGGTCGACCAATCGGTGCGTGTGTGGGCGGGCCTTATCGTTCTGAACCAAGGTGAGTAGCCGCCATCTTGCTTCCATTCTTTTTCCTGCTTTCTGCGTCTTTCTTTTCAAATATACATTTCCAGCAAAATAAAATTGCTTTTATTACATTGTTTTAAAAAAAACTTCATTCATTTGTAAATATTTTCTCTAACCTGAAGATTCTTTTTCCTACCTTTCCCCGTTTTTGTTAGGCCTGAAAGACTGGGCCTTTCTTGCCCAGCCAGGCCCGAGCTAAGTAATTGTCCCACGGCTTCTGATAAGCTCCTCATGCCCCCCCCCGCCCCCCGGTGTCACGTTACCCGGGGCAACGGCGTCAGCCACGAGGGTCAGGGTGCGCGCGCAGCAGGAGCAGCTGAGACGCGGCGTCTCTCTGTTCCCCGCTCGGCTCGGGCGGGGGGTGCGGCGGGGCTCTCGGGAGTGCGGATCTCGGCCGGGGCTTGGTGAGCGGGAAGGGTTACCCCGGCAACCGGGCCCGCCGGCCGTCTCTCACAGCCGCATTTGGCGGTCTTGAAGCCAGCTCGGGAGGGCGGGGGGCCGGTGCTCGGAAGATCGGGCCTCCGGAGTTCGGTGGTGGGGTGGGGTTGGGGTGGTTGGTGGGGGGGGCCAGGGTGAGCCTCGGGGGGGCAGGGGGCTCGGGAGTTCGGGGGTGGGGGGGCGAGCCTCGGGGATCAGGGGCCTCGGGAGTTCGGGGGGGGGCGAGCCTCGGGGATCAGGGGGCTCGGGGACTCTCCCCCTTCCCCTCCCTCTCCCCCCCTCCCTCTCCCCCCCTCCCCCTCCCTCTCCCCCCCTCCCCCTCCCTCTCCCCCCCCTCCCTCTCCCCCCCTCCCCCTCCCCTCCCTCCCCATCCCCCTCCCTCTCCCCCCTCCCCCTCCCCTCCCTCTCCCCCCTCCCCCTCCCTCTCCCCCCCTCCCCCTCCCCCTCCCTCTCCCCCCTCCCTCTCCCTCCCCTCCCCCTCCCTCCCCTCCCCTCCCCCTCCCCTCCCTCCCCTCCCCTCCCCCTCCCTCCCTCCCCTTCCCCCCTCCCCTTCCCCCCTCCCCTTCCCCCCTCCCCTTCCCCCCTCCCCTTCCCCCCTCCCCTTCCCCTTCCCCTTCCCTCCCCTTCCCCCTCCCCTTCCCCCTCCCCTTCCCCCCCTCCCCCCTCCCCTTCCCCCCCTCCCCACTCCCCTTCCGCCCCTTCCCCCCTCCCCTTCCCCCCTCCCCTTCCCCCCTCTCTTTCCCCCCCCTTCCCCCCCCTCTTCCCCCCCCCTCTTTCCCCCCCTCTTCCCCCCTCTCCTTTTCCCCCCAGTCGCTCTCTCTCTTCCCCCCAGTCGCTCTCTCTCTTCCCCCCAGTCGCTCTCTCTTCCCCCCAGTCACTCTCTCTCTTCCCCCCCAGTCGCTCTCTCTCTTCCCCCCCAGTCGCTCTCTCTCTTCCCCCCGTCGCTCTCTCTCTTCCCCCCGTCGCTCTCTCTCTTCCCCCCGTCGCTCTCTCTCTTCCCCCCCGTCGCTCTCTCTCTTCCCCCCATCACTCTCTCTCTTCCCCCGTCGCTCCCTCTCTTCCCCCCAGTCGCGCTCTCTCTCTTCCCCCCAGTCGCTCTCTCTCTTCCCCCCCAGTCGCTCTCTCTCTTCCCCCCAGTCGCTCTCTCTCTTCCCCCCAGTCGCTCTCTCTCTTCCCCCCAGTCGCTCTCTCTCTTCCCCCCAGTCGCTCTCTCTCTTCCCCCCAGTCGCTCTCTCTCTTCCCCCCAGTCGCTCTCTCTCTTCCCCCCCAGTCGCTCTCTCTCTTCCCCCCCCAGTCGCTCTCTCTCTTCCCCCCCAGTCGCTCCCTCTCTTCCCCCCCAGTCGCTCTCTCTCTTCCCCCCCCAGTCACTCTCTCTCTTCCCCCCCCAGTCGCTCTCTCTCTTCCCCCCCGTCGCTCTCTCTCTTCCCCCCATCGCTCTCTCTCTTCCCCCCCGTCGCTCTCTCTCTTCCCCCCCGTCGCTCTCCATCTTCCCCCCCAGTTGCTCTCTCTCTTCCCCCCCCCCAGTCGCGCTCTCTCTTCCCCCCCCAGTCGCTCTCCATCTTCCCCCCCAGTCGCTCTCCATCTTCCCCCCCCAGTCGCTCTCCATCTTCCCCCCCAGTCGCTCTCCATCTTCCCCCCCAGTCGCTCTCCATCTTCCCCCCCAGTCGCTCTCCATCTTCCCCCCCAGTCGCTCTCCATCTTCCCCCCCAGTCGCTCTCTCTCTTCCCCCCCCAGTCGCTCTCTCTCTTCCCCCCCCAGTCGCGCTCTCTCTTCCCCCCCCAGTCGCGCGCTCTCTTCCCCCCCAGTCGCTCTCTCTCTTCCCCCCCAGTCGCTCTCTCTCTTCCCCCCCAGTCGCTCTCTCTCTTCCCCCCCCAGTCGCTCTCTCTTTCCCCCCCCCAGTCGCTCTCTCTTTTCCCCCCCCAGTCGCTCTCTCTCTTCCCCCCCAGTCGCTCTCTCTCTTCCCCCCCCCGTCGCTCTCTCTCTTCCCCCCCAGTCGCGCTCTCTCTTCCCCCCAGTCACTCTCTCTCTTCCAACAACAGCATGCCCTCGAAAAAGCCTCGGCACCGCCGGGCACTCCAGCTAGTATATTATATTATATATATAGATATATATTAATGTGTGTATAATTAGAAGTTGTGGAGCTAGGAGGAGCAGGGATGTTGCCCTCCCCCTTCCTCACTCCACAGCATTCCTAATCACCCTCCCCCCCGGGGCTTACTTTTGGGTTGCTGCCAGGGAGGCACGTAGCCCGATATCCGCGGCGGCAGGCGGGCGGACCTGCGAGGGAATGAGGCGGCTGATTGGCGGCAGTATAAAAGGCTCCGAGACCAGGTAGGCCTCAGAGCAGCGGCGGCAGGCGGGCGGACCTGCGAGGGAACGAGGCGGCTGAGCGGCGGAAGTATAAAAGGCTCCGAGACCAGGTAGGCCTCAGAGCAGCGGCGGCAGGCAGGCGAACCTGCGAGGGAACGAGGCGGCTGAGCGGTGGCAGTATAAAAGGCTCCGAGACCAGGTAGGCCTCAGAGCAGCGGCGGCAGGTGGGCAGACGTGCGAGGGAACGAGGCGGCTGAGCGGCGGCAGTATAAAAGGCTCCGAGACCAGGTAGGCCTCAGAGCAGTGGCGGCAGGCGGGCGGACCTGCGAGGGAACGAGGCGGCTGAGCGGCGACAATATAAAAGGCTCCGAGACTAGGTAGGCTTACTAATCTGCAGTCTCCGAGCTCAGAGGGAGGGAGAGAAGTAAAAAGTAATCGAAGTGTGACGTCACCAGAAAGCAGGTATGTGATTGGTTGGTGAGTACTTCTCTCTTTTTAAACTTTAACTCTGTGGTTTATAGTTGCTAAGGTCTCTCTGGTGTAGCGGGGACAGTTGGTAAACCATTTAACTGTAGTGTAATTGGTGGGATTGATTTGATTTAATTTAATTTCAATTAATTAATGGGTAAGTCATGGCAGGACAGCCCGGCCATGTGGTATGCTCCTCCTGCGCTATGTGGGAACTTGGACACTTCCTGTGTCCCTGACAACTACGTGTGCAGGAAGTGTATCCAGCTGCAGCTACTGACAGACCGCATTGCAGCGCTGGAGCTGCGATTGGATGCATACTGGACTGTTCATGATGCTGAGGATGTTGTGAATAGCACGTTTAGGGAGTTGGACACACCGCAGATTGAGGTTGGACAGGCAGAAAGGGAAGGGGTGACCAACAGGCAGAGTACTAGGCGCAGGCAGGTAGTGCAGGGGTCCCCTGTGGACATCCCCCTCTCAAACAGATACACCACTTTGAGTACTGTTGGGGGGGATGGCTTATCAGAGGAAGGCAGCAGCAGCCAACTTCCTGGCACCAGGGGTGGCTCTGCTGCACAAGACGGGAGGAAAAAGAGGGGTAGAGCTATAGTAATAGGGGATTCTATTGTAAGGGGAATAGATAGGCGTTTCTGCAGCCACAAACGAGACTCCAGGATGGTGTGTTGCCTCCCTGGTGCAAGGGTCAAGTATGTCTCAGAGCGGCTGCAGAACATTTTGGAAGGGGAGGGTGAACAGCCAGTTGTCGTGGTGCACATAGGTACCAACGATATAGGTAAAAACCGGGATAAGGTCCTAAAAGCTTAATATAGGGAGTTAGGAGGTAAATTAAAAAATAGGACCTCAAAGGTAGTAATCTCAGGATTGCTACCAATGCCATGTGCTAGTCAGAGTAGAAATAGAAGGATATTTCAGTTGAATATGTGGCTAGAGGAATGGTGCAATGGGGAGGGATTCAAGTTCCTGGGACATTGGAACCGGTTCTGGGGGAGATGGGACTAGTTCAAACCAGACGGTTTGCACCTGGGCAGGGCTGGAACCGATGTCCTAGGGGGAGTGTTTGCTAGTGCTCTGGGGGAGGGTTTAAACCAAGATGGCAGGGGGTTGGGAACCTGAGCAGGGGTACAGAGGAAAGGGAAACAAGGATAAAAGCAAAAGAAAGGAAGGAGAAAAACAAAAGTGGCAGTCAGAGAAATCAACAGTTTAAATCAAACATGGCCACAGTAAATAATAATTCTAATAGGTTTAAGAACGTTAAAAGAATAAGCCTGAAGGCTCTGTGTCTTAATGCGAGGAGCATTCGTAATAAGGTGGATGAATTGGCTGTGGAAATAGAGGTAAACGAATATCATTTGGTTGGGATTACGGAAACGTGGCTCAAGGATGGCCAAGGCTGGGAACTCAACATCCAGGGGTATTCGATATTCAGGAAAGATAGGCAAAAAGGAAAGGGAGGTGGTGTAGCATTACTGGTTAAAGAAGGGATTAACACAATTGTAAGGAAGGATATTAGCTCTGATGATGTGGAATCTGTATGGGTAGAATTGAGTAATACCAAGGGGCAGAAAACGTTAGTGGGAGTGGTATATAAACCTCCAAACAGTAAGGCGGAGGTTGGGGATGGCATTAAAAGGGAAATTAAAGAAGCGTGCAATAAGGGCACAGCAGTCATCATGGGTGACTTTAATCTACATATAGATTGGGCTAACCAAATTAGTAACAATACTGTGGAGGAGGAATTCCTGGAGTGTTTACGGGATGGTTTCCTGGACCAATATGTTGAGGAACCAACCAGAGATCAGGCCATCTTAGACTGGGTATTATGTAACGAGAAAGGATTAATTAGCAATCTTGTTGTACGAGGCCCCTTGGGTCGGAGCGATCATAATATGATCGAATTCTTCATTAAGATGGAGAATGAAGTAGTTGTCTCAGAGACTAGGGTCCTAAATTTAAATAAAGGAAACTACGATGGTCTGAGGCGCGAGTTGGGTAGGATTGATTGGGGAATGTCACTCAAAGGGTTGACGGTGGATAGGCAATGGCAAACATTCAAAGACCACATGGATGAACTACAGAATTTGTTCATCCCAGTTTGGCATAAAAATAAAACAAAAAAGGTGACTCAACCGTGCCTAACAAGGGAAATTAGGGATAGCATAAGATCCAAGTAGAGGACATATAAATTGGCCAGAAAAAGCAATAATCCTGGAGGATTGGGAGCAGGTTAGGATTCAACAAAGGAGGACAAAGGGATTAATTAAAAGGGGAAAATAGAATATGAGAGTAAGCTTTCAGGGAACATAAAAACTGACTGTAAAAGCTTTTATAGATATGTGAAGAGAAAAAGATTGGTGAAGTCAAGCGTAGGCCCCTTGCAGTCAGAATCAGGGGAATTTATAATGGGGAACAAAGAAATGGCAGACCAACTAAATACATATTTTGGTTCTGTCTTCACAAAGGAGGACACAAATAACCTCCCAGAGATGCCGGGGAACATAGGGTCTGATGAAAGGGAGGAACTGATAGAAATCAGTATTTGTAGGGAAATGGTGTTAGGGAAATTGAGGGGATTGAAGGCCAATAAATCCCCAGGGCCTGATAATCTACATCCTAGGGTACTTAAGGAAGTGGCCCTAGAAATAGTAGATGCATTGCTGATCATCTTTCAACATTCGATGGAATCTGGAACAGTACCCATGGATTGGAGGGTAGCGAATGTTACCCCACGATTCAAAAAAGGTGGTAGAGAGAAAATGGGGAATTACAGACATCGGTAGTGGGGAAAATGTTAGAGTCCATTATAAAAGATGTAATAGCAGAGCACTTGGAAAACAGTGACAGGATCGGACAAAGTCAACATGGATTTACAAAAGGGAAATCGTGCTTGACTAATCTACTGGAATTTTTTGAGGATGTAACTGGTAAAATAGATAAGGGAGAACCAGTGGATGTGGTGTATCTGGACTTTCAGAAGGCCTTCGATAAGGTCCCGCATAAGAGATTAGCGTGTAAAGTTAAGGCACATGGGATTGGGGGCAAGGTATTGACTTGGATAGAGAACTGGTTGGCAGACAGAAAGCAAAGAGTTGGAATAAACGGGTCTTTTTCCGAGTGGCAGGCAGTGACTAGTGGGGTACCGCAGGGATCGGTCCTTGGACCTCAGCTATTCACAATATATATTAATGATCTAGACAAGGGAACTAGATGTAATATCTCCAGATTTGCAGACGACACAAAGCTGGGTGGGCGTGTGTGCTGTGAGGAGGATGTCGAGAAACTCCAGGATGATTTGGACATGTTGGGTGATTGGGCAGAAACATGGCAGATGCAATATAACGTGGATAAATGTGAGGTTATCCACTTTGGTGGCAAAAACAGGAAGGCAGATTATTATCTAATGGCAATAGATTGGGAGAAGGGGAAGTGCAACGAGACCTGGGTGTCCTTGTGCACCAGTCGCTGAAGGTAAGCATGCAGGTGCAGCAGGCGGTTAAGAAGGCAAATGGTATGTTGGCCTTCGTAGCGAGAGGGTTTGAGTACAGGAACAAGGATGTCTTGCTGCAGTTGTACAGGGCCTTGGTGAGACCACATCTTGAATATTGTGTGCAGTTTTGGTCGCCTTATCTGAGGAAGGATGTTCTTGCCATGGAAGGAGTGCAGCGAAGATTCACCAGGCTGATACCTGGGATGGCAGGAATGACGTATGAGGAGAGATTGGGTCGATTGGGCTTGTACTCGCTGGAGTTTAGAAGAATGAGAGGTGATCTCATTGAAACTTATAAAATTCTGACAGGACTGGACAGACTAGATGCAGGAAGGATGTTCCCGATGGTCGGGGAGTCCAGAATCAGGGGACATAGTCTAAGGATAAAGGGTAGGCCATTTAGGACAGAAATTAGGAGGAATTTCTTCATCCAGAGAGTGGTGAACCTGTGGAACTCTCTACCACAGAAGGCAGTGGAGGCCAGTTCATTAAATATATTCAAGAAGGAGTTGGATATATTTCTTAAGGCTAAAGGGATCAAGGGGTATGGGGAGAAAGCAGGGACAGGGTGCTGAATTTGGATGATCAGCCATGATCGCATTGAATGGCGGAGCAGGCTCAAGGGGCCGAATGGCCTACTCCTGCTCCTATCTTCTATGTTTCTATGTTTAAAATGGGTGAGCTGATAGTAGAAGCGTAACCGGTGGCAGCTCACCCATTTTAAAAAGATGAATGTCAGGTGCCCATTTCAAACTCAAAATCCAACCTAAAGGAATTTCCACTCCCACATGTTCTGTTAGGTTGACTTTTGGACAACCACTGCCATATTTTCTGTACAATGTGAGATTAACAAGTAACATTAAAAGTGAATTAATTTTATTGAGTTGTGCAGTGCTATTTGTTTCTGTTGAATAGGCATTGATCCTGCATTTGTCCCTTGCCTATCATGAGCTTCTCCATTTTTGTGAATGTGACACACCAAATGCTGTTCTAGTTGAAAGGAGTAGTGTAGTGAGGATGGCTGCATAGGCAACAGGCAAGCTTCAGTTGGATAGAGAAGGCCCGCTGCCTGGAACTGCAATTATCCCTGAAATGTTAGTAATCTTCTTTGCTGAAATGGCTGTGGGATCATTGCTTTCTGAGATGGTTCTACTGTCACTTATGCATGGTTATATAATGGCACAGAACTGGCTTGACATGAGTGCCAGGCCACTACTCTTGTGCTACTCCATGCATGGCATTGCTGGAGGGCATTTTCTCATGGTGCCCATTGCTCTGAGTGTAGTTCAAATGTGGAGGTGTATGAGATCTCAGAAACTGTCCCTCGTGGTTGCATGTAACTAAGTTGAAATAGACTAGAACTCTATATCTTGCAATATGATCACTATGATCTTGTCCTTTTTGGGTGTGTATTTGTGCTACGAGTGGGCAAAACTATGGCATGTTGAGCTCACACTTCCCCACATTGAAGTCATCCACTTTGGATCGAGAAAAACAAATCGGTTCTTAATGGTGAGAGACTAGGAGCTGTGAAGGTGCAAAGGGATTTAGGTGTCCATATAAACAACTCACTTTCTGAACATGAGAACTAGATTTTAGTGTTAAAAAAGGATAATGGAATATTGGCCTTTATCTCAAGGGAGCTGGAACTCCAAAGTGAGGAAGTGATGCATCAGTTGTATAGAGCCTTGGTCAGACCCCATTTGGAGTACGGCGTTCAGTTCTGGGCCCACACCTCGGGAAGGATATATTTGCCTTGGAGGGGGTACAGCACAAGTTCACCAGAATTATACCAGGGCTTAAAGAATTAAATTATGAGGATAGGTTGCATAAAACTGAGTTTGTATTCCCTTGAGTTTAGAAGGTTGCAGGGTGATCTAATCAAGTTATTTAAAATGGTAAAGGGATTTGATAGGGTAAATGCAGAGAAACTATTTCCTCTGGTGGGGAATTCAGAACATGATCTTAAAATTAGAGCTAGCCCATTTGGAATGAAATCAGGAAGCACTTTTTCCCACTGTAGTGGAAATCTGGAGCTTTCTCCCCCAAAAGGCTGTGGTTGCTGGATCAATTGAAATTTTCAAGATTGAAATCAATAGACTTTTGTTAGGCAAGGGTATAAAGGGATATGGAGCAAAGGCAGGTAAATGGAGTTGAGGTACAGATAAGCTGTCATCTAATTTGCTCCAGGGGTTGAATGACTTACTCCTGTTCCTATGTTTAAGTGAATGTTGAAAACTGGATTCTCCTTAGCCTGTGAAGAGAGAAGGAGGAACATTCTAGGGCGTAGTGACTAAATCTCTCTTTTCTATGCTGTTCTTGAGTCACTTTCCTCCAAAATTATGAGCTCCAATGCTGGATTGATGGACTTTGATATTTGTACCAATTAAGTGTCTTTTAAGCTACTTGGGAAATATTAAAGGATCATTACTGCAGGTATGGCCAATTAATAGAATCGTAGCATGATACAGCACAGAAGGAGGCCATTCGGCCCATCGGGCCTGTCCTGGCTCTTTGCTCGAGCTATCCAATTACTCCCACTCCCCTGCTCTTCCCCATAGCCCTGGTTACTGTTTCTCATTAAAACATACAAGATTCTGCAGGGGATTGACAGGGTAGATGCGAGGTTGTTTCCCCTGGCTGGAGAGTCTAGAACTATATTCAAGGCTGAGATAGATGGATTTTTGGGCTCTAGGGGAATCGAGGCATATGGGGATCGGGCAGGAAAGTGGAGTTGAGGTCGATGATCAGCCATGATCTTATTGAATGACTGAGCAGGCTCGAGAGGCCGTATGGCCTACTCCTGCTCTTATTTCTAATGTTCTTATGTTCTTTGCTGCTAACAAAATAGCATTCTTAGGTAGGATGCATTTCATAACCTGCCATCCCTTTTATTTTGAGATTGGAGAAAATATAAAATGGTTTAGCTTTTAGGGGTTGAAATTTTACTGAGCACTATTTTTCGTGCAATAGTTAATGCACTTCTGTAAAATTCCTATGTGCTCATTTGTAGAAAACAGGTTTGAAATAGTTACACCACAACAACAACTTATGCCTTTAGTGTAGTAATACATCCCAGGACAATTCACAGGAGCGTAATCACACACAAATTGGTACAGTCAAAGAAGGAGACATTAGGACAGGTGACAAAAGCTTGGTCAAAGAGTTAGGTTTTAAGGAGCATTTTAAAGGAGGAGAGAGAGGTTTAAGGAGGGATTTCCAGAGCTTAGGGCCTAGAGGGCTGAAGGCATGACTGCCAATGTTGCTGCAAAGGAAGTGAGGGATGTGCAAGAGGTGAGAGTTGGAGGAGTGCATAGTTCTCTGAGGGTTGTAGGGTTGGAGGGGGTTAGAGATGGGAAGGAGCAAGGCCATGGAGGGATTTGAACACTAGGATGAGAATTTTTAAATTGAGGCATGGCTGGACCAGGAGCCAATGTTGGTCAGTGAGCACAGGGGTTGTTAGATCCGTGTGTTAATGGAGACACGGAATGCAGGAGTTGATTTAACAAGTGTTTACTGAACAAAGTCTGGAGGTGAACTAACTACACAAGACGCTACACAGGCTTATATACCCGAGTGGTCACTACTGGTACTACAGTATACAGGGGCTTCAAAAACATAGTTCCTCTTAAAGGTACATAAACTACAATTCCTCCCCTTTTAGATAAATAGTACATAACATTTTAAGTAATCATTAAATAACATTTTTACAAGAACAATAATATACACATTTGCTGAAGTTAATCAATTACAAATTCAGTCTCTCTGGAGGCTTCCTGACTCGGTCCGGATAACGCCTCGGTGGTGTAGTAGGTTCCTTTGGCAAGGTCGATTTGGCTTCAATGCCAGTGTCGGGTTCATCTGGTTCCAGTATCACCGGATCAGAGGTAGATACTATGGGTATCTCTGCATCATCACTAGGCGTATAGAGTTGTGGTGTAGGTTGTCCTTTTTCGGATGACTCTATGATCTGGTCAGCATGGCGCCTTATTATGCTTTCTCCAATGTCCACGGTATACATCAGCGGTCCTAGTCATGTGCAAATAGTTCCAGGCTGCCATTTCTCGGTACTGTAGTCCCGGGCCAAAACTGGTTGACCTATCTGGAAGGTTCTAGTTGGCCTTTCATTCATGCTTTGAAATTGCCGGTTCTCTACGTCCCTTCTGATGTTTGGCTTGACCAAATCCAGCCGGCATCTTAGTCTTCTAATGAAAAACATCATGGTGGGGGTTTGGTTTGTAACCACATGTGTTGCATTCCTGTACGCAAACAAGAAGTTATCTACCTTATGTTGTAGATTTATGTCTTCATTACCCATGGCCTTTATGGCCTTCTTGAAGGTCTGGACAAACCTTTCAGCCAATCCATTGGTGGCGGGATGGTATGGGGCGGACGTGTAGTGCTTAACCCCATTGTTTTTTAAGAACTTCCTGAATTCTTCGGATACAAATTGCGGTCCATTATCAGAACAGATCTGTTCAGGCAGCCCATTCCTGGCGAATATGGTCCTTAATACTGTGATGGTTTTTTCCGTGGTGGTGGAGGACATCTTTATTACCTCCGGCCACTTGGAGTGTGCATCCACCGCGATTAAGAACATTGAGTCCATAAATGGACCAGCAAAGTCGATATGTACCCTTTGCCATGGAGATGAGGGCCACTCCCATGGATGTAGAGGGGCTTGTGGTGGGGCGTTTTGGACCTTCTGGCATCCTAGACAGCTCTTGGTCATTTCTTCGATGTCTCCATTGATACCTGGCCACCATACAAACGCCCTAGCTAGGTTCTTCATTTTCACTCCACCCAGATGCCCCTCGTGAAGCTCCTTTAGCACTCTATCCTTGAGTTTGGGTGGAATCACCACTCTGGATCCACACATCAAGGTTCCTCGCCACACTGACAGCTGTTCTCTTCTTTGCGAGAATGCTGGCAACAGTGGTTCACCATGTGCTGGCCATCCCTTCACCGTTAAATCGTAGACTCGTGAGAGAGTCGGATCATTTCGCGTTTCCTTTTCAATGGTAGAAATTGTCACCGGTAGACATTCCACTATGGTCGAGTGGAACATCTCCACTGGGTCCACTGTAGGCGCCTCTTCCACCGTTGGCAACGGTAGGCGCGATAACCCGTCAGCATTCCCATGCTGTTTTGTTCCTTTGTATTCTATGTCATATTGGTGTGCCCCTAGGAAAAGGGACCACCTCTGTAGCCTTTGCGCTGTCATAATGGGAACGCCCTTTTTAGGGTTGAATATGGAGACGAGGGGTTGATGGTCAGTCAACAAGGTAAATTTTTGTCCGTGTAGGTAATGGTTGAATTTCTTCACCCCCCACACCAGGCTGAGTGCCTCCCTGTCGATCTTGGCATAGTAACGCTCAGCTGAGTTCAATGAGCGTGACGCAAAAGCTATCGGCCGCTCCGAGCCATCAGGGAATCTATGCGATAATACTGCTCCCACGCCGTAAGGGGATGCATCGCATGCCAGTCTGATTGGCAGTGATGGGTTGTAATGAGCCAACACTTCCCTGGACGTGATCAAGCCTTTGCATTTATGTAAGGCACGTTTACAGTCTTCGCTCCATTTCCAAACTACTCCCGTTTGTAGCAGTGCGTTAAGTGGGTGCAGAACCGTCGACAAGTTTGGTAAAAATTTATGATAGTAATTTACTAATCCCAGGAACGACCTTAATTGTGAGACATTTTCAGGCGCTGGGGCCTTTACGACCGCTTCCATTTTTTCAGGTGACTTATGCAACCCTTCTTCGTTAATGACATGGCCACAATATGATATTTGTTTCTGGAAAAATTTGCACTTGGGGCGATTTGCTCATAGGCCCCGTTCTCTCAGCCTCGTGAGCACCTGCTCCAAGTTGGCAAGGTGCTCGTTGTCGTTTTCTCCTGTTACAAGGATGTCGTCTAAGTAGCATTGAGTCCCCGGAATCCCTTGCAGGACTTGCTCCATAGCTCTTTGCCAGATAGCCGGAGCTGATGCCACTCCGAAAACCAGTCGATTGTACTGGTACAGGCCTTTGTGTTTATCGTGAGATACTTTTTAGAGGCCTCCTCAACCTCCATCTGTAGATATGCCTGTGCTAAGTCAATTTTGGTGAAACGTTTCCCTCCGGATAGTGAGGCGAAAATATCTTCTATCCTCGGAAGAGGATACTGTACCGTGTGAAGAACCGGGTTTACAGTCACCTTGAAGTCCCCACAGATGCGAACTTTTCTCTGTTCTTCAGATTTATCATTATTCAACGTTTTCTTCATGACCGGGACGATGGGTGTTGCCCACTCGCTCCAATCTACCTTGGATAACACGCCTGCTTTTTCCAAATTCTCCAGCTCTGCCTCGACGGCTGGACGAATTGCGTATGGCACCAGCCTTGCCTTAAAAAACTTGGGAATTGCCGCATCTTCCACTTTTATTGAGGCGGTGGCGCCTTTCAGGGTTCCTAGTTCCCGTTGAAACACTTCTTTGGCGTTAGCCAAGATTTCTTTTAATCGTCCAGGTATGACGTCATCATCGTTTTTTTTCTTACTGGTCACCGTCAGTGCCTGAATGGAGTGCCAGTCTAAACGTATCTTTCTGATCCATTCATGTCCCAACAATGGTGGACCACCATCTTGCAGAACGTATAAATACAACTTCTGTATTTCCTTGCCGTTGTATACAACAGGCACCCTTATTTTCCCTCTGGGGTATACTTTCTGCCCCGTATATGTCTTCAAGATAATGGATGTGTCTTTCAAAGGTATATGCGGAAATAGCCGCTCATAATCCCGTCGACTCATGACGGTCAGAGCTGATCCTGTATCTAGCTCCATTTTGACTGGGGACCCCGCTATCGTGAGGGTAACCCAAATGGTCTAGTAATCTTCTTTGGCAATTACATTATGTAATTTGAGACAGCTTAGTCTCTTGTTTCCGGAGTCGCTATCGCTCTTCTGGTCTTCGGAGCTACTGTCCGTCATCATTTGTACCTTTCTGTACTTTTCCTTATTGACCTTTTTACTGTCAGCGGATTTCTTTCCAGATCTGCATACACGTGCAATGTGTCCCATCTTTCCGCATTGCCTGCATGCTTTGTACTTGAACCAGCAGTCCTTCTGGTCATGGGTGGATCTGCCACAGCGATAACATCTCTCTCAACCCCGTGTCATTTCATGGGTGCTGAAGTCCTGTGGCTTTTGCTGTATCTCTGCAGCTCCTCTTGCTGCTGCTTTGTATGATACAGCCACACTGAAAGCCTTGTCCAGTGTCAAATCTTTTTCAGAAAGTAGTCTTTTCTGTGTTCCTTCACTTAGGAGACCGCAGACGAATTTGTCTCGTAGAGAATCTGCCAGTCCTGCCCCGAATTGGCAGTGCTTTGACAGCTTTCGTAATTCGGTGAGGTAATCAGCGTTACTTTCATTCTTGTGCTGATACCTCCTGAAGAATTTGAATCGTTCCGCTATCAGCAGCGGTGTTGGGTTTAAGTGCTCCTGTAAGGTATCAACAATCTCCTTAAAATTCTTGTCCACCGGTTTGGCTGGAGTGATCAAGTTTCATAACAGCCCGTATGTCCTTGCGCCCATCAGATTTAGAAGTACCGATGCCTTTTTATCATCCGCTACTTCATTCGCCTTGCAATATACCTCCACTCTTTCCACATATGTGGTCCAATCTTCTATATCACTATCGAAAGCAGTAATATTGCCAGTCTTCGGCATCTTGAAAATCTAAAATGGCGCTTCCCGCGCTTTTCCTCCGTCCCCGATGGATCAAAATGGCGCTTCCTGCGCTTTTCTTTCTTCCCCGCCGAGTTAAGGTGGCGCCTCCCGCGCTTTCCCGCCGCTGCCGCTGCTGCCAACGCTGTTCTCCGCGGTTCCCGTTGCGACCTGCAGCTTTTCGCGGTATTTCTATTTTTATTTTTTTTTATATATCGCTTCAATCGTTTCTTCGTTACTTGGAGAACCGTTCCCATCATGGAGCGGACCCTCTGGGACTTTCCCCTCCCTCTGCTCAGTCCGAACGCCAACCTGCTTTGCAGCACCGGCCGCGCCCTGAGTGCGCCACCCTCTCTCTCTCTTTGCTTCTGCTTCCCGACTCGCGCCCGGCCCCGTTGCAGAGCCACCCGATTGAGCTCTAGTCCGCCGCAGCCCAGGAAGGATCAGTGCACTACCTGCCACCAGCCCGTTTAGCTGGTGAAACCACAGTTTTTTTTTCTTTTTTCTTCTTGCTTCTGGCTTCGACCTTCGTCTGAGGAATCGATCCCCTTGAGCTGCTGCCGAATTGCAGGTAAGTTCATTTCTAACTCGTCGCCACTGTTAGATCCGTGTGTTAATGGAGACACGGAATGCAGGAGTTGATTTAACAAGTGTTTACTGAACAAAGTCTGGAGGTGAACTAACTACACAAGACGCTACACAGGCTTATATACCCGAGTGGTCACTACTGGTACTACAGTATACAGGGGCTTCAAAAACATAGTTCCTCTTAAAGGTACATACTCTACAGGGGTGATGGGTGAGCAGGAGTTGGTGTGAGTTAGGTTACAGGCTGCAGAGTTTTGGATGAGCTTAAGTTTATGGAGGGTGGAAGATGGGAGGCCAGCCAGGGAAGCATTGGAATAGTCTGAAGGCAACAAAAGCATGGCTCAGGGTTTCAGCAGCAGATGGGCAGAGGCGGAGACTGGTGATATTATGGAGGTGGAAGTAGGCAGTCTTTGTAATGGAGAGGATATAACGTTGGAAGCTCAGCTCCAGGTCAAATAAAACCCGAATGTTGCAAACCGTCTGGTTCAGCCTCAGACAGTGACAAGGGAGGGGGCTGGAATCGGTAGCTAGGGAACGGAATTAGTAGGGAGTGCTGACGACAATGGCTTCAGTCTTCCCAATGTTTAATTGGAGGAAATTTCGGCTCATCCATAAATGGATGTTGGACAAGCAGTCTAACACCACAGCGGTAGTGGAGGGGTCGAGAGGTGGTGCCACATTTAATAACACTATTAACAAAGCTAATTCTGTGTTGAGGAGGATATTTCATACATTACAAGTGACTGCAGTACTTCAAGTACTTCATTGGCTATGAAGTGTTTTGGGACATCCTGAGGTCGTGAAAGGTGCTATATAAATGCAAATTCTTTCTTTCTGTATCACAGGAGCACGATATCACTAGATGTACTGCTTTCTGTATCACAGGAGCATGATATCACTAGATGTACTGCTTTCTGTATCACAGGAGCATGATATCACTAGATGTACTGCTTTCTGTATCACAGGAGCATGATATCACTAGATGTACTGCTTTCTGTATCACAGGAGCACGATATCACTAGATGTACTGCTTTCTGTATCACAGGAGCACGATATCACTAGATGTACTGCTTTCTTCAGCGTTACTACATTTTGTACCAATTCACATCATAGCTTTCACCTGTGCGTAATATGCATCCTGTCCAAAATAGCAAAACAATTCTTATTTGCAAATATGTTTTTTTTTCTAAAAAAAATAATAATATTGCATTTTTGCCAAAGTCTTGCTGCACAGTGTGAAACTGAGTAATACAGACCAGGAAATTCCTAGGCTTGATCTACAGTCTATGTTGAGTGAGTTAATCTCAGCCAGAAAGTTTTGTAGGGACCCAATAACTTTGAGTGTCAGATGATGACTAAATTGGGTTTGGCTATGAGGCCTTCCATGGTTAAACAGCCTGCTGGCACTTAGTCAAGCATCATGAAGAATGGTCACTTGAGTGAGGTAAAGAGTGGGAAAAATGAAGAAAGGGCAATTTAAAAAATGACAATTTATATAAAATATCACACTTGTACCTAGCTGCATTTTAATTCACAATGCTGGGTATATATATCTAGCACGATTTTTTCCCACAGAGGTTTAAACTGCCCAATTTCAGCACCTCTGATGAATTCCCATCACATTTTTAATAGTCATCGTCACAACATGCACAAAGACAACAGAATTTAAATAAATCCCAGCTTTCAAAATTAAAATGGGTGCAAAACTCTACAATTAATTATTTGTGAGATTTTTTTGTGGAAATATATAACTACGAAAGACACCTGAAAATGAGTGTACGATATTGTAGCCAATTTCAGTGACCCTACTGTATACTGTACCTAGACAATATTATATATCATTTTAATGAGGATGGTTATTTGAGGGGGGAAAAAATGCCTAAAGGAAAAAATACAAGCATCATTGTTATTGTGACACTGGAGTCATGAAACTTTACATGGTAGAAGAGGGCATTAAATATTTATAATCTAGATTTCTTTTCTACTCCTCATTCCATTTATAGCAGCTTTATCAATAGGAGGCCAAACAGTTTTCAATCATTTCTGCTTGGATGACTCCGTGTAAAACAGGGACATGCACGGCTCTGTTCTACTAACACTGATATAGTTTCTATGGCACAGATTAATAAAATTAGGATTTGGTGGATTTGCATTGAAAAATAAAGAACTGTCTTGTACATTTAATTAAAATAATCTTGGTGTAAAGTGCTGCTGTCTGCAGATATATGAATGAGCAGCTTTGTAGCTCTTCCATGGAGAATGTTGGATTAAAAGAAAACCATCAGAATTTTCTGGATAAATTCAGAGAATGCTGCATGTCACTGAGCATGAAGTATTTTTTTTTAAATGACAAACTGAAGTATAGTCTTAAATACCAGAAGTAAATCAGAAATGTCAACTGCATTGATCATTAATTTTAATTAAAAACCTAATAATTTTGCACAGGATGGGAAAAGGTGTGCACTGCTACAATACTACAACAGCATAATGACTTGTTGACCAGAAGCATTTCATAAGAGTTATGAGCTTGTCTGTGATCTATCTAACCTTTGCACATAAATTATGTTGACTGTTTTGCAAAACTTAAAATATTTTGTTTTTATTTTTGGGTGGAGGAGCCGGGGAAGAGCCGCTTCTGATTTACGGCGTGACTTAAGAATGTGTCCCTTGAAGGAAAATCATAATCATTTTCTGTTGACCTTTTAAAGACAGAAGGCTTTAAGGCACGATAAGAACATGAATCCTCTTCCAGTGCTGGTAATGTTTACCAGTTCTGCAAGGAAAGAAAGTGGTTTGCAGCTGTTGTATGCAGGCTGTGTATTGTTGGCAATAGACAGTCAAACACAAAAGACGCATTGACATTTGGAACAAAGACTAAAACAGTAATCGGCACTGAGTGTCAAAATCATTACACTGTGCATTTGTAGTTCATATCATTTCCTGTTTCCGTGCAACTGCTTTGAGGGATTGTTTATTATACACTTCTGGCCGGCCCTTCTGCATAATGTACATTGTGCCTATTGGTATTCTAATATATCTTTAATTTCTAACGTCTTAAATCTATTTCATAGCATGTTGAGAAAAGCAATAACAGATTTATAGAATTAATTATAGCCTGTAATAGATTATTTTTGAGCAATCTGGAAATTGCGGTCAAAGGCTTACCGCAAGCGCACGCCTCCGAACCAAAAAAACCATACAAACTTACCTGGTGTCTCCAGAGCTTCGGACTCTTCTGGTCCCGGGCCTGCAGGCGCACACCTGCGTAAAGGCCCAGGGGCACAAGCGTTTCGCAAGTGTCCCTGGGATCACGTGTGCCAGGCCAACCAATCAAAAAGGGGGATTCCTATGATGCTTATGGGGATTCCATTTGTGTACAGAATCGGCATTAAAAGACCTTTTAATTAAGTATTTACAGGAAACTCTTTATTATCCGGCACCGACGGGACCGGCGTGGTGCCGGTTTATCAAAAAGTCCAGATTACAGAGAGGTATAGTTTAAAGTTACGAGAGCTCTGTAGACAGCAACAAATCCAGGCTTCCCTGTTGCTTAGCAACATGCGCAGGAACTCCGGCCACAGACCAACCATCCCCGTTGCTTAGCAACAAGTGCACGAACCCCAGTTACACAGCCACAGATCCAGGAACCGCCACTAATATGAAGTCATCTTCTTAGGCAGTCCCTCGGAACCGAGGATGACTTGCTTCCACATTAAAAATGAGTTTGCAGGTGACTGATGAGTCCAATGCGGGACCTACAGTCTCTGTCACAGGTGGGGCAGACAGTGGTTGAAGGGGCGGGTGGGTGGGGTGCTTGGGTTGACATGCGCTCCTGCGCTGCCTGCGCTTGGCTTCCGCTTGCTCCCGGCGAAGAGACTCGAGGTGTTCGGTGCCTTCCCGGATTCTTCTCCTCCACTTTGTGTGGTCTTGGGCCAGGGATTCCCAGGTGTCGGTGGGGATGTTACACTTTTTCAAGGAGGCTTTGAGGGTGTCCTTGAAGCGTTTCCTCTGCCCACCTGGGGCTCTCTTGCCGTGCCGGAGCTCCGAGTAGAGCACTTGTCTACTCCTGAATTTTGCCGGTTAACAGAGATTTCCGGTTAATTTAGGTGCCGGTTAAAAGAGAGTTTCCTGTAAAATTAAAAAAATAATTTTTTGAAAGATAAATTTAAACATTTTATAATGAGCCAAAATTTACCTAAACTAATTTTAAATGTATGTGTATGTTTAAATCATTTAAAAAATGTTATTTTAACATTTATTTTAACCCTTACACTGGTAATAAGGAAATAGCAGAGAAATTTAAACAACCACTTTGGGCTGAATTTTGTCGGCGCTCAGAGGGTGGGTTCGGAGGCAGGTCCGCTGTCAAAATCCAAATGATTGACAATGGGGTGGTGTCCCGCTCTAAACCTGCCTGCTGTGAGTTTCCCTAGTGCTGGTTCTGCCTGCGCTTTGCAGACACGGCATGAAGCAGCAGGTCATTCAATTGTTCTATTTGAGAGGGTGTTTAAAACAATTTACTCACCATTTTAGCAGGCACAAAGAATTTTCCCAAGTTTTCCACGAGGTTCCCACCGCTCGGGGATCACCCCAGGTAAGTATGTCGGGTTCTGAACAACTCTCCATTTCTTCCAATAGGTGACAGCTGCAAAAATGGTTTAAAACCTACCATTTTACAGCTGGTCACTTTCCACTCTCAGAAGCTTCAGGCTTGAGTATTTGGAACAGATTCTTAAGCTTTATGCATTTGGGAAGTGTTTGCAGTAAACTCTCTATTCGCTGTCGCCTCCTTGCAACATCATATCTAACCCTTGATAGATTGGTTCTGTCATCTGAACTTCACCGGTCATATGAATCATCAGAGTGGGCACGATTTATGCTCTGTCGCCTTGGTCCTCCGAATCTGATGACGATCAGCCACAGCAGCCGCAGAACCAGCCACACCAACAGCAGCAACAACAAGAGCGCCAACCTTCTCCTCAACCACCTGATGCTGCACAGGGCATAGGGCATCAGCACAGGGCTGCACTGTGTCGGAGGCCATACCCGCAAAATAGTGTACAGGCAGAGGATGAGCTTCCTCAACATGATGGAGCAGCAGTGCCAGAGGAGGCTCAGGCTATTGCGCCAGGTCGTCGCCGACATTTGCGCTTTACTGGAGCAAGACCTGCAGCCCAGAGGAGCGGGTGGACACTCCTTACCAGTGGCTGTCAAAGTCACCCTTGCCCTCAACTTCTTCGCCTCAGGCTCCTTCCAGGCATCTGTAGCAGACCTTTGCAGCATCTCGCAGCCGGCCGCACACAAATGCATCGCACAGGTAACCAATGCCCTCTTTAACAGTTCCGCAAATTATATTCATTTTGCCACTGATGAAGTCACTGTCAATGAACGTGCGCTTGGCTTTGCCGCTCTAACTGGCTTCCCACAGGTACAGGGAGTCATCGACTGCACACATGTGGCCATCAGGGCACCCCATCACAACCCAGTAGCATTTGTTAACTGCAAGGGCTTCCACTCCCTCAATGTTCCGTTGGTCTGCAACCATAGGAAGATTATCATCCATGTGTGCGCCAAGTTCCCTGGCAGCTGTCATGATTCATACATCCTGCACCATTCCACCATCCCTCAGCTCTTCACACTGCCAAACAGTCTTGGCGCTGGCTGCTTGGAGACAAGGGCTATCCCCTGAAGACGTGGCTCATGACACCTTTGAGGAGGCCAACAAATGAGCCTGAGAAACATTATAACCAAAGCCACATCTCCACGAGAAGTGTCATCGAGCAAACAATAGGCTTGCTCAAAAAGCACTTCAGATGCCTCGACAGATCTGGAGGGGCCCTTCAGTACGCATCAGCTAGGGTCTCGCGAATAGTCATCGTCTGCTGCGCCCTGCACAACATAGCGCAGCAGTGAGGATTAGTACTGGATGAGGAATATGCCGCTGAGCGCAGAGCCTCATTGGGGGATGAGGACGAGGAGGAGAACCATGAGGTTGGTTACGAGGATGAAGAACACCTGGACGAGCCAGTGGTCCCATTGTGACCAGTACGTGAGCATGTTGCTGTCTGTCATGCCAGGAATACCCTTATCAATGGCAGGTTTCAATAACTTCATGCAGCTCATACATGTGGCTGCCACCCGCGTACGCATGTTTGCATCACCCAACACCAACACCATGCAGCAGTCAAACAATAATTTGTCCTTTGTTTTGACTCTCACCGCCATTGCTGGGTGTGAAATGAGCCCTGACCCTTCACTCTGCTGCATCCATTTTATCACACAAATTAGCCAATGATCTCCAAGTGTGACAATTAGATGATTTAGTAACAGCACTTCACAGAATACTAACATAACATTGATAAAGAAAGACACACCCGAGTGACTGCCCTTGTGACTATTTGTGTAGGATCTTTCTTTTCCAGGTGCTTCTACGTCGTGCTACCCCTGCGGCTTCAGCAGAGGTAGAGGCAGCCTCCTCATCTCCATGCTGTGCCTGCTTAGACGAACATCCTCTGAGTTTTGGAGCCACTGATGGCTCCGCCAAAGTCTGCTCCTCCTGCGACTGTGCAGGCGCAGACTCGGCCATCACTGTCCGGGGAGGCATCTGGGGCTCTGACCGAGGGGTTGGAAGTCAGAGTGCTTGGAGCAGAGCCCCACTTCCATCTCCCCTCCCACCGTCATCCATCTCATGGGCCACCCGCACTTCCCTGCTAGCAAGTAGCTGGAGAGCATCTTGCTGCACTTCAGTGAGGCCATGAGGGCCCACTTCTATACTGACATCCCTCCTACAAATGACGTCTGAGCCTCTGGTTTCTCTCCTCCATAGATGCCCATCTCTCCTCCATTTTTCCCCATCTCTCCTCCATAGGTGAGCATCTATTTTGAAGATAAACTATGTTCTCATGAAACTGGCGCTGTGTCTCCTCCATGCAAGTGTCCATCCTACCTATGGAGGAAGCTATAGTTGCCAATGATTGTGCCATGGTGTTGCTCATGCTGGAGATTGTTTCCTCCATTCTCTGCACACTCGCAGTCACCGCGGTCGCAAAACCAGTCAGAGCCTCCTGCACTTGTTCCTGCAGCTCCAGGATCACCCTCTTCTTGGATGCCCCCCGAGGCTCAGCGCCTGCATGCAGCTGAGCAGAGCTAGGAGACTCCTGCGCCCTCCGATGAGGAGTCTCCACTGCTGTCAATATCTCCACCATCTGCTGCTCAGTTGTGATCTGTGAGACACCAGGTGACAACACTACTCTATCTCGCGACATACCCACCGAGGTGTGCGACTCTGCGCTGGTGCTGGGTTGCGTTGTCTGAGGTGATGCTGCGCCCTCAGAGGCAGGGGGCTCCACTGAGGAGTTTTCTTGCTGTTGCTGCTGGACATTGGGGGTGGGGGGCTTTATGTGGACCTGTGGGAGAGTGAAGACATCAGTTAGATAGACAGGATGTCTACTGTAGACACATACCATTATCCACATGATGAGCAGTCATCTTGTCTTGACATCACACCCCATATGAGGCAATGGTGAAAGGCATGCAATTGCATGGAAATTAATTCTGTCACCAGCTTCTTCTAATAAGCCCCTCTCTCCATCTCCCACTTCTGGAACACCCACCACTCCAGCAATCTCCAGTGCTGCCTCCTCTGCACTCGTCAGATATGACATGGTTTGTGGAGACCCTCCTCCTGTTCTCGCCGTCTCCTTATTGTGGGCTATCTTTTCCTGCAAGGAGGGAAAGAAGAGAAGATTCAGAGAGAGTGATGGTATGAGTGTAAGAAATGGAATGCCATAGAGCTTTACACTGACAATTTGATGAAGTGGGTTGGCAATACCAAGTTGCCCCTTTTTGTGTTGTTAGTTGCAATCATTGCATAATGATGAGGCTCAGTGTGAGCCCTGCATTGTAAGATGGTGACCTGATAATGTAGATAGAGTTAGAGGGATGGATGAAGGTACAAGGGATGTTGGGCTGTGTAGCATTGTGCAGGAGTAGGGGTGGCAATGTAGAGTGGTGCGAATGTGATGAGACGCACAGCAGCATCAAGGTAATTTTTTTTTATTCGTTCATGGGATGTGGGCATCGCTGGCAAACCCAGCATTTATTGCCCATCCCTAATTGCCCTTGAGAAGGTGGTGGTGAGCCGCCGCCTTGAACCGCTGCAGTCCGTTTGGTGAAGGTACTCCCACAGTGCTGTTAGGGAGGGAGATCCAGGATTTTGACCAGCGACGATGAAGGAACAGCGATATACCTCCAAGTCAGGATGGTGTGTGACTTGATGGGGATTTTGGAGATGCTGAGTGTTCCCATGCACCTGCTGCCCTTGTCCTTCTAGATAGTAGAGGTTGCGGGTTTGGGAGGTGCTGCTGAAGAAGCCTTGGCGCGTTGCTGCAGTGCATCTTGTAGATGGTACACACTGCAGCCACGGTACGTCAGTGGTGGAGGGAGTGAATGTTAAGGTGGTGGATGGGGTGCCAATTAAGCGGGCTGCTTTGTCCTGGATGGTGTCGAGCTTCTTGAGTGTAGTTGGAGCTGCACTCATCCAAACAAGTGGAGAGTATTCCATCACACTCCTTACTTGTGCCTTGTAGATGATGGAAAGGCTTTGGGGAAATCATAGTATCATAGAAATTTACAGCACAGAAGGAGGCCATTAGGCCCATCTTGTCCGTGCCTGCCGACAAAGAGCTATCCAGCCTAATCCCACTTTCCAGCACTTGGCCCATAGCCCTGTAGGTTACAGCACTTCAATTGCATATCCAAGTACTTTTTTAAAACTGTGATAAGGGTTTCTGCCTCTACCACCCTTTCAGGCAGTGAGTTCCAGACCCGCACCACGCTCTGAGTGAAAATATTTCTCCTCAGATCCCCTCTAAACTTCGTTCCAATTACTTTAAATCTATGGCCCCTGGTTATTGATTCTTCTGCTAAGAGAAATAGGTCCTTCCTATCCACTCTGTCCAGTCCCTCAATTTTATACACCTCAATTAGGTCTCCTTTCAGCCTCCTCCATTCCAATGAAAACAACCCTAGCCTATCCAATCATTCCTCATAGCTAAAATTCCCCAGCCCAGGCAAAATCCTTGTAAATCTCCTCTGCACCCTCTCTAGTGCAATCACATCCTTCCTGTAATGTGGTGACCAGAACTGCAAGCAGTACTCTAGCTGCGGCCTAACTAGTATTTTATACAGTTCACGCATAACCTCCCTGCTCTTATATTCTCCTATGCCTCGGCTAATAAAGGCAAGTATCCCATATGCCTTCTTAACCACCTTATCTACCTGTCCTGCTACCTTCAGGGATCTGTGGACATGCACTCCAAGGTCCCTCTGATCTTCTGCACTTCTCAGTTTCCTACCATTTATGGTGTATTCCCTTGCCTTGTTAGTCCTCCCCAAATGCATTACCTCATACTTCTCCAGATTGAATTCCATTTGCCACTGTTCTGCCCACCTGACCAGTCCATTGATATCTTCCTGCAGTCTGCAGCTTTCTTCTTCATTATCAACCACACGGCCAATTTTTGTATCATCTGCAAACTTCTTAATCATACTTCCTGCATTCAAGTCCAAATCATTGATATATACCACAAAAAGCAAAGGACCCAGTTCTGAGCCCTGTGGAACCATACTGGAAACAGCCTTCCAGTCACAAAAACACCCATCGATAATTACCCTGTTTCCTGCCTCTGAGCCAATTTTGGATCCAATTTGCCACTTTGCCTCGGATCCCAGGGGCTTTTACTTTCATGACCAGTCTGCCATGCGGGACCTATAAAAAGCCTTGCTAAAATCCATACAGACTACATCAAACACACCACCCTCATTGACCTTCCTTGTTACCTAGTCAAAAAATTCAATCAAATTAGTCAGACTTCTAAATGAAGATTTATCCTGTCCCTCAGAATTTTTTCCAATAATTTTCCCACCACCAAGGTTTGGCTGTCTATCCCTTTCTCCCTTTTTAAACAAAGGTACCACGTTAGCAGTCCTCCAGTCCTCTGGCACCACACCTGTAGCCAGAGAGGATTGGAAAATGATGGTCAGAACCTTTGCTATTTCCTCCCTTACTTCTCTTAACAGTCTGGGATACATTTCACCCAGGCCTGGGGATTTATCCACTTTCAAAGATGCTAAATCCCTTAATACTTCCTCTTTCACTATGTTTATTTCATCTAATATTTCACACTCCTCCCTGATTGCAATGTCTACATCGTCCCTCTCTTTTGTGTGTCAGGAGGTGAGACATTGTGGCTTAATACTCACTTTTCCTAATCTTACTAGATCATTGAACCTCTTGCGGCACTGCAACCACCACTGACCGCCCCGTAACCTCCTGCAATATGGGCAGCCACGCTGCCTTTGTCTGCTGGGGAGGCCTCTTGCTGCTGTCCGTAGGGAAGATAACCTCCCTAGGTGCTCTCACTCCCTCCAAAAGATGTGGAGGGACTCATCTGTGAAGCAAGGTGTGGCCCATTGGCGCTGCAAGCTCATAGTGCAGAGACGCAAACACTGACAGCACTGAATGCTATCAATTTGCAACTGACAGTAACTGGGGCCATGGCCCCTTTAAATAAACCGGTAATAATCACATCATCCAGTGATGGCACCAGACCTGCACCCTTTAATAGGGCCTGGAAACGCGCAGGGCGGGTCTAACCAGGCCCATAAGGGCAAGATTCAATTTATTGACAGAATCCACGCAGCAGCGGGCTGACCCCCACCCCCAACCTGCTGCTGACCTCTCCTGCCTTGAAGCCACCCAGGTAGGCAAAATCACGGCATTTGTGTCTGTCTTCATGGAAGAAGACGCAAAAAACTTCCCGGAAATTGGGCAGAACCAAGGGGGAAAAATTGAGTCATGCCCCCTTTGGGGTGCTAACTTTGCCAGGGCGCTACTTTTAGCTCCCCGAAAAAATTAGCACCCCCGTGGCCAAAATTCATCGGTAGCACTGCAAGAGGGAAGCGGGGTGCTACTGGAAGCGCCCCGCCTCCCTCTTGGGGCACTGCGAGTGAATATCGCGGCGCTACATGCCGCAATACTGCAGGCCTTCCTCCCTTTCGTAAAAGGACGGGGCCTTGCACAGCATGATCAGGGGCGCAGCTGGGCCACCAGGGATTGGAGTGCCGGCAAAAGAGCCCGGCACTCAAGAGAAGTGCCGGACTCACGGAGTGCAGTCGGCACTCCGCGGGGGTGCAGGTCAGGAGGCCGGGGACGGCAACGGGGAAAGGATGCTGGCAAGCGGCCAGCACCTCGCCTTTAATTCGCACTGCCCCAGCTGCAGGTAGGCCCCCCTGACCCCGTCGTACATAGCATCCGCCGGTAAATCAGGGGGCGCTACCGAAGATCGTGGCTGGGGAGCGAGCGGGGTGCTGCGCACGGCGATGACGTCATCGCCGGCGGCGCAGCGCCATGGGGCGCTAACATTTACCGCCGCCACTAACCTCCCACTGAATTTCGCGGGAGGCATTGGCGGCGTTGCGCCTGGCGCTAGTTGCTTTGCGCTCCGTTAGCGCCCTCTTCAGGTGCTATCAGGAGGCGCAAAGCAACCGAATTTTTAGGCCCAAGAATCTAGCGAGAATGAGGAAGTGAAAGAAATTATTATTCGTAAAAAAATAGTACTGGAGAAATTAATGGGACTGAAAGCCGAGAAATCTCCTGAACCTGATGGCCTACATCCTAGGGTTTTGAAAGTGGTGGCTATAGAGATAGTGGATGCATTGGTTGTCATTTTCCAAAATTCCGTAGATTCTAGAATGGTTCCTGCAGATTGGAAGGTAGCAACTGTAACCCCACTATTTAAGAAAGGAGGGAGAGAGAAAAAGAACTACAGACCAGTTAGACTGACATCAGTAGTAGGGAAAATACTAGAATCTATTAAGGACGTGGTAACAGGGCACTTAGAAAATAATAATAGGATTGGGCAGAGTCAACACGGATTTATGAAAGGAAAATCGTGTTTGACAAATCTGTTGGAGTTTTTTGAGGTTGTAACTAGCAGAATAGATAAGGGGAAACCAGTGGATGTGGTGTATTTGGATTTTCAGGAGGCAATCAATAAGGTGCCGCACAAAAGGTTATTAGCAAAATTAGGGCTCATGGGATTGGGGGTAATATACTAGCATGGATTGAGGATTGGTTAACGGATAGAAATCAGAGTAGGAATAAATGGGTCATTTTCGGGTTGGCAGGCTGTAACTAGTGGAGTACCGCAAGGATCAGTGCTTGGGCCTCAGCTATTCACAATTTATCTCAATGATTTGGATGAGGGGACCAAACGTAATATATCGAAGTTTGCTGCTGATACATTCCCACCCAGCTTTGTAAGTTGTGAGGAGGATACAAAGAGGCTTCAAGGGGATATAGACAGGCTAAGTGAGTGGGCAAGAACATGGCAAATAGAATATAATGTGGAGAAATGGGAAGTTATCCACTTTGGTAGGAAAAATAGAAAACAGTATTTTTTAAATGGTGAGAGATTGGGAAATGTTGGTGTTCAGAGGGACCTGGGTGCCCTTGTACACGAATCACTGAAAGTTAACATGCAGGTACAGCAAACAATTAGGAAAGCAAATGGTATGTTGGCCTTTATTACAAGAGGATTTGAGTATAGGAGTAAAGATGTCTTACTGCAGTTATATAGGGCCCTGGTGAGACCACACCTGGAGTATTGTGTACAGTTTTGGTCTCCTTACCTAAGGAAGGATATACTTGCCATAGAGGGAGTGCAACAAAGGTTCACCAGACTGATTCCTGGGATGGGGGGGATTGTCCTATGAGGAGAGATTGAGTAGACTAGGCCTATATTCTCTCGAGTTTAGAAGAATGAGAGGTGATCTCATTGAAACATACAAAATTCTTACAGGGCTTGACAGGGTAGATGCAGGGAGGATGTTTCCCCTGACTGGGGAGTCCAGAACCAGGGGTCACAGTCTCAGAATAAGGGGTTGGCCATTTAGGACTGAGATGAGGAGAAATTTCTTCACTCAGAGCGTGGTGAATCTTTGGAATTCTTTACCCCAGAGGGCTGTGGAGGCTCAGTCGTTGAGTATATTCAAGACAGAGATCAATAGATTTTTGGATATTAAGGGAATCAAGGGATATGGGGATAATGCAGGAATGCAGGAACGTGGAGTTGAGGTAGAAAATTATCCATGATCTTATTGAATGGTGGAGCAGGCTCAAGGGGCCAAATGGTCTACTCCTGCTCCTATTTCACATGTTCTTGTGCTCTAAAAGAAAGCCTTACGCCTGCTTTTACCAGGCGTAAGGGTTTTATGGACATTTGCTGGGCAGTAGTTGGGCAATTAGCCCAACTCTGTGCTAGCGAAAGTGATTTTGTGGCGGATGCGGTGGATCTGGCCAAGCGAAACTTGACCAATCGCATGTTTCGGGCTTTCGTGCATGCGGAACGTGCAGGGCCATTCTGAAGGCTTCCGCCAGCGAATGCTGTGCGTATGCCATCAGAAGCACTGTAAAATCTGGGCCAATATTTGTTGAGCTTTCACACCTTTTTAATCCACATCTGTGTTGAAGGTGATGGTCACTGTTTGTTCAAATCCCTCAATGACCTTGCCCCTCCCTGTCTCGAACATCCTTCAGCCCTACAACAACAACAACAACTTTAACTTAGTAAAATGTCCCAAGGTGCTTCACAGGAGCGTTTTCAGACAAAAAATGGACACCAAGCCACATAAGGAGAAATTAGGGCAGGTGACCAAAAGCTTGGTCACAGAGGTAGGTTTTAAGGAGCGTCTTAAAGGAGGAAAGAGAGGTAGAGAGGCGGAGAGGTTTAGGAAGTGAATTCCAGAGCTTAGGGCCTAGGCAGCTGAAGGCACGGCCACCAATGGTTGAGCGATTATAATCCGGGATGCTGAAGACGGCAGAATTTGAGGAGCGCAGATATCTCTGAATGTTGTGGGGCTGAAGAAGATCACAGAGATAGGGAGGGGTAAAGCCATGGAGGAATTTGAAATCAAGAATGCAAACTTTGAAATCAAGGCGTTGCTTAACCGGGAGCCAGTATAGGTGGTGGGTGAACGAGACTTGGTGCAAGTTAGGACACAGGCAGCTGAGTTTTGGATTACCTCAAGTTTACGTAGGATAGAATGTGGGAGGCCAGCCAGCAGTGCGTTGGAATAGTCAAGTCTAGAGGTAATAAGGTGGATGAATTAGCTGCGCAAATAGAGGTAAACGAATGTGATATGATTGGGATTACGGAAACATGGCTCCGGGGTGGCCAAGGCTGGGAACTCAACATCCAGGGGTATTCAATATTCAGGAATGATAGGCAAAAAGGAAAAGGAGGTGGGGTAGCATTGCTGGTTAAAGAAGGGATTAGCACAATTGTAAGGAAGGATATTAGCTCTGATGATGTGGAATCTGTATGGGTAGAACTGAGAAATACCAAGGGGCAGAAAACGTTAGTGGAGTGGCATATAGACCTTCAAACAGTAATGTGGAGGTCGGGGATGGCATTAAAAGGGAAATTAGAGAAGCGTGCAATAAGGGCACAGCAGTTATCATGGGTGACTTTAATCTACATAGATTGGGTTAACAAAATTAGTAACAATACTGTGGAGGAGGAATTCCTGGAGTATATACGGGATGGTTTCCTGGACCAATATGTCGAGGAACCAACTAGAGATCAGGCCATCTTAGACTGGGTATTATGTAATGAGAAAGGATTAATTAGCAATCTTGTTGTGCGAGGCCCCTTGGGTCAGAGCGATCATAATATGATCGAATTCTTCATTAAGACGGAGAGTGAAGTAGTTGACTCAGAGACTAGGGTCCTCAATTTAAATAAAGGAAACAATGATGGTATGAGGCGTGAGTTGGGTAGGATTGATTGGGGAATGTCAGTCAAAGGGTTGACGGTGGATAGGCAATGGCAAACATTCAAAGACCGCATGGATGAACTACAGAATTTGTTCATCCCAGTTTGGCATAAAAATAAAACAAAAAAGGTGACTCAACCGTGGCTAACAAGGGAAATTAGAGATAGCATAAGATCCAAGGAGAGGAGATATAAATTGGCCAGAAAAAGCAGTAAACCTGAGGATTGGGAGCAGCTTAGGATTCAACAAATGAGGACAAAGGGATTAATTAAGAGGGGGGAAATAGAGTATGAGTGTAAGCTTGCAGGGAACATAAAAACTGACTGTAAAAACTTTTATAGATATGTGAAGAGAAAAAGATTGGTGAAGTCAAGCGTAGGTCCCTTGCAGTCAGAATCAGGGGAATTTATAATGGGAAACAAAGAAATGGCGGACCAATTAAATACTTTGGTTCTGTCTTCACAAAGGAGGACACAAATAACCTCCCAGAGATGTCGGGGAACATAGGGTCTAATGAAAGGGAGGAACTGATAGAAATCAGTATTTGTAGGGAAATGGTGTTAGAGAAATTGACAGGATTGAAGGCCGATAAATCCCCAGGGCCTGAATCTGCATCCTAGGGTACTTAAGGAAGTGGCCCTAGAAATAGTAGATGCATTGTTGGTCATCTTCCAAAATTCAATAGACTCTGGAACAGTACCCATGGATTGGCGGGTAGCTAATGTTACCCCACTGTTCAAAAAAGGTGGTAGAGAGAAAACGAGGAATTACAGACCGGTAAGCCGGACATCGGTAGTGGGGAAAATGCTAGAGTCCATTATAAAAGATGTAATAGCAGAGCACTTGGAAAACAGTGATCGGATCAGACAAAGTCAACATGGATTTACAAAAGGTAAATCGTGCTTGACTAATCTACTGGAATTTTTTGAGGATGTAACTGATAAAATAGATAAGGGAGAACCAGTGGATGTGGTGTATTTGGACTTTCAAAAGGCTTTCGATAAGGTCCCACATAAGAAATTAGCATGTAAAGTTAAGGCACATGGGATTGGGGATAAGGTATTGACTTGGATAGAGAACTGGTTGGCAGACAGAAAGCAAAGAGTTGGAATAAACGGCTCTTTTTCCGAGTGGCAGGCAGTGACTAGTGGGGTACTGCAGGGATCAGTCCTTGGACCCCAGCTATTCACAATATATATTAATGATCTGGACGAGGGAACTAGATGTAATATCTCCAAGTTTGCAGATGACACAATGCTGGGTGGGCGTGTGTGCTGAGAGGAGGATGCCGAGAAACTCCAGTATGATTTGGACAGGTTGGGTGATTGGGCAGAAGCATGGCAGATGCAATATAATGTGGATAAATGCAAGGTTATCCACTTTGGTGGCAAAAACAAGAAGGCAGATTATTATCTGAATGGCAATAGAGTGGGAGAAGGGGAAGTGCAACGAGACCTGGACGTCCTTGTGCACCAGTCGCTGAAGGTAAGCATGCAGGTGCAGCAGGCGGTTAAGAAGGCAAATGGTATGTTGGTATGTTGGCCTTCGTAGCGAGAGGGTTTGAGTACAGGAACAAGGATGTCTTGCTGCAGTTATACAGGGCCTTGGTGAGACCACATCTTGAGTATTGTGTGCAGTTTTGGTCACCTTATCTGAGGAAGGATGTTCTTGCCATGGAAGGAGTGCAGCGAAGATTCACCAGACTGATACCTGGGATGGCAAGAATGACATACGAGGAGAGATTGGGTCGCTTGGGCTTGTACTCACTGGAGTTCAGAAGAATGAGAGGGGATCTCATTGAAACTTATAAAATTCTAACAGGACTAGACAGACTAGATGCAGGAAGGATATTCCCGATATTCAGGGAGTCCAGAACCAGGGGTCATAGTCTAAGGATAAGGGGTAAGCCATTTAGGACTGAGATGAGGAGGAATTTCTTCACCCAGAGAGTGGTGAACCTGTGGAATTCTCTACCACAGAAGGCAGTAGAGGCCAATTCATTAAATATATTCAAGAAGGAGTTGGATATATTTCTTAAGGCTAAAGGGATCAAGGGATATGGGGAGAAAGCAGAGACAGGGCACTGAATTTGGATGTTTAGCCATGATCGCATTGAATGGCAGAGCAGGCTCAAGGGGCCGAATGGCCTACTCCTGCTCCTATCTTCTATGTTTCTTTCTATGTAACAAAGGCATGGATGAGGGTTTCAGCAGCAGATGAGCTGAGACGGGTGGAGACGGGTGATGTTACAGAGGTAGAAATAGGCAGTCCTAGTTATGCCACGGATATGTGGTCGGAAGCTCATTTCAGGGCCAAATATGATACCAAGGTTGCAAACAGTGTGGTTCAGCCTCAGACAGATGTTAGGGAGAGGGATGGAGTTGCTGGTAGGGAACGGAGTTTGTGGTGGGGACCGAAAACAATGGCTTCAGTCTTCCCTATATTTAATTGGCGAAAATTTCTGCTCATCCAGTAGTGGATGTCAGACAAGCAGAGTGTCAATTTAGAAACCGTGGAGGGGTCCTCCAAGAACTCTGCATTCCTTCAATTCTGGCCGCTTGTACATCCTGACTTCCTACACCCACCATTGGCGGACGTGCCTTCAGCTGTCTAGGCCCTAAGCTCTGGAATTCCCTTCCTAAACCTCTCCACCACTCCTCCTTTTAAGATACTCCTTAAAACCTACCTCTTTGACCAAGCTTTTGCTTATCTGTCCTAATGTCCCCTTCTTTGGCTCAGTGCCAATTTTATTTTGTCTGATAACACTGCTGTGAAGCACATGGAATGTTTTACTACATTAAAGGCACTGTAGAAATGCAAGTTGTTGTGTTGAAGGGGAAGTACATAAGAAATAGGAGCAAGAGTAGCCCCTTTGAGCCTGCTCCGCCATTCAATCAGATCATGGCTGATCTTCAACCTCAACTCAACTTTCCTTTCCTGCCCTATCCCCATATCCCTTGATTCCTCTGGAGTCCAAAAATCTATCTATCTCAGACTTGAATATACTCAACAACTGAGAATTCACATCACTGGGGCAGAGAATTCCAAAGATTCACAACCCTCTGAGTGAAGAAATTCCTCCTTATCTCAGTCTTAAAAGGCCAGCCCCTTATTTGAGACTGTGCACCACCTCTAAGGCAAGTATATCCCTCCTTAAATAAGGAGACAAAAACTGTGCACAGTACTCCAGGTGTGGTCTCACCAGAGCCCTATAAAATTATAGCAAGACTTCCTTACTCTTGTACTCCAACCCTCTAGCAATAAAGGCCAAATTGCAATTTGTCTTCCTAAATGCTTACTCTCTGGCCGCGATTTTCCCGACCTCAGCAGGTCACTGCTCACTCCACCCCAGCCTCCAACATGACATCCCCCTGATTGGGCTTTTTAAGCCTGCCCAGCAAGTTTCCCGGCCAATTGAAGGAAGCGGTTCTGATGATGTCATTAGATGACGTGTCATCAGATGGTTTTCTTAAAGGGACCACGCGCAAATTTACTTTGACATTTATGCTGTCAGTGTTCTACAGCATTGAGGTGCTACAAACACTACACAAAGTTGCACGGCTGCACCCAGGCTCTCCCATGACTCCCTCCATATGCTTACGGAGGGAGTCACAGCATGCAGGGAGGTTCTCTTCCCATCCAGTGGGCGAAAGAGACCTCCCCAGGAGACCAACACAGCCTGGTTGCACATCGCACAGGAGGTCACAAGCAGGGATATCGTCAGGAGGACCTGGGTGCAGTGGCGCAAACCTTTCAATGATCTCAGTAGATCACAAAATGTTACTGCAAACAATCAACCTCATTCTGCTGTGCCACTCATCACATCCCCATCACTCTGCCTTCCCTACCCTACCCTACCCTACCCTACTCCTGCACATCCTTACTCACACCAACTTACCTTGCACCTCCACCCATCCCTCTCTATCTATAATGGGGCAGTAATTCGGGTCGGTGGCTTGCCGCGCGTGCAAGCCCCCGATATGCACTTACCCGACGCGCCTGCCATTCACCTCCAGGGACGCCTGGAATTCCATTTTGAAACAGAAGAATCCCGGGCAGCGTTTGACGTCACGCCACCCAGGAGTGCAGCCAGCGCGAAGCCTGGAGCGCGCTGTGCAAGTGAGACACGCCCCTTAAGGTCTCATTGTAGTAGGACACGCCCCCAATCTCTCCAAGCAGCTGCAGAGGACTTTGTAGTTACACAGCTGCAGGGAAAGTAAGTTATCTGCTATTTTATGAATGTTTTGTGAACTTTTATAAAATTTTAAAAACATTTACATTATTTTGAAGAATCTGAAGTAGTTTTAAACAGAATTAAAGCAATTTAAAGACTTTTAAAAGCCCTAAAAGAATTTTTTTTATTCCATTTATTTATTTAGCAATGTCGGCGTCATACGTGTCTTCACACTGTTCCCTTTGGGGAACTGTATGAAGTGGTGGAAGGATTTATGGCCGTGATTAACGCTCATTCAGTGACCGTAACCATCTTTGAACCAGCCATTAGGGTGGTTAGTCCTATGGCGGGAGGGTTTTACGGGCTCCCACAAGCTATACAAGGAGGGGGGGCCACCCACACCCACGGACGCAAATATCCCGCTGGATGTCAACCCAGAATTTAGAGCCGGAGCTCCGACTCCACTTGCCAGGACTGTGTGGAGCGGGGTTCGAAACCCTACCCCGTCTGGCCCAGCGGTGGGGATCCTACCGCTACGCCAAAGGCCCAATCCGATTAGCAACGTGAAATGGCTGGAATGAGCACAATTCACGGCATTAAAAGAACTCACAATTGAACTGATGATGACCTCCGCAATCTCCTCAACGAGGTGGAGGCGCAGCGCCTGCTCATCATTGGTAATGAGAAGTCAAAGGCGCCGCAAAAAGGACAGATGATAGCTTGGTCTTTCAAGTGGCAGCATAGGGCTCCAGTCACGGGGAGGGAAAAGGCGCAGGAAACGTATGGGTGTCACCTTTTGCGCGGAGTGGGCCATTTGCGTAGCGGTAAGCATCCCCGCCACTGGGCCAGAAGGAGTAGGGTTTCGAACCCCGCTCCAGACAGTCCTGGCAAGTGGAGTTGGAGCTCCAACTATAAATTCTGGGTGGACATCCAGCGGGATACTTGCGTCCACGGGTGTGGGTGGCCCCCCCCCTCAGATGGGTTGTGGGAGCCCGTAAAACCCTCACGCCATAGGACTAACCACCCTAATGGCTGGTATGAAGATGGTTATGGTCACGGAAAGAGTGTTAACGTGGCCAGAAATCCTTCCACCACTTCATACAGTTCCCGAAAGGGAACAGTGTGAGGATACGTACGACGATGACCTCTTGCGCAATGCACCTCCTTGGACCCTCAGTCGCAGATGCGAGGGGGCAAATCGTGCAATTGTTAAATTTTTCATTTTATTGACATGTAAAATGTTGGCCCAGTAATTCCCTTCCAAACGTGCGAGTACGGTCGGGGTACTCACGCGTCTGGCCGGAGGAAATGCCGGTTTTCAGCATGCACAGCGCATGCGGGGAAAACCGGCATTTCCTGTCCTCTGAACGAAGGGGTTCAGAGGCAGAACGCGTGCGACTGTACAGGCAGCGTGTGCGCAGTAAAATTCGCCGCTTTCATTCATGCTTTCAGTGAGGTCAAGTCCTTACAACTTACACATGAAAAAAGCATGAGTACAGTTGCTCCAGATGCTGCGGAGGAAGATATTTCTTATCGTGGAGCTTCTGAAAGGCAATATTTTTGTTTGGGAAAGGGAGGATAGTTATTTTAAGAAATGCTGAGGTAAGTTTTAAAGTTTATTTTTGTTTTTTAAAATGGGTTTTCAGTACTGTAGGTAGAAGGATCAATTGTGGCTATGTGAATTGAATTTACTGTGTTTATTAAATGTAAAAATGACTCCCAACATTTTTAAGAAAGAAACTTTTCATCAGTAATATATTCTTTTAAGTAATTATGTATGTATGTCTGTATATATTCCTTTGCGTGTATGTATATATTCCTTTACTTATGTGTATGAATGTATGTATTTAATTATGACTTTCAGAGAAAGTAACTTATTGGAAAATCATAATTAAAATTATACATTCATACACATAAGTAAAGGAATATAAAACATACTTACATATACGTAAAGGAATATATGCGGACATACATACATAATTACTTATTACTGATGAAAAGTTTCTTTCTTAAAAGTGTTGGAAATGTTACATTACTCATTTTAGAACACTCATTTTCACATTCAATTCACACAGCTACAATTGCTCCTTCTACCTACCGTACTAAAAACCCGTTTAAAAAAAAAAAAATTTAAACTTTAAAACTTACCTCAGCATTTCTTAACATAACTTTCCTCCCTTTCCCAAACAAAAATATTGCCTTTCAGAAGCTCCACGATAAAATATATCTTCCTCCACAGCCTTGGAGCAACTTTACACATGCTTTTTTCAAGTGTAACTTGTAAGGACTTACCCTCACTGAATCCATGAATGAAATCGACGAAGTTCACTGCGGAAGCGCTGCCTGTGCAGTCGCATGCGCTGTGCCTCTGAACCCCTTCGTTCAGAGGACTGGAAATGCCGGTTTTCTCCGCATGCGCTGTGCATGCTGAACGCCGGCATTTCCTCCGGCCAGACGCGTGAGTACACCGACCGTACTCACGCGTTCAGAGAGGAATTGCTGGGCCATTATCACTTCCCCATCTCACTAGCCACCCCTCACACTCATCCACGTCCTAGTCCAATCAAACCAACTAACAAAACACTGATGTAGGCACTTGTGTGTTTTAGCCAATGTTCATGTGAAATGTCTGTTAATGTGCTGTCAAACACTGACATCTTTATCTTCAACACTTTGCATTCTTGGACAGATTTGTGTGCACCTTTGGAAGTTGCTTAGTGAATTGCAGTGAATGGTGAGACATAACGAACTCCCCCCCCCCCCTCCCCCCAGCAATGCTGATGAGTGTAAAAAGAATGGCTTGTGCATTGTAGGGATGCTTTATGTTGTTGGTGTGAGTTGGTGCCAACCTGGCACATCATGTGGCAGTCAGGGTGTGCAGTGTCAAGTGAAGTAAACCTGGCCATGAGAGGCCATCCCAAGCAGCAAAGTGGTCGGGTGCTGATGCCCTGTGTCCTGTGCAGCATCAGTTGATTGCGGAGAAGGTTGGTGTGGTTGTTGGTGCTGCTGGTGATGCTACTGTTCGGGCTGATCGTGGTCAGATTCTGAGGACCAATGTGAGAGAGTACAAAGTGCACCCATGCTGATGGAATAGATGATGGGTGAAGTAGAAATGACAGAAGCGACCTGTCAATGGTGGGAGAGATAATGAGGTCAGACTGGATGGAGACTTGTGTAAAGACTTGCAGCATGGTGAATCTGTTTGTGGACATTCAGTTTAGAGAATCTAATGGTTAAGGGAACATTTCTCAAACAGCTGGGAGCTTTGACTTGACATCAGCTGATTCAATGGTCAATGACCTCCCACCTCAGCTTCACAGACAAGGTCTAGGCACAGTGGGAAACTGGTGGGTGACCTGTCAAATTCAAAAAGCTGGGGGAAAAAAGCATTAAGTGGCTGTAAACAAGCCACTAATGATTTGAATTGGGTCCTCCGCCACTGCCCTCCCCGCTGTCAATCATTTTAAATTTCACAGCTGACCCGCCACCAATCGGGTCCGCTGAGCACTGGCAAAATCGCAGCCTCTGTATTTCTTGTACTCAGACACCTAAATCTCTCTGAACACCAACATTTAATAGTTTCTCACCATTTAAAATATATTCTGTTTTACTATTCTTCCTACCAAAGTGAACAGTCTCGCATTTCCCCACATTATACTCCATCTGCCACCATATTACCCATTCACTTAACCTGTCTATATCCCTTTGCAGGCTCTCTGCATCATCCTCACATCTTACTTTTCCACCTAGCTTTGTATCATCAGCAAACTTGGATACATTGCACTTGGTCCCTTCATCTAAGTCATTAATATAGATTGTAAATAGCTGAGGCCCCCCACTAGTTACAGCCTGCCAATCTGAAAATGACCCGTTTATCCCTACTTCTCTGTTTTCTGCCTGTTAACCAATCCTCTATCCATGCTAATGTATTACTCCCAACCCCATGAGCTGTTGTCCTGCCTGACAATACTTTTATGTGGCACCTTATCGAATGCCTTTTGGAAATCCAGATATACTACATCCACTGGTTCCCCTTTACCTACCCTGCTAGTTACATCCTCAATACACTCTAATAAATTTGTCAAACACTATTTACCTTTCATAAAACCATATTGACTCTGCCTAATCATATTATGATTTTCTAAGTACCCTGTTACCACTTCCTTAATAATGGCTTCCAACAGTTTCCTGAAGACTGATGTCGCGCTAACTGGCCTGTAGTTCCCTGTTTTCTCTTTCCCTCCTTTCTTGAATAGTGGGGTTACATTTGCTACCCTCTAATCCGCTGAGACTGTTCCTGAATCTAGGGAATTTTGGAAGATCACAACCAATGCATCCACTATCTCTGCAGCCACCTCTTTTAGAACCGGAGGATGTAGACCATCAGGTCCAGGTGATTTGTCGGCTTTTAGTCCCATTAGTTTCCCAAGTACTTTTTCTCTACTGATATTAATTACTTTAAGTTCCTTACACTCATTAGCCTCTTGGTTTCCTGCTATTTTGGTATACTTTTTGTGCCTTCTGTACTGTGAAGACAGATACAAAATATTTGTTTAAAATCTCTGCCATTTCCTTGTTCCCCAGTATAATTTCTCCTGCCTCAGCCTCTAAGGGACCAATGCTTACTTTTGCAACTCGCTTCCTTTTTACATACTTGTAGAAGCTCTTATAATGGGGCAGGAATTCGGATCGGGGGCTTGCCGCGCGTGCAAGCCCCCGATCTGCACTTACCCGACGCGCCTGCCGTTCACCTCCAGGGACGCCTGGAATTCCTTTTTGAAACAGAAGAATCCAGGGCAGCGTCTGACGTCACGCCGCCCAGGAGTGCAGCCAGCGCGAAGCCTGGAGCGTGCAGTGCAACTGAGACACGCCCCTTGAGGTCTCAGTTTAATAGGACACGCCCCCAATGTTTCTCACAAGCTGAAAAGCATTTTTACATGCAGAGCAGCATTTCAAATAGGTTTTTGGTATTTTTATGAAGCTTTTGGTAACTTTTATAAACTTTTTAAAACGTTTACATTATTTTGAAGAATCTGAAGTAGTTTTAAACAGAATTAAAGCAATTTAAAGACTTTTAAAAGCCCTGAAAGAATTTTTTTCATTCCATTTATTTATTTAGCAACGTTGTCGTCATACGTGTCTTCACACTGTTCCCTTTGGGGAACTGTATGAAGTGGTGGAAGGATTTATGGCCGTGATTAACGCTCATTCCGTGACCGTAACCATCTTTGAACCAGCCATTAGGGTGGTTAGTCCTATGGCGGGAGGGTTTTACGGGCTCCCACAAGCTATACGAGGAGGGGGGGGCCACCCACACCCACGGACGCAAATATCCCACTGGATGTCAACCCAGAATTTAGAGCCGGAGCTCCGACTCCACTTGCCGGGACTGTCTGGAGCGGGGTTCAAAATCCTACCCCGTCTGGCCCAGCGGCGGGGATCCTACCGCTACGCCAAAGGCCCACTCCGATTAGCAACGTGAAATGGCTGGAATGAGTACAATTCACGGCATTAAAAGAACTAACAATTGAACTGATGATGACCTCGGCAATCTCCTCAACGAGGTGGAGGCGCAGCGCCTGCTCATCATTGGTAATGAGAAGTCAAAGGCGCCGCAAAAAGGACAGAGGATAGCTTGGTCTTTCAAGTGGCAGCATAGGGCTCCAGTCACGGGGAGGGAAAAGGCACAGGAAACGTATGGGTGTCACCTTTTGCGCGGAGTGGGCATTTTGCGTAGCGGTAAGCATCCCCGCCGCTGGGCCAGAAGGAGTAGGGTTTCGAACCCCGCTCCAGACAGTCCCGGCAAGTGGAGTCGGAGCTCCAACTATAAATTCTGGGTGGACATCCAGCGGGATACTTGCGTCCGCGGGTGTGTGTGGCCCCCCCCCTCAGATGGGTTGTGGGAGCCCGTAAATCCCTCACGCCATAGGACTAACCACCCTAATGGCTGGTATGAAGATGGTTATGGTCACGGAAGGAGCGTTAACGTGGCCAGAAATCCTTCCACCACTTCATACAGTTCCCGAAAGGGAACAGTGTCAGGATACGTACGACGATGACCTCTTGCGCAATGCACCTCCTTGGACCCTCAGTCGCAGATGCGAGGGGGCAAATTGTGCAATTGTTAAATTTTTCATTTTATTGACATGTAAAATGTTGGCCCAGTAATTCCGTTCCAAACACGTGAGTACGGTCGGGGTACTCGCGCGTCTGGCCGGAGGAAATGCCGGTTTTCAGTATGCACAGCGCATGCGGGGAAAACCGGCATTTCCTGTCCTCTGAACAAAGGGGTTCAGAGGCAGAACACGTGCGACTGCACAGGCAGCGCGTGCGCAGTAAAATTCACCGGTTTCATTCATGCTTTCAGTGAGGTTAAGTCCTTACAACATACACATGAAAAAAGCATGAGTACAGTTGCTCCAGAGGCTGCGGAGGAAGATATATTTTATCGTGGAGCTTCTGAAAGGCAATATTTTTGTTTGGGAAAGGGAGGAAAGTTATTTTAAGAAATGCTGAGGTAAGTTTTAAAGTTTATTTTTGTTTTTTAAAATGGGTTTTCAGTACTGTAGGTAGAAGGAGCAATTGTGGCTATGTGAATTGAATTTGCTGTGTTTATTAAATGTGAAAATGACCCCAACATTTTTAAGAAAGAAACTTTTCATCAGTAATATATTCTTTTAAGTAATTATGTCTGTATATATTCCTTTGCGTATATGTATGTATATATTCCTTTACTTATGTGTATGAATGTATGTATTTAATTATGACTTTCAGAGAAAGTAACTTATTGGAAAATCATAATTAAATACATACATTCATACACATAAGTAAAGGAATATATACATATACGTAAAGGAATATATACGGACATACATACATAATTACTTAAAAGAATATATTACTGATGAAAAGTTTCTTTCTTAAAAATGTTGGAAATGTTACATTACTCATTTTAGAACAGTCATTTTCACATTTAATAAACACAGCAAATTCAATTCACACAGCCACAATTGCTCCTTCTACCTACAGTACTGAAAACCCGTTTTAAAAAAAAAATTAAACTTTACAACTTACCTCATCATTTCTTAAAATAACTTTCCTCCCTTTCCCAAACAAAAATATTGCCTTTCAGAAGCTCCACGATAAAATATATCTTCCTCCGCAGCCTCTGGAGCAACTGTACTCATGCTTTTTTCATGTGTAAGTTGTAAGGACTTAACCTCACTGAAAGCATGAATGAAATCGACGAAGTTCACTGCACACGCGCTGCCTGTGCAGTCGCACGCGCTGTGCCTCTGAACCCCTTCGTTCAGAGGACAGGAAATGCCGGTTTTCCCCGCATGCGCTGTGCATGCTGAAAACCGGCATTTCCTCCGGCCAGACGCGTGAGTACCCCGACCGTACTCACGCGTTTGGAACGGAATTACTGGGCCAGTCTGTTTTTATATTTCCTGCTAATTTACTTTCGTATTCTATTTTCTCCCTTTTTATCAATTTTTTGGTCATCCTTTGCTGGTTTCTAAATATAAGAACATAAGAAATAGGAGCAGGAGTAGGCCAATCGGCCCCTCGAGCCTGCTCCACCATTCAATAAGATCATGGCTGATCTGATCCTAACCTCAAATCTTCTATCACTGTGCATCCACCTGAACCCATGTGATCTCCCGGGAGCGGCGACAAACCAGATAAAGACCCAATGGCCAATTTGGGAGAAAAAAATCTGGGAAATTCCTCTCCGACCCATCTAGGCGATCGAAATTCTTCCAGGAGATCACTCTGTCCCTATATTTTCTACAGTACTTACCTTCTGTAAAGGCGATCTCCACCCCAGCCAGGAACAGGAATAAAACCATCTCCTGAAATCTAACACAGAATTAGAACACAGTAGGAGCAGAACCAGGCTACACGGCCCCTGGGCCCACTCCACTACCCACAGGGCCATGACCATTCCGAACCTAGACTCATGTCCAATTTCCTGCCCGCTCCCCGTAACCCTTAATTCCCTTTACTTCTAGGAAACTATCTATTTCTGTTTTAAATTTATTTAATGATGTAGCTTCCACAGCTTTCTGGGGCAGCAAATTCCACAAACCTACCACCCTCTGAGTGAAGAAGTTTCTCCTCATCTCAGTTTTGAAAGAGCAGCCCCTTATTTTAAGACTATGCCCCCTAGTTCTAGTTTCACCCATCATTGGGAACATCCTCACCGCATCCACCCGATCAAGCCCCTTCACAATCTTATATGTTTCAATAAGATCGCCTCTCATTCTTCTGAACTCCAATGAGTAGAGTCCCAATCTAGACAACCTCTCCTCATATGACCACCCCCTCATCCCCGGGATTAACCGAGTGAACCTTCTGTGTACTGACTCGAGAGCAAGTATGTCTTTTCTTAAGTATGGACACCAAAACTGTATGCAGTATTCCAGGTGCGGTCTCACCAATACCTTGTACAACTGCAGCAATACCTCCCTGTTTTTATATTCCATCCCCCTAGCAATAAAAGCCAACATTCCATTGGCCTTCTTGATCACTTGCTGCACCTGCATACTAACTTTTTGAGTTTCGTGCACCAGGACCCCCAGATCCCTTTGTACTACAGTACTTTCCAGTTTCTTGCCATTAAGATAATAACTTGCTCTATGATTTTTCCTGCCAAAGTGCATAACCTCACACTTTCCAGTATTGTATTCCATCTGCCAAATCTCTGCCCACTTACTTAGCCTGTCTATGTCCCTTTGCAGGTTTTTTATGTCCTCCTCACTCACTACTTTCCGACCCATCTTTGTATCATCTGCAAACTTTGATATGTTACACTCGGTCCCCTCCTCCAAATCGTTAATATAGATTGTAAAGAGTTGGGGACCCAGCACTGACCCCTGCGGAACACCACTAGTTACTGGTTGCCAATCTGAGAATGAACCATTTATCCCAACTCTCTGCTTTCTGTTAGAGAGCCAATCCTCCACCCACGCCAGAATATTACCCCCAATCCCGTGATTTTTTATCTTGAGCAATAATCTTTTGTGTGGCACCTTGTCAAATGCCTTTTGGAAGTCTAAATACACTACGTCCACTGGTTCCCCTTTATCCACCCTGTATGTTACTTCCTCCAAAAACTCTAGCAAATTTGTCAAACATGACTTCCCCTTCATGAAACCATGCTGAGTTTGTCCTATTAAATTATGTTTATCCAAATGTCCCGTTACTGTCTCCTTAATAATGGACTCTAACATTTTACCAACCACAGATGTTAGGCTAACAGGTCTATAGTTTCCAGCCTTCTGTCTACTACCCTTTTTAAATAAGGGTGTTACATTAGCAGTTTTCCAATCTGCCGGGACCTTTGCTGAGTCCAGTGAGTTTTGGAAAATTATTACCAATGCATCCACAATCCCTACCGCTACTTCCCTCAAGACCCTAGGATGCAAGCCATCAGGTCCAGGGGATTTATCCGCCTTAAGTCCCATTATTTTACCAAGTACCACTTCCTTAGTGATTTTAATCGTATTTAGTTCCTCCGCCTCTAGAGCCCCCTGTTTGTCCAGTGTTGGGATATTCTTAGTGTCCTCTACTGTAAAGACTGATACAAAATAATTGTTCAGTGTTTTTGCCATCTCCATGTTTCCCACCATTAATTTCCCAGTCTCATCCTCTAAGGGACCAACATTTACTTTAGCCACCCTTTTTCTTTTTATATAACTATAGAAACTTTTACTGTCTGTTTTTATATTTTTTGCTAATTTACTTTCATAATCCACCTTCCCTTTCTTAATCAATCTTTTAGTTATTTTTTGCTGTCTTTTAAAGACTTCCCAATCTTCTATCCTCCCACTAGATTTGGCTACCTTATATGCCCTTGTTTTTAGTCGGATACTATCCTTAATTACTTTACTTAGCCACGGATGGCTATCTTTTCTCTTACACCCTTTTTTCCTCAGTGGAATATATTTTTTTTGGAAGTTGTAAAATAACTCCTTAAATGTACACCACTGATCATGTACCGTCTTACCCTTTAATCTATTTTCCCAGTCCACTCTAATCAATTCCGCTCTCATACCTTCATAGACTCCTTTATTCCAGCTCAGCACGCTTGTTTGAGATCCAACCTTCTCACCCTTTACTTGAATATGGAACTCAACCATGTTTTGGTCACTCATTCCAAGGGGATCCTTTACTAGGACATTTTTAATTAATCCTGTCTCATTACACAGGACCAAATCTAAGGTTGCTTGCCCCCTGGTCGGTTCAGTTACATACTGCTCAAGAAACCCATCCCTAATACACTCAATGAACTCATCCTCAAGGCTGCTCTGCCCAATTTGATTTGTCCAGTTAATATGATAATTAAAATCCCCCATAATTATAGCTGTTCCCTTATTACAAGCCTCAACTATTTCCTGATTAATACTCCGTCCAACAGAGTTGCAACTGTTCGGAGGCCTATAGACTACACCCACTAGTGTTTTTTTCCCCTTATTATTCCTTATCTCCACCCAAACTGTTTCACTATCCTGCTTCTTTGACCCAATATCATTTCTCTGTATTATAGTGATTCCTTCCTTTATTAACATAGCCACCCCACCTCCTCTCCCTTCCTGCCTGTCCTTCCTGATTGTTAAATAACCTGGTATGTTTAATTCCCAGTCATGGTCACCCTGCAGCCATGTTTCTGTAATGGCCACAAGATCATACCCATATGTCGTTATTTGTGCCGTTAACTCATTCATTTTGTTACGAATGCTACGTGCATTCAGATAAAGAACTTTCAAATATGTTTTGTAACACTTAGTTCCTGTTTTTTCCCTTTTTAGTACTTTACTTTTTGCTCCATACCTTCTGTCCCTTCCTGACACATTCTGTTTTTTAATTCCCCCACTGCTACCTAAGTCTATGACCTTCTCTGTTGTCATTTCTATTATTTGCACTCTAGAAACCTCCCCCCACTAATTAGTTTAAAGCCCTCTCTACAGCCCTAGTTATATGATTCACCAGGACTCTAGTCCCAGCACTGGCCAAGTGGAGTCCGTCCCAACGGAACAGCTCCCTCCTGTCCTAGTATTGGTGCCAGTGTCCCAAGAAGCAAAACCCATTTCTCCCACACCAGTCTTTGAGCCACGCATTTAACTCTTTAATTTTATTTATCCTAGCCATATTCGCTCGTGGCTCAGGTAATAACCCAGAGATTATTACCCTTGAGGTTCTGTTTTTTAATTTGACCCCTAGCTGCTCATACTCCTTTAACAGAACCGTCTTCGTTGTCCTATCTACGTCGTTTGTACCAACATGGACCACAACAACTGGATCCTCCCCCTCCCACTCCAAGTTTCTTTCCAGCCCAGAAGAGATGTCCTTAACCCTCGCACCAGGCAGGCAACACAGCCTTCGGGACTCCCGCTCTTGACTGCAGAGAACCCTATCTATCCCCCTAATGATACTATCCCCTACCACTACAACATTTCTTTTTACTCCCTCCACTTGAATGGCCCCCTGTACCACGGTGCTGTGGCCAGGTTGCTCATCCTCCCTGCAGTCCCCGCTCCCGCCCTCACAGGGAGTAAGAACCTCGATCCTGCTGGACAAGAACAAGGGCTGCGTCTCCTTCAACACTACATCCTGGATCCCTGTACCTTCCTCACTCATGGTCACACCTATGAAGTTAGGGACAGGACGGTGTGACTATCTCCTGAAACATACAGTCCAGGAACTTCTCCCCCTCCCTGATGTGTCGCAGTGTCTGAAGCTCGGTCTCAAGCTCCATAACATGGAACTTGAGTTCCTCTAGCAGCAAACACTTGTCGTAGATGTAATCACCGTGAGCCTCAATGGGGACCACCGGCTCCCACATCTCGCAACAGTAACACATCACCTGCTCCATTCTATATAATTAATTAAATGTCTTATTATTAGTTATGAAGACCCTGCCCGGATATAGATGATAATGTCACACCACTATTCAAAGGACTTACCAACTTAAAGGTATAAAAGAGAAGAGAAGGAAGAAAACCAACCAACCTTCTGATCACCAACCTCCTCCTTGAATACTGTCTTTGGGGCCTGTTTGGTTGACTCGTCTCGCTGCTCTGCCTCCGCAGTGTTGTCCAAGCCTGGGAGTGGGGAACAAAACAGAGCAAAAAACACACCCTCACCTCCCACTTATCCGAACTCACCCACTTAGCAAAACTCCAGCACCACTCAATGCACAAGGCACTCCGTGCACTGCACTAGCCCCTCCCCTTTTATACCCGGATTCTACTTCCGGTTTAAACTGCCCAAGAGTTTAAAAAACCCTTAAAAAATTAAACTTACTTCAAATAATTGACTTCTTAACACACTAAAATTCACAAAATACACTTAAATGATTTTTCTCCCACTTAGCAAAACTCCAGCACCACTCAATGCACAAGCTCTCCCAATCCTCACCATCAGTTTAAAATATAATAATTTAAAAGGTTAATGGAATGTTGGCTTTTATCTGAAGTGGGCAGGAATACAAAAGGGGTAGAAGTTATGCAACTGTTGTATAAAACTCTGCTTAGACCCCAGCTGCAGTACTACATTCAGTTCTGGGCACCACACCTCAGGAACAATACATTGACCTTGGAGGGAGTGCAGTGCAGATTCACAAGAATGGTACTGGGCTAAAGGTTTAAATTATGAGGACAGATTGCATAGACTAAATAACAACAGAAAATGCTGGAAAAACTCAGCAGGTCAGGCAACATCCGTGGAGAGAAATTTGAGTTGACGTTTCGGGTTTGACCCTTCTTCAAAACTGGAGAGAAAAGTTTTGAAGAAGGGTCAAACCCGAAACGTCAACTCAAATTTCTCTCCACGGATGTTGCCTGACCTGCTGAGTTTTTCCAGCATTTTCTGTTGTTATTTCGGATTTTGCTATCGTACGATTGCATAGACTAGGTTAGCATTCCCTTGAACATTGAAGATTAAAGGGTGATCTAATTGAAGTGTTTAAGATGATCAAAGGTGTTGATGGGGAATATAGAGAGCCAGAACAAGGACGCATAACGTTAAAATTAGAGCTAGACCCTCCAAGGGTGATGTCCTGAAGCACTTCTTCACACAAAGGGTAGTGGGAATCTGGAACTCTCGCCCCCAAAAAGCTTTTTTTTTTATTCGTTCATGGGATGTGGGTGTCGCTGGCAAGGCCAGCATTTATTGCCCATCCCAAATTGCCTTTGAGGAGGTGGTGGTGAGCTGCCTTCTTGAACCGCAGAGGGCAGTTAAGAGTCAACCACATTGCTGTGGGTCTGGAGTCACATATAGGGCAGACCAGCAGATTTAATTCCCTAAAGGACATTAGTGAACCAGATGGGTTTTTACAACAATCCAGTAGTTTCATGGTCACCGTTACTGATACTAGTTTTTAATTCCAGATTTATTTAATTAATTTAATTTAAATCCCCCAGCTGCCGTGGTGGGATTTGAACTTGTCTCCCGATCATTAGTCCAGGCCTCCAGATTATTAGTTCAGTAACATAACCACTGTGCTACCATACCCAACTGAGGCTAGGTCAATTGAAAATTTCAAAACTGAGATTGATTTTTTTTTTAGGTAAGGGTATTAAGGGTTACGGAACTAAGGTGGGAAATGGAGTTAAGATACGGATAAGCCATGATCTAATTGAATGGCGGAACAGGCTCGGGGGGTGCTGAATGGCCTACTTATGTTCCTATAACTGTTGAAAACAATCATGATTAATGTTTAAATCCTAATTCTTTTGTTCGTTTATTTTCTTATAATTTTCTATGCTGCATTAGAAAGAACAACAATAAGAAGGAAAGAAAACTTTCTTGATTTTAAAGCTATACTTGCAGGGATAGAATGTCCATGGGTGCCATAACTTCAGGAGATGGTGAGAATCCCCATAGAAATTCAACCACCGTCTTAACATTAAAAAATTGTAATATTTTTAAATAACCCAGCCAACAGTAAGTTTTGATGAGCCCTTATCAGAGAGCCTGGCTTTGAGGAGTTACTGAGCCTAATGATGTGTATGAGCTGAATTAACATACCCAGTTGAAATTACAATCTCACTTAAGCACATTGGTTGGATCTCTACTGATGACTCGAGGCATTTTTTACATTACTGAAGAGCCATCAACTCCTGAATGTAGGTCCAGCATATTCAATTGGCACTGCCAAATGTGAACTTATCAGCCTTTATTCAGTCGATGACATCAGATATTCACTTTTCCTTGGTCTCTCTATCTGCACCAGTATTACTACCTTACACAATGGGCCCCCTTAATGTGTTGAGGCAGTTCAATGTGTCACTGTCCTTGCTTCATGTTGTCAAATTTTGTTATAACACAAGCACGTATAATTGGCTGGACCAGCTCGGCATCTGTTCCTGGTCTGTGCTTTGATTTTTTTTTCTAATTGATTTTTTTAAATCAAAGAAAAGGAAACTAATCATTATACTACCCTGTACCTCGGATCTCCTGTAGGCCTAATTGGAAGTGAACAATTTGGTCAATAGAAACCAGGACTCCCATTTTCTGAATTAGACCCCTAGCACGGGGGGATTAAATACGTGGGGTTACGGGGATCGGGTGGGATATGTGTCGGTGCAGGCTCGATGGGCCGAAATGGCCTCTATCTGCACTGTGGGGTTTCTGTGATTCTGTGATAGTAGACTGGAGGCACAGGATACTGTAAGTGTAGAGGAGCTGCACATAAAGGTTGGTTGGCATTGTAACACTGGATAAACAGAAAAGCACCTTCAAAAGCTCCCAAGATTTCACCAATGGTGATCTGAGCTGGACAGTTGATGGGCAGCTGGCCGTGGCCAGGAGCAAATTTCCAGATGTTCCTTCCTCCCCATTAGTAGGGGTCTCTATTAGATGTCACTCTACAGCATGTGGTGGAGATCAGTGTCACAAAGGGGTGGGGATTAGAAGTTTCATGTTGCCTTTTTTATTAACCTCTCTCTTGACAATTTTTTCTTTCCTTTCCTCTACTGAAGTCATTGACCCCTTGCTGGTCTAATGGGTGCTAGTTACACAAGTGGCTACTTTTCAGCTGTGAATCTTGTAGCAGTTATTGGCAGCCTGTTCAACCACAGGTCTTTGCGACTGAGTCCAAACCTGTCCTCCGTCGATTTCAGCGCCCACGTACTTTGAGCATAGGTCACTGGCTAGCAATCTGGTGGGAATCCTGGCTGATTTTCTCTCCCTAACCCAGGGGCACTGAGGCCAATTGTAGTATCCCCACCACTACCGTCTCTTAGATCAGCTAAACCAACACAGACCTAGAATCAAATCTGTGACTTTCTTGGTCTCTATGGTTCAGATGCTCTTTGTATAAAATTGCTGAGCTATTGAGAGTATTACTGCCTCTTTTGTAATTGGAATACTAATAGTAAGACTCATGCTTTAAGATTATTATTTATTTATTAAAGAATCTGTGGGGTGAAATCACACATTGTGATATTAGCACACAAACATATTAACATATTTCTAGCTCATAAGTTAACCCACATTTTCATTAAAATAGCAGATGAAGGAATTTTATACAAGGGTATCAAATTACTAATATCGCAGAGGGTGATTTCACTCCAGTAAAATTTTAACTTTTCGCCCTAAAATATCTGACTCGTGCTGGCGTATGTTCCACTGGTGTAGCCCATCATATGTTCCACTGGTGTCGCCCATCATATGTTCCACTGGTGTCGCCCATCATATGTTCCACTGGTGTCGCCCATCATATGTTCCACTGGTGTCACCCATCATATGTTCCACTGGTGTCGCCCATCATATGTTCCACTGGTGTCGCCCATCATATGTTCCACTGGTGTCGCCCATCATATGTTCCACTGGTGTCGCCCATCATATGTTCCACTGGTGTCGCCCATCATATGTTCCACTGGTGTCGCCCATCATATGTCTCAAGTGTTCCACACACAGCAGGAAATCATGCATTTAAATGGCATTGTGTTAGCCATCCTGCTAAGGTCCCAAAAGGTCCTTCTTTTGGCCACGGGAGCCATATGAAAATGATAGTTAAGAAGCCCTCATTCGATCGATTGATCTGAGAAAGTGGACATTGGAAGCTGCACTACAGAAACCGATAAGTAATGTGTGATTTTCCCTTAAACATATTGGGAGTAAGTTTACAAGTCTATGCTGCTGGCAACAGCTTTACCCACCAGCAGCGCAGATTGGAAATTTAGACAAGCAACACCTAGCCATTGGTGGCAATACTCCCAACAGCAGTGTGAACTCATAGAATTGCCCCAGCACTGTGTAATCTTAAAAAAAAAATAACGGCCTGGATTTTGCTCTCAGCAGCAATGGAATGGCGCTCGCCATTCACCTCACTGACAACTGCCCACAGACTTTTTGCGGTCTTGTCAGAGGAGATTTCCACTAATCCAGCATCTGTTTTAGTGGGGTGCCCTCTACAGGAGGTTTTTGGCATCTGCGAACATGGCAAGAAACAGCAAGGCTCTTCAACCAATCAGATTGAAGAATCCTCACTGAGACACGCAGAGTCCAAACCAGGAAGTATAAAGCAGGAAATACAAATTAGATTTAAATCATGTACAGGAAGCAAATTAAATATTAGAAAACACAGATGGGATTAAGGGAGAGAGATAAAAGACAGACAGGAAAAATTTAAATTAATGTTGGAGATTTTTTTTTCTTCTGATGAAATAAGACTCCACACTTGTAAAATTAATTTTTCAGGGCCAGAGAGGTTGTTCAGCAGTAATTATCACTTATTTTGCCATTAAAAACTCACATACTCCTGAATGCAGCAGCCCTAACTTTTTTAGCTGTTTTTGGTGTGGAACTAGTGGACAAGTATAGCAAGTTCACATCGTTGCAGTGTCAGCTGTGGCTCAGTTGGTTAGTGGGTTCAAGTCCCATTCCAGGCTAGGCTGACACTCCAGTGGAGTGATGTACTGTCTGCTCTCTCAGGTAGACGTAAAAGATCCCATGGCACTATTTTGAAGAAGAGCAGGGGAGTTATCCTTGGTGTCCTGACCAATATTTATCCCTCAATCAACATAACAAAAACGGATTATCTGGTCATTATGACATTGCTGTTCGTGGGAGCTTGTTGTGTGCAAATTGGCTGCTGCGTTTCCTCCATTACAACAGTGACTACACTCCAAAAGTAGTTCATTGGCTGTAAAGTACTTTGAGATGTCCAGTGGTCGTGAAAGGCGCTATATAAATGTAAGTCTTTTTTATTGTTAGTGTGCTGCAAAGAGTTGAAGCTGCTACTGCTACAAAGAATGGGTGATTGTAAAGTGAACCGTTGCTTTGACAATTGTGTATAGCAAAAAAGGTTTCCTCTTGTAATATGCCCAGAAATCAGTCTTAGCTGAAGATCAGGGTGATTGCTCCGCAGTAAGTTTTCTTTTTAAAATGTTAACCATACTGATTGATGGGGAAAGCATTGTTATTTTTTGGGTAACGTCCACATTGGACGGGTAATTTACAAGTTGGTGCTGCCGGCAGCATGTAACAGAAATTCCAGCATGCGCTGGACAGTGCTTGCAAGCTCTTAAACTAAGTCTACAAAGATGGCATTAGTATGAGGGGTTGAAGAATTTAAGTAATATAAAAATATATAAATAAAGTGGAAAAAAAATTGTCATTTAGGGATTTCTATCAGGTTTCCCACGCAGAGCAAAGCTTGTAAACGTTGAGCACAAGATGCTTTTCCAGTCACAATCCAGTTCAGTTTTCAAAACTCTTCCTCAACCAGCAAGAAGAGGAATCCCCAAGCAGTAAATAAGTTGAATGGGAAAAATAGAATGTGGTTGTTTCATTTTCATTAAGAAAGAATAGCACTTTCAATGTCTACCCTTGAATCCAGGAACAATTTGCATATCTAAAGAAATCCACTAGCTTGGCATAGACTGGAATCAAACCTTGGACCTTCCAGATCTGTATTGCTCATTTTCATAGTGGGCAGTGCAGGGAACAACTGACCCATCAGGGCTACCTAGATTCAGTCTATATTTAAGGTAATTCAGATCGTAACCTCTGGGATCAGAGTAGAATCACCCTGACCATGGCCCAGCTCCATATAAAGTAAAAATAATGTAATAATACATGGTATATGCATACAGTAATAGCATATGTTGTAGCTGATTACATCAGCAATTTATCATTCAAGGTCCAGTTACGTGGTTAAAGTCTCCAATACCTTTTTTTTAATCTGTTTATTACAAATGAAATCTTAGTTTAAACTTTTTTTAACACATATATTTTTGACAAAGAATGGTATTTCTGAGTGGAATAATCTGCTTAGTTTGAAATATTTCCATATTAAGTGCTCTTTCTCACAGTTTTAAATTACATATTCCTCTATGGCCCTTCAATTGCTGTAATATACTGCAGTGCGGTGGATTCATTCTGCCTCTCCAGGTAATTACTGTGAATGCTACTCAGCTATTTCTTATTCTTGTCAGAATATTCTGTGCTCACTTATTTAGAGGATGTGGGTTGCCATGATGTATATTCCTGCAAAGGATTGTTGGTAAATTTAGCAACTGGTAATGAGTAGTTCTACCGAAGCCTGTCTTGTCTGAGATTAGATCATTATTTAAATAAAAATGATGTGAGGGAGGGAAGAGTTTAAAGAGACCTTCAAGTATGCAGTTGCTTTGTGCAGAAAGAAAATGTCAAAGCAACCACCTATGACACTGCTCTGACCAGAGAATAAGATACGACTATGAAACATTTACAGTAGTAAAATGGACAAAAGCAGTAATGAGAAGAATTACTTCACCACTTTTTAAGCTTAGCTCCTTGTCCGAGTCAAACATAAGAACTGGTTAGGAATTAACAGCCATAATTCCTTGTTGGCTACAATGTCAAGTGGCTTAAACATTTATTAGATGTCCATTAATAGTTTCTAATGTGCATAAGGAAATAAAATAAGATCACAACATCCTAGCAGTACTTTGCATGATTTTTATTTCTGATTTATGTGACCTGCAGGAAATGAAGGCTCTGGAGAAACCAGTCCGAAGAAAACTTCATCATGTGATATCTGCCAATTTGGAGCAGAATGCGATGAAGATGCAGAAGATGTTTGGTAAATGCTCCAGTGTTAATTAACAGCAAATATTAATGTTCATTACTATCCACTTAAACTGTAAATGTAACTTCTTCACTGGCACACTTCGTTAAATTAGAAGCTCTTATTATAGAGCTTTTATCTTTTTGGGACCTGGATTTAAATCCAGCCCAGTCCAATGGGATGAAAGTCCCCTCTGTCTAACAACTCTGAGCCCTAAAAGAAATTGGGCAGAATCCTCATGGGAGTCTTGCCTCAGTTCCCAGTGAGAGTCTTAATCTGCATCCTAGTGTGTTTAACCTTAATTCCAAAAATTGCTGTTGTGGGAGGTGGGAATGTTGTATTGATGCAGTAGGGATGCTCTTCTAAAATTATGGGGTGGCCTAGAGGAGGTTTTACTCTGAATCTGATCTGTTCTATACCTGGCCAAGGAGTGCTTGATGCTGAAATCGAATGTAAAGTGGTGTTTTTTTCCCCAGCACCAACATCCCTTGCCTTGATCAGCACAGCGTTGACCAAGAATTAAAAGCTTAATATCCTAGCATGTTCTCATAGCAAGCTCCAACTATTGAGGTGGTGTTTAAACTGGAAGCTGATCAGTGAGTTCACTCTAATCTTTTTGAAAATTTGCATAATGCTGACTGATGTGTGCTTCCTACTACTGGTTTGACATAACATTACATTCGAGTCACTGCACAATGCTATAACACAAATACTACGTAAGGTTATAAAATCCTCAAAGCATTCAGATCAAATTGAACTGTAGCAGTATGTCTTGAACTCAATGGTTTTAAATTAATGGTGTTTAAAAATCCATTTGGAGCAATACCAATGCAATGTTAGTAAATGAACACATCATTCCTTTGTTAAGTCAGCAGATAAAGGAATTTCATGTGAGTGTATTTGGATGCCAAATTACAGAGTAATACTTTGGCCTGATTCTAAAAGTCACAGGCTTATAGAACCTGTCTGAGTGTTGACACCCAGCATTTTCATTCAAATTTTACCCTCAAAGCACTTGAAACAAGTAATGTGATCAGCCTAGCTGACCAAAAAGACATGCATCCAGAAACAACCTAGTATGCCCTGCCTTGATCCAACTGTTCTAACTATAAATAATCAATCTAATGCATCACCCACAACAACAGGCTGTAACTAGTGGGGTGCCGCAAGGACTAGTGTTGGGGCCTCAGCTATTACAATCTATATTAATGACCTAGATGAAGGGACCGAGTGTAATGTATCCAAGTTTGCTGATGATACAAAGCTAGGTGGGACAGTAAGCTGTGAGGAGAACACAGAGACTGCAATGGGATATAGATAGACTAAGTGAGTGGGCAGTAAGGTGGCAGATGGAGTATAATGTACGGAAATGTGAGGTTATTCACTTTGGTAGGAAGAATAGAAAAACAGAATATTTTTTAAATGGTGAGAAACTTTTAAAAGTTGGTGTTCAGAGAGATTTGGGTGTCCTCATGCAAGAAACACAGAAAGCTAGCATGCAAGTACAGCAAGCAATAAGAAAGGCAAATGGCATGTTGGCCTTTATTGCAAGGGGGTTGGAGTATAAGAGTAAGGAAGTCTTGCTACAATTGTACAGGGCCTTGGTGAGACCACACCTGGAGTACTGTGCACAGTTTTGGTCTCCTAATATAAGGAAGGATATACTTGCCTTGGAGGCGGTGCAACGAAGGTTCACTAGATTGATTCCTGGGATGAGAGGGCTGTCCTATGATGAGAGATTGTGTAGAATGGGCCTATACTCTCTGGAGTTTAGAAGAATGAGAGGTGATCTCATTGAAACATACAAGATTCTGAAGGGGATTGACAGGATAGATGCTGAGAGGTTGTTTCCCCTGGCTGGAGTGTCTAGAACTAGGGGGCATAGTCTCAGGATAAGAGGTAGGCCATTGAAGACTGAAATGAGGAAGAATTTCTTCACTCAGACCATTATGAATCTTTGGAATTCTCTGCCCCAGAGGGCTGTGAATGCCGAGTCTTTGAGTATATTCACGGCTGAGTTAGATAGATTTTTGGACTCTAGGGGAATCAAGGGATATGGAGATTGGGCAGGAAAGTGGAGTTGAGGTCGATGATCAGCTATGATCTTATTGAATGGCGGAGCAGGCGTGAGGGGCCATATGGCCTACTCCTGCTCCTATTTCTTATGTTCTAACAACTTGTATTTATATAGCACCTTTAACATAATAAAATGTCCCAAGGCGCTTCACAGGAGTATTATAAGACAAAAATTTGACATCAGTGCCTGTTCTGCACAATTGCATAAATGATCAAGATCAGAGTATTTTAACAAAAGCTTTCAGATTCACACACTAGGTACAAAAAGCAAACTGTGGACATTGTTTAACTGTTGTAAAGCACAGTATCAATGGGTGGGAGGGGTTTGAATTTTTTTTTTAAAAGGGTAATCTGCCTCCAACCCATCTGCTTCACAATTTAACGGGGACGGGAGACTAACCCGCTCTCAATAATTAATTTAAGGAGGCTGCGTGCCTCAGGGAAACCCAGCAGCTGAAGGGAAACATGAAGGGCTGGATGGAACAGGTAAGTACCTATACTGCACTGCTTGTGGGCCAGAAGGAGCATGAGTGTTCCCCCCAGCCAGCTCAACAAGCAAACCTGGAAACCCCCTCTCAATCAGCCGAACCCCCCCACCCCACCACATGATCAGTCCAACCAACCACCCCCCCCCCCCAACCCGGCGTTATCGGACCGACCAACCCCCACCCCCACCCCGCGTGATTGGACCGACCAACCACCCCCCCCCCCACCCCGCGTGATTGGACCAACCACCACCCCCACCCCGCGTGATTGGACCGACCAACCCCCACCCCCACCCCCCCACCCCACGTGATTGGACCGACCAACCCCCACCGTCACCCCCACCCCCACCCCCCCCCACCCCGCGTGATTGGACCGACCAACCCCCACCTCCACCCCCACCTCCACCCCCCCCACGTGATTGGACCGACCAACCACCACCCCCCTCCCAACCCGGCATTATCGGACCGACCAACCACCACCCCCACCCCACGTGATTGGACCGACCAACCACCACCCCCACACACCCCCGGGGCGATCAGACCAACCAACCAACCCCCACCCCTGGGGCGATCGGACCAACCACCCACCACCCCCACCCCCCACCCCCCACTGCATGATCGGACCAACCAGCCCCCCCCCGCCCGGTCTGCCGTTAAATTCGGTAGGACCTCTGGGAAACCTGTACTTCTGGGGTTCCTGGCCACTAAACCACCCTCGCGGCCTTCTCGCCTACCTGTTGTTACCAAGGCCAATGTCCCTAAATTATTACCATTTACACTGTCTCTGGTATCTGTATAAAAAGTTTGAATGGCGATCCCAGCATAGGAAGACTTTAGAAAGTGAAGAAATACCCTGATCACTTTGAAGGTAGGATTGAGAAGTTCTAAACATCATGCCACTCCTTCCTTTCTTGAGGACCCAAATCAATTACTCGATTCTATGCTATCACTTGTCCCCTAAGACATCTACATGAATATTTTCCAAACCACTATTTGTAGACTTCATCAAAATATGCTTACAGTGTTAACTGTTTTTTCTGCATTTATAGTTCTCACAAATTTGAAAAACATCACTGCACACTGTTTTTCCCAGACTGAATCACACCTTCCTAACTTGAATACTAAATGACACTGCCAGATCTATCTTTACTCAACAGTCTTCCTGAATTAGTGGTGATAATGCATTTGAATAACAATTTGATAATGCAAATATAAAATATCCATGTACATCAACCTATTATCATAAGTGTATATGTACATACATACACTCACATAATGTATGAAAACATATTCAGACACAATGGGCCAGAAATTCCAGGCCAGAAGCGTGAGTACGGTCGGCTTACTCACGCTTCTGGCCGTTGGAAATGCCGGCGTTCAGCATGAACAGCGCATGCGGGGAACGCCGGCATTTCCAGACCTCGAGCGCGTGCGACTGCACAGGCAGCGCTTGCGCAGTGAACTTCGTGGATCCGTGAGGTTAAGTCCTTAGAAGTTACACTGAAAAAAAGCAAGTGTAAAGTGGTTCATTGGCTGCGGAGGAAGATATATTTTATCGTGGAGCTTTTGAAATGCAATATTTTTGTTTGGGAAAGGGAGGGAAGTTATTTTAAGAAATTTTAAGTAAGTTTTAAAGTTAAAATTTTTTTTTTTTTTTAAAGGGTTTTCAGAACGGTAGGTAGAAGGAGCAATTGTGGCTGTGTGAATGGAATGTGAGAATGAGTTATGTATGTATGTCCACATATATTCCTTTACGTATATGTATGTATGTTTTATATTCCTTTACTATGAATGTATGTTTTTAATTATGATTTTCCAATAAGTTACTTTCTCTGAAAGTCATAATTAAATAATACATTCATACACATAAGTAAAGGAATATATACATAACACGCAAAGGAATATATACAGACATACATACTTTCAGAAGCTCCACGATAAGAAATATCTTCCTCCGCAGCCTCTGTAGCAACTGTACCCATGCTTTTTTCATGTGTAAGTTGTAATGACTGGACCTCACTGAAAGCATTAATGAAAGCGGCGAATTATACTGCGCACGCGCTGCATGTGCAGTCGCACGCGTTCTGCCTCTGAACCCCTTCGTTCAGAGGACAGGAAATGCCGGTTTTCCCCACATGCACTGTGCATGCTGAAAACCGGCATTTCATCCGGCCAGATGCGTAAGTACCCCCGACCGTACTAGCGCATTTGGAAGGGAATTATTGGGCCAACATTTTACATGTCAATAAAATAAAAAATTTAACACTTGCACGACTTGCCCCCTCGCATCTGCGACTGAGGGTCCAAGGAGGTGCATTGCGCAAGAGGTCATCATCGGACGTATCCTCACACTGTTCCCTTTGGGGAACTGTATGAAGTGGTGGAAGGATTTATGGCCGTGAATAACGCTCATTCCGTGACCGTAACCATCTTTGAACCAGCCATTAGGGTGGTTAGTCCTATGGCGGGAGGGTTTTACGGGCTCCCACAACCCATCTGAGGGGGGGGGGGCCACCAACACCCACGGACGCAAGTATCCCGCTGGATGTCCACCCAGAATTTAAAGTTGGAGCTCCGACTCCACTTGCCGGGTCTGTCTGGAGTGGGGTTCAAAACCCTACTCCTTCTGGCCCAGCGGCGGGGATGCTTACTGCTACGCAAAAGGCCCACTCCGCACAAAAGGTGACACCCATACGTTTCCTGCGCCTTTTCCCTCCCCGTGACTGGAGCCCTATGCTGCCATTTCACGTTGCTAATCGGATTGGGCGTTTGTCATAGCGGTAGGATCCCCGCCGCTGGGCCAGATCAGGGTAGGGTTTCGAACCCCGCTCCAGACAGTCCCGGCAAGTGGAGTCGGAGCTCCGGCTCTAAATTCTTGGTTGACATCCAGTGGGATATTTGCGTCCGTGGGTGTGGGTGGCCCCCCCTCCTTGTATAGCTTGTGGGAGCCCGTAAAACCCTCCCGCCATAGGACTAACCGCCCTAATGGCTGGTTCAAAGATGGTTACGGTCACGGAATGAGCGTTAATCACGGCCATAAATCCTTCCACCACTTCATACAGTTCCCCAAAGGGAACAGTGTGAAGACACGTATGACGACGACATTGCTAAATAAATAAATGGAATTAAAAAAATTCTTTTAGGGCTTTTAAAAGTCTTTAAATTGCTTTAATTCTCTTTAAAACTACTTCAGATTACTCAAAATAATGTAAACATTTTAAAAAGTTTATAAAAGTTACCAAAATCTTCAAAAAACTTCCAAAAACCTATTTAAACTGCTGCTTTGCATGTAAAAAAGCAAAGCAGCTTGACAGAAACATTGGGGGCGTGTCCAGTGAAACTGAGACCTCAAGGGGCGTGTCTCACTTACACTGCACGCTCCTGGGTCCGCGCTGGCTGCACTCCTGGGCGGCGTGACGTCATACGCTGCCCGGGAATGTGCTTTCTATTTCTCCAAGTTCAGGCGTCCCAGAAGCTGATCGGCAGGAGCGCGGGGTAAGTGCAAATACGGGGCTTGCACGCGCTGCAAGCCCTGTTCTGGATTTCTGGCCCATTGTTTAGTCATCTACATTTTCCCATATTCCTATGTTCCAAGACGGCCTCATCTCTCTTGTAGCAGAGTTGTGCACTGCAGTAAGCTGACTGATATCTTGATAGCTCATTTAAGTGTAATTAAATTCTAATCTTCTAAATGCACATTTACCTAAAGAATGTCATGTATTGTTTAATGGTATTTTAAACAAAGGGAGATAAAGACATTTTAAAACCCTTATATAGGGTCAGCAAGCAATTTATTCCATTTGCAAAATTATCTATCTTTTCTACTGTAACATAGATTTGCTAACCATAAATAAAAATGGAGGTATGGTAGCGTGACCGTGATTTTTTTTAATGTTATAGGTGATGAAATATGGAAAAAATATCCCGTTAGCTAGCTTGTCTGTACTTACCAAAGTTTAGGTGCAGCCTTGAAAAATATAAACTCTCTGGGCTAAAAATTTGGGGTTTAGCACTGGCCATTACTGCTCAATTCAGGGGGATTAAATGGCGGCTGTTGCCGACGGCTCCCACGTTGACCACCATTTTCAGCTAGTCAGAAGCGATGCCATGAGTGTTGCAATGAGTTGGAGCGTGACGTCAATCAGCATGCAACGTTGACGCCCGCTCATCCATTTTGGATATCGTCGCTCCTATTGCCGCCCTCTCTAAAGCATGCCCGTGCGTGCAGTCGCTAAAAGCGCTTCAGCAGCTTTAACGGCCATGAGGAGTCTGGCAGGACGTGGCAGATTATATACAGAGATGGAGGCTCCTGTTGGACTCTGGTGGCAGCCTCATTAATAGATGCAATCTGGGTTCCATGACATACATGGGACTGTGACGGAATTTTAACTGGCTCCTGAGTGTGGGTTCCTGCTGTGGGCACCTGCCAGATAAACCTATCTAGAAGTCCGCGATGCCTGCTCGGGTAAGAATCAAAAACCTTTCCTTAGTGGGCCCCGGAGGAGCAAGAGTGCTCTTCCGGACCCCACAAGGAAAGTCTGAGTCTCTGTCGCCTCGGGCACCCCCCACCCCCTACTCAGCCTCGAGGCTCTGCAAACATCCCCGATCCCAGACTTGCCTTGCTGCTGGCAGCCTTCAGAAACTGCTGACTGACGGGATTCAATTGAGGCTCACCAGTTAAAATCTGCCAGGCCTCCGACTTTCACTCTGGCGCAGGATTGCAGTCCACTTCCCGCTGGAGTTAAAATCGGCCTTGTGATAATTACACTGTGTAGATACTGACATCACCGCTGGATTCTGAGTACCATTGCTGCATTTCAAAGATCTGCCATCCAAATATTAGCTTTCTTCAAATATGAAAGCTTGCCATGATGCCCTACCATAATATTTTCAACAGGAAATAGCTGCCAATTGCCACATATTACAATTGTGTATATTTATTGCTGAGTACTCTGTATCCAGGAGATTATTTTAAGGGATAATTTCCTGATTCTGAGCTCCCAGTGCGGGGCCACGCTGACAGGGAATGCGGGACAGAGACAGGGCTACAGTATTGTGATGCCAATTCTATCGACCTGCCCTCCCTGTGAATGCAGCTCCCCCTGGGAGGTCAGGCTAGTGGAATTATCCCAATAGACTTAAATAAAGCTCATTCTTCTTGTCTAGGTGTGTGTGCAACATTGACTGTTCCCGCATCAGTTTCAACCCTGTGTGTGCTTCTGATCGTAAATCCTATGATAACCCTTGTCAGGTTAAAGAGGCATCCTGCCAGAATCAGGAATTCATAGAAGTAACGCATTTGGGAAGATGTCCAGGTAACTTGAACAGTTTTCCTGCTCCATTTGGCATTTGAAATTTGAAATGTGTAATTTTAGTCATGATTTTATTTCTGCAGAACACTAAATATTCTGTCAAAGTTCACATTTTAATGGCTGATGAGGGTAAGTTCACTGATCCTGCATTAAAGTGCTTGAAGGCAACATGGGTTAGAGGATTGGGATAACAGTGTTATAGTTTTATCTCTGACCCACACTCTTTCAAAGTGCAGGATCAGTAAATTTACTTGAAAATTGTTTGACTCTCTTCCATACAAACCATGATTTTATTCTAGTGAATTTGATGTTTAATCCTTGTGATGATACTCCATAATCATGGTTTGTTATATATCCATACCTATATTTGTGCCTGTTTAGCAATCAAGAAGTATAATGAACTTTACTGAATGACTTTATAAACCAAAATGAATCAATTAGGGACCACCTACATCAGATGTAGCCAACTCCGCATGCAGTTCTTCTGTAGGTGAAGTGCAACTTTTTTTTTGTGCCAGGCAGCTGGACTGAAAGAGCTGCTGCTGATTTACCATGAGATAAATTGTCCCCATGATGGGCCCTTAAATGCTGAGGATAGCACACAAAGCATAGACATTGATGGAGCTGAGGAAGAATGGAAGACATAGCATAACTGAACTTCTCCTTAACAAGCTCAGGCAGAAAACCTCCCCTGCACCTGCTCTTCTTCGGCTGCACTGAAGGACAATGACTCCAGAGAATGAATTAGTCACAGCTTCCAAACTTCAACACAATCGAATGTACTGAATAGAAAATGACAGACATGGAATGAGAGAGATAAGGAGGTAGGAAACAGGAGAATGGGATGAGCAGGAAGGGGGGAGGAAACAGTGAGTGGAAAGCAAGAAGAGAAGCAATGGGAAAGAAACAAGGAGCGAAGACATGAATTAGAGGTAATGAAAAAAAGGAGGCAAGAAGCAATGAGAGAGCAGGGACGAGGAAATGAAAGATGAGAAGGGGAATTAGATTGGGGAAGAGGGAATGTGATAGAAATAGAGGGCAGATAAAGTGAATGAGAGAGAAGAGGATTGGGAAAGAGATGGAATGAGAGAGAAAAGGTAAAATGAGACAGAGAAAATGAGAAATCCAGATATCAAATAAATAATTGGAAGCAAAGCATATTTTAAATGCCAAGTTGATGGATTAGGTTTCAAAATTACTTGTATGGTATACTTTAGTTACAGTGAGAATATCAGCGAGCATAATGACATGCACTATAGGTTTGATTCCACACTCCCAGCTGGGACTGGTGTTGACAGGGAATGAATTGTTGGAAATTGTAGATGCACAGCTTGTGATTTTTCTATCCATTCATTTTAATGGATGAAAAATAATGGGCTATACGCACGAATTTCCCACTGTGTGCTCCCTGCAAGTTCCACTCCTCAGTGGGAAGTGTACAGTCTCCCTTCTATTTAAAATTTGTAGCTCCTTGACAACACACAATTTATTTTTCCACCTCTTGAAAAGTTGACCATCCATGACCTATGCCTTCTATTCTACTTCAGCTGCTAAGATCCTATAAAGCCTAGTAATACAGCCACGATTATTCTGTAATACAATTAACGCTTCCCATCGAGCGATGCTAACGTGAGGAGTATGTTCAATGACCAGAACCAAATCTTGGGATTCTGATATCATCTTATTAGAAGCCATGAATTGTGCTAAAAATGTGGATTTAAGTGTGTTACAAAACTTAGTGCAATATAGGAGCCAGTTAATATTCTAAACCACAATGACATTCAGCTGGTTTAAAAACTGATTTGCACCCTGAAATGTTGATACATGGAGGCTCTGAGTATGTTGCAAGTCACTGCAGATATATTTGTGCTTTCCCATTTCCGAGATAACCCAGTTGAGCTTTATTGATATTTTCCATTACTGTTTTTTTTCTTACTCTCTTGATTTTGCTATGCATGTTCACATATTGTGACAGGAAGTTTATAAGTTAATATTATGGCAATAGGACTTGGTGTTTGTTTACTTTTTTTAACCAGAAAATAAAGTGTGTGGTTTTCTCACCTGACAGGAAGCGAGTTCTTTAGTGAGAAATAATGCAGTCTGTTTGCTGGGTTACAAAACGCCTGAATAGGTTACAGTCTTACAATACATCATCCATGCAGCATGCTAATGTATACAGAATGTATCATGTCTGAAAATTTAAATCAAATTTTGTGTAAGTTTCTGGGGTCACTTGCTGTTTCAGTGGCATCACATGATATAAACAACAATGGTAAACCCTTTATAATGTAGGACAAGCAAAGTAGAGTTTTCATCAGTCACAGTGACGGGCCTCCTTTCTATTCGCATCATACAAATAAGAAAAGTTTTACTTAATAATATACTCGACTCTCAGTATTTAGCTGAACCTCTGTGTATTTTGCAGGTTTGTAACACACTCTAGATAGCAGCCAATCTGGAACAGGTAACCTCCCACTCTGTGTGTGTGTGTGTGTGTGCAATATATACACACACTACCCTCCATTATATTAGAATTTGTCAATGGCTGTTTTGAGTTAAAGAGCATAAGGAACAGAAAAATATATAAGCAGTAAGATTATTTTTTATTGGCAAGCCATTGACTATGACCCTGCCACTGCTGATTAGGAGAGCTAAGTGCAGCACCTAATCTTGGCTGGAAACTTTCCCTGGTTTTGTCTACAAGGATGCTTTTCCATTTCTGTAGCATTCAAGTATACCCCTATTGGCTAAACCAAGGAGCATATTACATAAGAACATAAACATAAGAAGTAGGAGCAGGAGTAGGCCATACGGCCCCTCGGGCCTGCTCCGCCATTCAATAGGATCATGGCTGATCCGAACTTAGACTCACGTCCACTTCCCTGCCCTCTCCCCGTAACCCCTTATTCCCTTATCAGCTAGGAAACTGTCTATCGCCGTTTTAAATTTATTTAATGTCGCAGCTTCCACAACTCTCTGAGGTAGCAAATTCCATAGATTTACTACCCTCTGAGTGAAGAAGTTTCTCCTCATCTCAGTTTTGAAAGGGCAGCCCCTTATTCTAAGATTATGCCCCCTAGTTCTAGTCTCACCCATCAGTGGAAACATCCTCACCGCATCCACCCGATCAAGCCCCCTCACAATCTTATATGTTTCGATAAGATCGCCTCTCATTCTTCTGAATTCCAATGAGTAGAGGCCCAACCTACTCAACCTTTCCTCATAAGTCAACCCCCTCATCTTCGGAACCAACCGAGTGAACCTTCTCTGAACTGCCTCGAGAGCAAGTATATCTTTTCTTAAATATGGAAACCAAAACTGTACGTAGTATTCCAGGTGTGGCCTCACCAGTACCCTGTATAACTGCAGCAAGACTTCCTTGCTTTTATACTCCATCCCCCTTGCAATAAAAGCCAAGATTCCATTGGCCTTCCTGATCACCTGCTGTACCTGCATACTAACCTTCTGTGTTTCATGCACCAGGACCCCCAGATCCCTTTGTACTGTAACACTTTGCAGTTTCTCTCCATTTAGATAATAACTTGCTCTTTGATTTTTTCTGCCAAAGTGCATAACCTCACACTTTCCAACATTATATTCCATCTGCCAAATTTTTGCCCACTTACCCAGCCTGTCTATGTCCTTTTGCAGGTTTTTTATGTCCTCCTCACTCACTGCTTTCCCTCCTATCTTTGTATCGTCGACAAACTTGGATACGTTGCACTCGGTCCCTTCCTCCAAATTGTTAATATAGATTGTAAAGAGTTGGGCTCCCAGCACTGACCCCTGCGGAACACCACTAGTTACTGATTGCCAACCCGAGAATGAACCATTTATCCCAACTCTCTGTTTTCTGTTAGATAGCCAATCTTCCACCCATGCCAGTATATTGCCCCCAATCCCATGATTTTTTATCTTGTGCAGTAATCTTTTGTGTGGCACCTTGTCAAATGCCTTTTGGAAGTCCAAATACACCACATCCACTGGTTCCCCTTTATCCACCCTGTTTGTTACGTCCTCAAAGAATTAGAGCAAATTTGTCAAACATGACTTCCCCTTCGTAAAACCATCCTGACTCTGTCTGATTAAATTATGCTTATCCAAATGTCCTGTTACTGCTTCCTTAATAATGGACTCCAACATTTTACCAACCACAGATGTTAGGCTAACTGGTCTATAGTTTCCAGCCTTTTGTCTGCCTCCCTTTTTAAATAAGGGCGTTACATTAGCAGTTTTCCAATCTGCTGGGACCTTTCCTGAATCCAGGGAGTTTTGGAAAATTACCACCAATGCATCCACAATCCCTACCGCTACTTCTCTCAAGACCCTAGGATGTAAGCCATCAGGTCCAGGGGATTTATCTGCCTTTAGTCCCATTATCTTACCGAGTACCACCTCCTTAGTGATTTTAATCGTTTTTAGCTCCTCCCCCCCTATAGCCCCCTGTTTGTCCAGTGTTGGGATATTTTTAGTGTCCTCTACTGTAAAGACTGATACAAAATATTTGTTCAGCATTTCTGCCATCTCCATGTTCCCCACCACTAATTTCCCGGTCTCGTCCTCTAAGGGACCAACATTCACTTTAGCCACCCTTTTTCTTTTTATACAACTGTAGAAACTCTTGCTATCTGTTTTTATATTTTTTGCTAGTTTACTTTCATAATCTATCTTCCCTTTCTTAATTAATCTTTTAGTTATTCTTTGCTGGCTTTTAAACGCTTCCCAATCTTCTATCCTCCCACTAGATTTGGCTACTTTATATGATCTTGTTTTCAGTCGGATACTATCCTTTATTACTTTACTTAGCCACGGATGGCTGTCTTTTCTTTTACGCCCCTTTGTCTAGTCAATATGAAAGTTAAAATCCCCCATGATTATAGCTGTTCCCTTATTACAAGCCCCAACTATTTCCTGATTTATACTCCGACCAACAGAGTTGCAACTGTTAGGAGGCCTATAGACTATGCCCACTAGTGACTTTTTCCCCTTATTATTCCTTATCTCCACCCAAACTGTTTCACTATCCTGGTCCTTTGACCCAATATCATTTCTCACTATTGCAGTGATTCCATCCTTTATTAACATAGCCACCCCACCTCCCTTTCCTTCCTGTCTGTCCTTCCTAATTGTCAAATACCCCTGGATGTTTAGTCCCCAGTCATGGTCACCTTGCATGTTTCTGTAATGGCCACCAGATCATACTCATGTGTAGTTATTTGTACCGTCAACTCATCTATTTTGTTACGAATGCTGCGTGCATTCAGATAAAGAACTTTTAAATATGTTTTGTGACAATTTATTCCTGCTTTTGCCCCCTTTACTACTCTACCTTTATCTTTATACATTCTGTCCCTTCCTGACATGCTCTGGTTTTTAATTCCCCCACTGCTACCTTGCTCTATTGCCTTCTCCGCTGACATTTTTATTTTTCACTCTCTTGAAACCTCCCCCCCACTAATTAGTTTAAAGCCCTTTCTACAGCCCTAGTTATTCGATTCGCCAGGATTCTAGTCCCAGCACTGGTCAAGTGAAGTCCATCCCAACGGAACAGCTCTCTCCCGTCCCAGTACTGGTGCCAGTGTCCCAAGAAGCAAAACCCATTTCTCCCACACCAGTCTTTGAGCCACGCATTTAACTCTCATTTTATTTACCCTAGCCAAATTTGCTCGTGGCTCAGGTAGTAATCCAGAGATTATTACCCTTGTGGTTCTGCTTTTTAATTTGGCCCCTAGCTGCTCATATTCCCTCAGCAGAACCTCTTTGCTTGTCCTATCTATGTCGTTGGTACCAACATGGACCACGACAACTGGATCCTCCCCCTCCCACTCCAAGTTTCTCTCCAGCCCAGAGGAGATGTCCTTAACCCTGGCACCGGGCAGGCAACACAGCCTTTGGGACTCTCGCTCTCGGCTGCAAAGAACCCTATCCCCCTAATGATACTATCCCCTACCACTACAACATTTTTTTTTACTCCCTCCACTTGAATGGCCCCTCGTTCCATGGTGCTGTGTCCAGGTTGCTCATCCTCCCTGCAGTCCCTGTTCCCGTCCTCACAGGGAGTAAGAGCATCGAACCTGTTGGACAAGAGTAAGGGCTGCGGCTCCTCCAGCACTACCTCCTGGATCCCCGTACCTGCCTCACTCATAGTCACACCATCCTGTCCCTGACCACGGAATACATCTGAATTAGTTAATCTAATTGGTGTGACTACTTCCTGGAACACAGAGTCCAGGTAACTCTCCCCTCCCCTGATGTGTCGCAGTGTTTGAAGCTCGGATTCCAGCTCATCAACACGGAGCCGGAGTTCCTCGAGCAACCAACACTTACTGCAAATGTGATCACTTTGAACATCAATGGTGTCCACCAGCTCCCACATATTGCAGCAGTAACACATCACCTGCTCTCCCATTCTATGTAATTAATTAAATTTATTATTATTATTTTTAAATACCCCCTGCCCCGATTCTAGATGATGAATATCACACCTCTATTTAATTGAACTTACCAACTTATAAAGGTTTAAAAGGGAAGGAAAAGTACTCACCAACCAGCCAATCACCTACCAGCTTGGCTGTGATGTCACTTTTGAATTCTGACCTCCTCTTGGAATGTTGCCTGTTTAGGCTGCCTTGCCTTGCTGCTCCGACTCGGCTCGACACCCGCTGCTGCTCCCGGCTGCCTCGATGGGCCTCACCTCGCTGCTCCGCCTCCGCGATGTCTGCTAATCCTGAGACTGGCAGGAAAAACAAGGCAAAAAAAAAACAAAACAGCACCTAACACCCCACTTACCCTAACTCTCTCACTTACCCAAACTCACAAACGGCACTCTCTGCTGCTAGCACTCCGTATTGCCACTATCTATAGAGATGTCCTCCCCCATCCAATGAGGACAGCAGGGATTTGAGGGACTAACTCGAGCAGAAGATAAGGATAAAAAATTAATCACTACTGAATTTCAGGCATTTGTCACAAAATTACTGTTACTGACAATGTTTAGCACAGTCACACTTGTTTGATAGTTTGACAGAAATGTAAAGTTAATATATAACATACAACAATGATATATTTTACTAAATGAAAGGATTATTGTAATATTTATAGGTTCCTCACAAAAACAAAATGATATATACCTGATAACACTTTTTTGTCTGACTCCCAAAGAGAGGTTTTGTCAGAATATATACAGTATTATAACTTAAAAATCAACTAATCCTTCTCACCCCAGATTGCAGTGTCTTTCAATGCGTGGAGTTCTAAACAAATATGATTATAACAAGCATCAATATTTAGTATCATATATCTGTATTGTATTCTAAGATGTAAAAGGGATAAGTTTTTTTTAGAAATGCTAGTAAGCTAAGGATTCCCCAGGAGTAAAGAAAGAAAGACTTGCATTTATACAGCGCCTTTCATGACCACTGGACCTCCCAAAGCTCTTTACAGCCAATGAAGTACTTTTTGAAGTGTAATCACTGTTGTGGTGTAGGGAACATGGCAGCCAATTTGCACACAGCAAGCTCCCACAAAAGCAATGTGATAATGACCAGATAATCTGTTTTTTTTTTAGAGATGTTGATTGAGGGATAAATATTGGCCAGGACATCAGGGATAACTCCCCTGTTCTTCTTCGAAATAGTGCCATGGGATGTTTTACGTCCACCTGAGAGAGCAGACGGGGCCTCGATTTAACGTCTCATCCGAAAGACGGCACCTCCAACAGTGCAGCACTGGAGTGTCACCTTAGATTTTTGTGCTCGAGTGTCTGGAGTGGGACTTGAACCCACAACCTTCTGACTCAGAGGCGAGAATCTTTGTGAGATTATTTAGAGTAGGGTGCAAAGCCATCCATGGAAGGAGCTGGCTGCTTGGAGGATCAATCATTAACTATGTCCATGGAGATGTCCATAAACACTCATGCTCTTCCTGACCAATGAAGGATAACGTGGAACTAAGCTGCAAGAAGAAAATAATGATTTTTTTAAAAAGCTACCTTTTAGGGAACACATCAAGTCTCCAAACATGCATGACATCCTTTATTTGTAGTTAATGGCCCATCTTTATCAGGGCAAAATGTTCTGGAAAATTACCTTCCATAAACTAACAACCTTAATCTTACTAATTTGCACATGACTCAGAGGGCAGCACATTGCATGCCAGGATAATTAATTTAGGAATGAGGCCTAAAATGAAATGCCTTTGTGTAACTGTTTAATTAACACATTGAGTAAAATAAAATGGTGGTCATTCCCTGTTGATTTTAATAGGGAAAATGTATAGCTTGCTTTCCAACTGTTTACTTTTAGATAAAACTAATGGAAAGAGTCACAGCACAGAAATGTGTTATGTTATCATGCAGGTAGCATCTCCCCATCAGGGGCAACTGCACTGTTGCTAAGTCAAATTTCTAACTTTCTTTGAACAGAGAATGTGACCGTAGGTACAAAAACTGAAGATGGGCTTTTTGCAAGAACTGATTACACAGGTATGCATTTCAATATCTAACCCTTTTGAGGAATATAATTGCTTTTTTCAGCAACAAATGTACAAAAAATATTTTAAGTTTGAGTTTTTTTCCTAATATTAGCAACTAAAACATCTGAGTTCTGTACATTTCTGCAACTCGTGGTTTCTAGCATGAAAAATATTATAGATTGTCACTTATTGTGATCTTTTCATGACTCAGCATTTTGCAGTTATTCAAGAATAGTTTTTTTGCATTATGACCTGCAAACAAGACAGAAGATTTTTTTTAGCCGGTTAATGTTCTTTATGCTAAATTGATGATCTTGGTCAGGGTCATAGTGAGGACATTACAATTGGCCTCTGCATGAAAGGGAGAAATGTCAACAGAGTTCCTGCTTCTAATAGTGACACAGTGACTCCTACTGGAAAGGGTGAGGATTCAGATGTGATGCCCTCCACAGTGGAATAAGTCTGCCAATGCTCACTGACTAGGTTCACACATTAAGAATGGCCACTTGGGTGAGGTACCGGAGGACAGCTGACATCTGTGGAGTTAACCCATAGCATGATTCAGCACCTTCAGGAGAGCAGTGGAGAAAGTTGTGGGGGGGCAGGGGAAGAATACACACCAGTAGAACTGTTAGTTAGTCGGTTACTGTTACCGTAGAAAGCCAAGAACATCAAAGCTGGATTGCCTTTGTGATCCTCAATTTCATAGCAGTTATATCTTGTTCTACTGCTATTTCTCTCTGAAGTACCTTCACTGCAATTTATTCTACTTGTGCTCTGATCAATCTAATCTTGATATCATGCTTTTTAAGGCGAGGTTCATGCAGAACCCAACCTTGTCTGACCCATATAGAATTCTTTTTGAACTCCAGTCTTCCATTTTCTTTTATTTATCTCCTATTTTACATTCTGTATTACAGAAGAAAATGCCAATAAATTAGAAAAACCTGCCCGGGGACTATATATCCCATGTCCCAATCTCTTTGATGATCATTGTCTACATGGAAAATGTGAATACTTGATTAATAAACAGGAACCATCTTGCAGGTAATGTTTAGACCAGACAGTAACTATTCAAATTTTTGTGATGATCTTGAAAACATTCCTTATTTAAATATTGTATCAATTCATTTTCTGTCCATTTATTCTCATTTTGCAGCTGTGAAGCAGGTTTTAAAGGACCACGCTGTGAACAAAAGGAGTTTAATGTTTTGTATGTAGTTCCTGGAGCTGGAAAACTTCAGTATGTCTTAATAGCATCCATCATTGGAGCTGTGCAGGTGGCCATCATTTTGATTGTAGTTCTTTGCATAACAAGGTAATCTTAATCAAATAACTTCACCAAACAGTTGTTAATGAGTTTGATAGTCAGGCATTTCTCCGATTTCTGTATCACTGTATCTTCTTGTGCTGTCTAAGTGGATAATGTCAGTCTTTGGAATGAAGCACTGTCTCATTTCAGGCACCTGGGGTCAGCATCAAGCACTCTCACAGGCCCTGACTTGCAGAGGAAGCAAGTGCTCTTCAATGTTGATATTAATCTGAGATAGGGTGGGCCTGGCATGCAGGCTTCTTAGAGGCATCATTGAGGACACTGGGAGCGCAAGAGTGGCAGCATTGGGGAAAGCTGGGCTCGAAGGGAGTTCAGTGCTTCAGCGGCAGTATATGCACACATTAAAACCAGTAGATTGAAGTAATTTCCCTTGCTTGCTCAGCATTGGAAATTTGAATTGCTAATTTGACTCCAAACATTGGTTATGGTTTGCAGTTCTGTGTGACCTGATTATTCTCAGTTCAATGTCTAAGGTTTAGGACTTCATGCAGGTTTATTCTTTTATTAAAATACCCAAAATGTAGGAAAAGTGAGACCTCACTTAATGATGCTTAAATTCGGACTGAAATCTATGTTGAATTAGTTAAAACTGGACTGTATTTGTGTAGCAATGGGTACTGATTCTGATACAATCCAAGAAGCATGTGGCAGGACCTGTCTTTCCTGTCTCCTCTCTCATTGAAACAGGGCCATTGTTTACTTTGGCTGTTTGCTTACCAATTTATATAACATACAATATACATACAAGATAAGAATAATCACCCAGGATTTGTACTCCTGATTACCATGGCGATTCCTGCTGGAAAGTGTGAGTGTATGGACAGTGGTAAGAACAAGTTTGGTCTTGGTTGTGACGATTAGCTTGCCTAGCATTCACTGTTGAGGCTCACACAAGAAGGGTCACCAGTAGGGCAAGCTGCCAGAGGACTGCTGCTGCTGCTGTGCACAGAACTGTATCATGGTGCCCTACACTCTGGGCCTTGTTTCTTCAGTTAAATTTGTTAAATCCGTGAATCTTAAGGTATGGTGTTCTTCAACAAATAGACGGAGACTGCAGATTAACAATCAACAGGTGTTTACTGGATGAGGGTAGTCTAAAAACTAACAGTACAGATCCCTACTCAGGGTTTATATACAGGTGTGGTCACTGCCAGTACTACAGTATACAGGAGCTGTAAAAGTAGTTCTCTCTTAAAGGTACATACACTACAATTCCTTCCCTTTTAGATTAACAGTACCATAACATTCAAATAACAATTAACACTTTAACATGCACATTAAACAGAAATAGTCCATTTATAGATTCAGTCTTTGGGGTGGCTTCCTGATCCTTTCTGGATAGCGCCTTTCTTGGTGCGGAGGCGATTCTGGCCCCCTGTCGTCGGTTAGTTCATCAGCTTCCGATGCTACCGGTATGTCGGGTTCATCACCAGGTACGCGAGACATGGGGTTGACTCGTTCTTGTGACGCTAGGATCTGGTCAACATGGCGTCTCACAATGTTCTCCCCAACATCCACAACATTAGTGGCCCCTGCCGTGTGCATATCGTCCCTGGTTGCCATTTCTCTGTTCGGTAGTCGCGGGCCAAGACCGGTTGTCCTACATTGAAGCTCCTTGTTGGCTTCTCATTGATGTGCTGGAATTGTTTATTCTCAACATTTCTTCGTACATTTGGTCTGAGCAAATCCAGACGAGATCTCAACCTTCGGTTAAAGAACATCATGGCCGGGGTCTGGTTGGTAACTGCATGTGTCGCATTTCTGTAGGCTAACAGGAAATTGTCCACCTTATGCTGCAGTGGAATGTCGTCATCGCACATGGCCCTTACTGCCTTTTTAAAGGTTTGTACGAACCTCTCAGCCAATCCATTTGTGGCTGGATGATACGGGGCGGATGTGTAATGCCTTACCCCATTCCTTCTCATAAATTTCCGAAACTCTTCGGACACAAACTGTGGTCCGTTATCAGAGCAAATCTGTTCTGGCAAGCCGTTCCTGGCAAATATGGTCCGTAGGACTGCAATCGTTTTCTCCGTAGAGGTGGAGGACATTTTGATCACCTCAGGCCATTTTGAGTGTGCATCCACTGCTACAGGTAGACTACCCTTTATCCGAACTTCCAAAAACCGAAACCCTCTAAAAACCGAAGTTTTTTTCGGTCAGCGTAAGTCGTGCGCACAACATGACCAGAGTGGCGCACGACTTACGCTGAGCAGAGGGTCAGCATAAGTCATGCGCACGACCCCCCGCGGACCCCCCCGCCGACGACCCCCGCCGACCCCCCCGCGGACCCCCCCGCCGACCCCAACCCCCGCCGACCCCGACGCCCGCCGACTTACGCTGAGCAGAGGGTCAGCGTAAGTCGTGCGCACGACCCCCCGCCGACCCCCCCAGCGGAACCACCTGACTCTCTTCCAAAGGCTCGAAAGCAACGAGAGCTCTGAGCCCGCGGCGGTGCCAGCCCCTGTTCCGACCGAGCACGACGATCTGTTGGTGGAAATGCGGAACTTCATTGCATTCCAGGCTAGCAGCGACGGACAAGCCACGACTGCGGAGACCCCCGCCGACCCCCCCGCGGACCCCTGCCGACCCCGACCCCCGCCGACCCCCCCGCGGACCCCCGCCGACCCAACCCCTGCCGACCCCCCCGCGGACCCCCGCCGACCCCCCCGCGGACCCCCGCCGACCCACCTTCCGAAATCCAAAATTTTCCGAAAACCGAAACACGGCTGGTCCCGAGGTTTTCGGATAAAGGATAGTCTACCTGTATTAAGAACATTGAGTCCATGAATGGACCAGCAAAATCAATATGCACCCGTTGCCATGGAGAGGAGGGCCACTCCCATGGGTGTAGAGGGGCATGTGGTGGTGCAGTTTGGACCTTCTGGCATCCTGAGCAGCTCTTTGTTAGGTCCTCGATTTGTTGATCGATCCCCGGCCACCACACATAAGCCCTAGCAAGGCTTTTCATTTTCACCCCTCCCAGATGGCCTTCATGAAGCTCATTGAGCACTCTTTCCCTTAACTTGGGTGGGATTACCACTCGTGATCCACACATCAATGTCCCCTGGCATACTGACAGCTGTTCTCTTCTGGATGAGAATGCTGGCAACAGTGAGTCGCCATGTGTTGGCCATCCCTTCACCGTCAAATCAGATACCCGAGACAGTGTCGGATCATTTCGGGTCTCCTTCTCTATATCCGCGTTAGTTACTGGCAAGCGTTCAATTATCATTGAATAAAATATTTCGACAGGGTCCACTGCTGGTACTTCCTCCGCAGTAGGCAGTGGCAGGCGTGATAGCCCATCAGTGTTTCCATGCTGTTTCGTGCCCTTATACTCTATTTCATATTGGTTCACCCCTAGAAAAAGGGACCATCTTTGTAGCCGTTGCACAGTCATCACCGGAACACCCTTCTTTGGATTAAAGATGGAGACAAGTGGTTGGTGGTCAGTCAGCAAGGTGAACTTCTGCCCGTGCAGATAGTGGTTGAACTTTTTCACTCCCCATACTAGGCTGAGGGCCTCCCTGTCAATCTGGGCGTAGTTGCGCTCGGCTGAGGTTAGTGACCGAGACGCAAAGGCTACTGGCCCCTCCAACCCGTCTGGGAATTTGTGCGACAGCACCGCTCCAATACCGTAGGGTGATGCATCACACGCCAACCGAATTGGTAGTGCTGGGTTGAAATGAGCCAACACCTCTTTTGATGTGATCAATTCTTTGCACTTCTGGAAAGCTCGTTTACATTCGTCATTCCACTTCCATGGTACCCCCGTTTGCAGTAGGGTGTTCAGTGGGTGTAATACTTTAGATAAATTAGGTAAGAACTTATGGTAGTAGTTCACCAGCCCGAGGAACGACCTCAGTTGTGACACATTTTCCGGTGCTGGAGGCTTGACTACTGCCTCAATCTTTTCAGGGGACTTATGTAACCCCTCTTCATCAATAACGTGGCCACAATACGAGATCCGCTTCTGGAAAAACTCACACTTGTGGCGATTAGCTCGTAGCCCATATTCCTTCAATCTAGTGAGCACCTGCTCCAGGTTGGCAAGGTGATCACTGTCATTTTCGCCTGTGACCAGGATGTCATCCAAATAACACTGGGTCCCTGGAATCCCTTGCAGGACTTGATCCATTGCCCTTTGCCAAATAGCCGGAGCTGATGCTACCCCGAACACCAGCCGGTTGTATTGGTAGAGACCTTTGTGAGTGTTGATCGTGAGGTATTGTTTCGAGGCTTCTTCTACCTCCATTTGCAGGTACGCCTGGGCCAGATCAATCTTAGTGAAGCGTTTTCTTCCAGTTAGCGAGGCGAAAATATCTTCAATCCGCGGAAGCGGATATTGTACCGTGTGAAGGACTGGGTTCACTGTCACCTTAAAGTCCCCACAGATGCGAACCTTCTTTGGTTCCCCAGGCGTATTACTCAACGACCTCTTCATTACAGGAACGATGGGTGTAGCCCACTCGCTCCAGTCCACTTTGGACAGTACTCCTGAATGTTCCAAACCTTCCAGCTCTGCTTCGACGGCTGGGCGGATCGCATAAGGCACCGGTCTGGCCTTAAAAAACTTTGGGCTTGCATTTTCCTCTATTTTGATCGTCGCTGTTATGCCTTTTAGTGTTCCGAGTCCCTCCTGGAACACTTCTTGTGCGTCAGTTAGCATTTTTGACAGTCGTCCAGGTGTGACGTCGTCATCCTTTTTGGCCTCTACCGTCAGTGCCTGTATGGAATGCCAATCTAACTGTATCTTCCGGATCCATTCACGTCCTAGTAGTGGTGGTCCTCCATCTGGCAATACATATAGATCCATTTTTGGTGTTTCCTTGCCGTTGTATATCACGTTCACCCTTATTTTTCCTTTGGGGTAGACTTTTTGCCCCGTGTACGTCTTCAAGACAATCTCTGTGTCTCTCAAGGGTATATGTGAGAATAGCCGCTTGTAGTCCCTTCGGTTTATGACTGTTAGGGCTGATCCTGTGTCCAATTCCATTTTCACTTGGACTCCGTCTATCTTGAGCGTGACCCAGATAGTTTGGTGATCCTCCATTTTGATTACATTATGTAGTTTCAGACAACCCAGCTCCTTGCTTCCGGAGTCTGTATCACTTTTCTGTTCGTCTGAACTACTCTCCGTCACCTTATGTACCTTTTTGTACTTCTCCTGTGGCGATTTCATGCTGCTGGTTTTCTTTCCCGACCTGCAGACTCTTGCTATGTGTCCTGCTTTTCCACACTGTCTGCACACTTGGTCCTTGAACCAACAATCCTTCTGGTCGTGTGTTGTTCTGCCGCAGCGATAACACTTCACTGCTCCATATGACATTTCATTGGTGCCATATTCTTGCGGTCTCCGTTGTATCTCTGCAGCTCCCCTTGCGGCTGCTTCATGTGATACTGCCAATGCTGAAAGCCTTGTCCAGCGTAAGATCCTTTTCTGATAGAAGCCGTTTCTGGGTTCCTTCACTTTGAAGCCCACACACAAACTTATCCCTTAACGTATCTGCTAGTCCCATTCCAAACTGGCAGTGTTTCGATAGCTTGCGCAGTTCCGTTAAATACTCAGCATTACTTTCGTCTTTATGCTGGTTCCTTTTGTGAAATTTAAATCTTTCTGCTATCAGCAGCGGTGTGGGGTTTTAGTGGTCCTGTAGGATTGCCACTATGCTTTCAAAATCCTTATCCACTGGCTTCTCTGGGGTTACTAGGTTTCGCAGTAAGCCATACGTTTTTGCACCCATGGAATTCAACAAAACCAGTGCTTTCCTGGCATCTGGCACTTCATTCGCCTTGCAGTACACCTCAATGCGTTCCACATATGTCGCCCAATCTTGGACTTCATTGTTGAACACTGTGACACTGCCACTCTTTGGCATCCCTGGGTGTGGTTAGACTGGCTAAAATGGCGTCTCCCGCGCTCTCCCTTCTTCTCCGCTGGCTCAAAATGGCATCTCCCACGCTTCCCTTTCTTCCCGCGCTCGCCCTTCTCCGCTGCGGCTTCAAAAATGTCATCTCCCGCGCTCTCCCTTCTTCTCCGCGGCTCAAATGGCGTCTCCCGCGCTTCCTTTCTTCCCCCACGGACGCTGCTCAGCCCTTGAGCCCTGGCTGCGCTCTGCGCGTTTTCCTATGCGCCTCTCTCGCTGCCGCCGCTCGGTCCTGAACCCCGGCTGTGCTTTACCCTCTTTCTCTTTTTGTTTTCCGTCGACGCCGCTCGGTCTTCAGCCCCCGGCTGCGCCCTGTGCGCTTTACCCTCTCTCTTACCCCGTTGACGCTGTTCGGCCTTTTCTGTGCCGTCGGTCGGCTCCAGCCGCCGCTGTCCGGGAAGGGTCTGCACCGTACCTGTTGCCAGCCTGTTGCTGGATCGTCGTGGCTGGAGAACCAAGCCCAGCTCTCAACAGCCTCCCCTGCAATGCTCACTCTCTGCCGGATAACTGGGCGGTTGCTCGTGGTCGACACCCGTGCTTCTGGCCTCGACTTTCTTCCACTGTCCTCCAGGAGCGAGTCCCTGGGAGGAAATGCAGAGTTGCAGGTAGATTCGAATCGACCTCGTCGCCGCTGTTAAATCCGTGAATCTTAAGGTATGGTGTTCTTCAACAAATAGACGGAGACTGCAGATTAACAATCAACAGGTGTTTACTGGATGAGGGTAGTCTAAAAACTAACAGTACAGATCCCTACTCAGGGTTTATATACAGGTGTGGTCACTGCCGGTACTACAGTATACAGGAGCTGTAAAAGTAGTTCTCTCTTAAAGGTACATACACTACAAAATTCCAATTATTCAAATTACTAATTTAGCTGCACAGGTGTGTCTCCTGCTCTTCATTTAAACTGTACCCATTGAAAATATACAGAACCAAGCATCAGATTTTTAAAATTCTATCTATCTTTTATTTATATATAATATCAAAAAGTCATGAATACACAGTGGTACTTAGCCATTTATTCTCGATTGGAAATGTGTTGCAAAAATGTATAAACTGCTTTGAAGTAAAAGATAATTCTCCTACTCTATGAATTAATAATATTTTTATTTTTATCTGCAGAAAATGTCCTAGGGGCAACAGAATTCAAAGACAAAAGCAAAACGCAACGCATTACAGTTCTGACAACACAACAAGAGCATCAACAAGATTAATTTAAAAAAAGCATGATTGTTCAGCTGCAAAAATAATCACACAAAGCTTGGACTATTGATTATCATACAAAATGGAACAACACATGTTGCCTTGCATTTGTGGTATACTACACCAATGAATACATATACTACAGTTATATTTGATTATGTCTGGATATATTTCAAATAGTATATACTGTCTTGATGTCTTTTTCTGTAATAAAAATAAATGGTTAACGATTTATATCACAATATTGATTTAATTTGCACATGAAGTACTATAAAGCTGGACTAATGGAAAATAAATACTTCTGTGATGTTTCTGAATTTTTTAAAGATGAAATGTGCTTTGGATTTTTTTTAAAAAGCAAGCAATTTGTAATGTTCAGTCAGATATTACCTATGTTGAGTAGAGAAAATGAGGATTCTATGCTGTTAATTAAAAGTTAATTTTGGGAAGCTGAGTTAATGACCAGAGGTTCTACCATAATTTTTTTACTCACTTGTTACCAAGGCCAGTGAGCTTAAAAAACCTCCATATATTATAAGGGCAATGCTATTTATCTGAATTTAGTAGTATTGTATACATGACAGTGTAACACACCATAACAAAAAAACTCAAGTCAACCAAGCTCTCTCAGTTTGGACAGATAACCTACAATAAATGTCATTAGTGAAGTATCCTATTTTATATTGTGTGTGCTTATGCACTTGCATAACTCAAAATGCACCTTTTACATGAACACAGGAACATACATTATGAGCAACTTTTGTCAATTGGTTATAGGTCACCTAGGCTGGTTAGTCAAAAATAATGGTTTAAATGTGTTGCATTGACCAAAGTGGTAGTAACTAGAGGATCACACATGTACTTTTTGATAATGACAAAGAATAATTAGGGCATTGTTTTGCTCTGTTATGGATCCTCATTTGAAATATACATTTCCAGTGCTAACGTTTCATAAGACAAAAATAAAAGTATTACTGCAGCAATAGGCCGTTCTGAATTGTTTTCTTAGTCTCTGTTTACTGTCACTGTATTCCCTGAAATATGCCTTCCCTCACCTTAGACTTGGTCTGAGGAATCGGGTAGACACGAGAATTGGAAACATGAATCATATTCTCAGGATTATACATCCTCTACTTAACAAATACAGCCAACCAAACTGGTTTATGACCTACAGTCAGTGTGAGCAGAGCTTAACCACAAGTACAACATGCTCTTGTGTATGCTTAATAACCCTTGCATATTACAGATGGGGGCACAATTCTGGGAAAGTGTGAATCAGATCACCCTCTTAAGAACATAAGAAATAGGAGCAGGAGTAGGCCATATGGCCCGTTGAGCCTGCTCCGCCATTCAATAAGATCATGGCTGATCATCGACCTCAACACTTTCCCACCCGATCTCCATATCCCTTGATTCCCCTGGGGCTCGAATTTCATCGGGCCATTGAGGCGGGATTGGAGGCATGTGGGGGGTTAAAATCATGAAATCGGGGGGCACGAACCCATCCCACCTCCATGCCCGTTTCCCAGGAGGTGGATACCCGACCTGTGCTGGGAGCCGCCTCCCCGAGGCGGGAAGGGGATTAGTGCCAATTCACTGCCTGTTAACAGATAGTTAACAGGCAGTTTTTAGCCTAATCCCTATTTTTATCCCTGAAGTGTGGGCTGCCCAATGGCTTCAAACCACGCCAAGTTAGCGAGGCGGACCGTCGGGCTGAAGGGCTTGGAGGGTTCGAGATGTCCGTTGTTCAGGTAAGTGATGAGTGCAGAGGTAAGTGTGTGTGTAAAGTGTTTAAATAAGATTTACTTACCTTTACTTACTAATGCAGGCTTCCTTCCTTCAGGTCTCGGGAGTCCCTCATCTCACCAGCACAGAAAGCAGAATGGCCGTGAGCTGTCAAAAGCTGCAGCCTCTGCTTTCTGTTCTGGAGAGATCTCTAAATCAGCCTGAAAGGAAGGAATTAACTTAGAGTACAGATTGTCAGTGTTTGACAGCTTCAAAGAGCTGTCAAACACTGATATTTCATCTGTCAAAAGCTCTTGACAGATGAAATGTCTCTCTCTGAAGTCACCTGTTGCCGGGTGGCCCTTAATTGGCCTGCTGAGCCCGCTGGGTGGGCTCAACAAGGGAAAATCGAGTGGGTTGGCCACAACTCGATGGAGGCGGGACTACAACCCCAAAAGTGGGAGTCCCGCCTCCTACTCGCCTCCATTGATAAAATCCAGCCCCTAGAGTACAAAAATCTGTCTATCTCAGCCTAGAATATATGCAACAATTCAGCATTCACAGCTCTCTGGGGCAGAGGATTCCAAAGATTCACAACCTTCTGAGTGAAGAAATTCCTCCTCATCTCGGTCGTAAATGGCCTACCCCTTATTCTGAGATTATGCCCCCTAGTTTTAGACACTCAAGCCAGGGGAAACAATCTCTCAGCATCTACCCCGTCAATCCCCTTCAGAATCTTGTATGTTTCAATGAGATCACCTCTCATTCTTCTACACTCCAGAGAATAGAGGCCCATTCTACACAATCGCTCATCATAGGAGAGCCCTCTCATCCCAGGAATCAATCTAGTGAACCTTTGTTGCACTGCCTCCAAGGCAAGTATATCCTTCCTTAAATGAGACCAAAACTGTGCACAGTACTCCAGGTGTGCTCTCACCAAGGCACTGTACAATTGTAGCAAGACTTCCTTACTGTTATACACCAACCCCCTTGCAATAAAGGCCAACATGCCATTTGCCTTCCTTATTGCTTGCTGTACCTGCATGACTAGCTTTCTGTGTTTCTTGCATGAGGACACCCAAATCTCTCTGAACACCAACATTTGAAAGTTTCTCACCATTTAAAAAATATTCTGGTTTTCTGTAATCCCTACCAAAGTGAATAACCTCATATTTCCCTACATTATACTCCATCTGCCACCTTACTGTCCACTCACTTTCTATATATCACTTTGCAGACTCTTGCTGGATTTTATCAATGGAGGTGAGTAGGAGGCGGGACTCCCACTTTTGGGGTTGTAGTCCCGCCTCCATCGAGTTGTGGCCAACCCACTCAATTTTCCCTTGATTGACCTTGTTGAGCCCACCCAGCAGGCTCAGCAGGCCAATTAAGGGCCACTCGGCAACAGGTGACATCATAGACAGACATTTCATCTGTCAAGAGCTTTTGACAGATGAAATATCAGTGTTTGACAGCTCTTTGAAGCTGTCAAACACTGACAATCTGTACTCTAAGTTAATTCCTTCCTCTCAGGCTGATTTAGAGATCTCTCCAGAACAGAAAGCAGAGGCTGCAGCTTTTGACAGCTTGCGGCCATTCTGCTTTCTGTGCCGGTGAGATGAGGGACTCCCGAGACCTGAAGGAAGGAAGCCTGCATTAGTAAGTAAAAGTAAGTAAAACTTATTTAAACACTTTACACACACCAAACACACTTACCTCTGCACTCATGCACCCATCACTCACCTGAACACTGGACATCTCAAACACTCCCAAGTCCTTCAGCCCAATGGTCCGCCTCACTAAATTGGCGTGGTTTGGAGCCGTCGGGCAGCCCACACTTCAGGGATAAAAATAGGGATTAGGCTAAAAACTGCCTGTTAACTACCTGTTAACAGGCAGTGAATTGGCACTAATCCCCTTCCCGCCTCGGGGAGGCGGCTCCCAGCACAGGTCGGGTACCTGCCTCCTGGAAAATGGGCATGGGGGCGGGATGGGTTCGTGCCCCCCGATTTCGCAATTTTAACCCCCCACATGCCTCCAATCCCACCTCAATGGCCCGATGAAATTCGAGCCCTTTGTGTTCTCCTCACAGCTTAATGTCCCACCTAGCTTTGTATCAGCAGCAAACTTGGATACATTACACTCGGTCTCTTCATTATTAAAGTGTGAATCAGACAGCAGCTTCCAGCAACCACACATGCGCAGTTAAACCCGGAAACCAGGAAATTGCTATGTGAATTACGCTGCTCCTCCAGACACTTCGTTATACCAGTATCTCACTGAGAGACTCGGCATTCACATACAGGAAGTTGCTGTACTTGTGTGACAGATACTAAACTTGCCAGAAAAAGTTCGGGCTTGTCCATTCCAATGTCAGTAAATTTTTAATGGTGTGATAAGTCACATTAACGATTCTTCAATCTGATTGGTTAAGGAGACACAGAGTTGCTTGCCTTATTCACATAGGTCCCAGATGCCCTGTAGAAGGTGCTGTGCCAAAATGGCTTTCTAATCACAGCAAGTTCCAGTGCAAAATCCCATCGAAAGTCTGTGGGCAACTGTAAGTGTAATAAATGGCTGCCACTGTTCGTTCGCCACTGAGAGCAAAACCCTGCCCATTAAGCCAGTTATTGTTTGTACAGTTTCTAACAGTAAGCGTTACTGTACTGACTAATCCTAACTTGTGCAATCTACTTATCGCAAGCAATTTGACATTTCTATTGATGTCTTAATTACAAAATTTTGTATAAATTTACAAGAGAAAAACACCTTTTTTTGGAACTTTTGCACAAAGCATTTTGTATAATATCCACAGTCAGTGTTTTTGATCAGGCAATGTTTATTGCTGGTGCAGTTTTATCACAGTGCATGGAAAAAGAAAGAGAGATTTGCATTTATATAGCACCTTTCATGACCACCGCATGTCTCAAAGCGCTTTACAACCAATGGAATACTTTTTGAAGCGTAGTTACTGTTGTAATGTGGGAAACGCGGCAGCCAATTTGCACACAGCAAGCTCCCACAAACAGCAATATGATAATGACCAGATAATCTGTTTTTGTTGGGGCAGAAATTCCTCCCCAAACGCGTGAGTACGGAAGGGGTACTCACGCGTCTGGCCGAAGGAAATGCCGGTTTTCAGCATGCACAGCGCATGCGCTGAAAACCGGCATTTCCTCTCCTCTAACCCAAGAGGTGAAGAGGCTAGCGCATGCGCTGTAGGGGGCAGCGCGTGCGTCTTGGATTTCCTCTGTTTTGGGGGATTTGCGCATGTGTAAAGGCCTCCGGTCTTTACGCTTGTAAAAAGCACACGTAAGTATTTATTTTTACAGGTAAGTGGTGTTTTAGTGCAATTTAGAATTTTTTTTTCCACAGGTTTATTATTTTAAAGAATCTACAATAAGGTAAGTTTAGTTTTAGACCCTTTTTATTAAAAATTTATTTTTTTCAAAAAAAAAAATTATTGTTTAAATTTTTTTTTAAACTTATTTATACTTAATTTAATGATTGGGATGTTTTTTTAAATTTTATTTAAAGTTTAAGTAGTGTTTTGGGGTGCAGTACTTCTCATGAGTTTGACAGTTCTTACTCTCAAACTTATGAATGAAGTTTCCCCTCCCCTGATTGGCTGAACAGTGCTCACCTGATCCTAGCCGGCACATCGCACTAACTACGCCGCTGGGTCAGGTTAGCACAGCGCGCCGACATCAGAACCTGGCCACTGAAAGGAAATCCACTGCGGGCCAGGTTTCAGATGTCGGCGCGCAGGGTGAGCGCACATCGGGGGTTTGCACGCGCGGCAAGCCCCCGACACCAAGTTCTTTCTGGGCTGTTATGTTGATTGAGGGATAAATATTGGCCAGGACACCAGGGATAACTCCCCTGCTCTTCTTCAAAATAGTGCCATGGGATCTTTCACGTCCAACTGAGAGAGCAGACGGGCCCTCAGTTTAATGTCTCATCCGAAAAACGGCACCTCCGTTGCTCTGGAGTGTCTGCTTAGATTTATGTGCTCGAGTCCCTGGAGTGGGATTTGAACCCACAACCTTTCTGATCCAGAAGCGAGTGTGCTACCAACTTTTTTTTAATATTACTTTATTGAACATTAAGAACATTTACAACATCGTGATCATTACATTGTATGATACAAATCAATTCCACCGCCCTGCACAGCCATTCCGCCACCACATTTTAACATCAAAACCTGAAGTTTAATTTGTCACCTGTAACATATATTAATCGATTGTACTTTAAAAATTGGTTGTAAAATACTGTCCTTAAATTGCTTTCTGAATAAAACATCCACAGAGCCTTACATTTAAAATACTCTTTTAGATTGATTCTCCTCCCCTTAAAAAACAGAGCATTCCTTCTTTGCACAATCACGAATCTAGCCAAACTGAACATTAAATTAATTGCCGCTCCGCTAGACTCTGGCAGACTCTCCTGCAATCTCCATCTCAAAATTGAGTCCCACGGGATTCCCATTCTCGCTGTTCGGTCCCCACCCAGCAAAAAAGCTTCACACAACTGTCAAACATAGTACTTAAAGTCATTTAACTGCGGACGTAACACCAGTAAATGGGACAGAGTCTCATCCTGTGTCCCACACATTGGGCAAGTTGCCGCCTCCACTCGTCCAATCTTGCACAAGACCGTCATGGTAAAAATCCGGTTATGAGCCAATTTGAAATCCAGTTCAATCCATTCTGGGCATTTAAAATTCGCCCACACTTCCTTCCAAATCCTGTTGAAGTCCAGCTGTGGGTATATACTCTGCCAAAACTCCTGACCAGCAGGTATCTTGAATCTCCATTCTCTGAATACCTCATAGAAATCTCGAGTATTACAGTTGTCAAATTGGACTAACTCTCCCCCTTTCTCCAGTACAAAGCTTGGAAAAGCAGGATGCATTTTACTTCCTTTGGAGATTTCCGCATTTATTTCTTCCATCCAATCCTGTGGCATTGCCCTCACAATCTTCTCATATATGATTTCTATTGCTTTTCCTTCTACCTCCTGATCCTCCTCCCACACCATGTCCCTCACTATCGCTTCCGGCAACCAACCTGGAATCACCTCGTATAATACATCTTTCACCGATATAATCCCAGCTTTTATAAAAGCTTGATTAAATAAAACCTCTCCTTCGATGTTGACCCACCTGTTCAAAAATAAAGGCTGTTCTAAAAATTCCTCAGCCCCCTTGGGCATAAACTGCACACTTTTTAAAAATTGAGCCCAAGTCTCTACAACCCCCTTATAAAACCGAGGGAGAAGCTTAATCGATTTCAAAAACATATTATTGTATTCCATATACAATATTCCCTGCCCTCCTATTCCACTTCGTTTTAAAAAATGCTCAAAACAACTCTTCCAAAAACTTGAATTTGACTTCTGAAGAAATCTCTTCACCCATTTGATTCTAAAGGATTTTTTCTTCAAATCAATATCTGGGAAGTTGAGTCCTCCCTGATTTCTCCGTCCAATGATGGTATTGTAAGCCACCAAGGCTGGTTTCCCTTCCCATAAAAACCTCACACAAGTCTCTCGGATGGACTTTTCTGCCCACTCAGGAATATCCTCCACCGTCAATAAGTACCATAGCTTAGATAGCAGGAGAGCAGACACCACTGTCGCTCTTCCTTGCACTTTCAACCACCTTCTTTCTCATCTTCCCAAAATCTTTTTAATTTTCATAACCTTCGGTTCCCAATTTAATCGATCCACTTCTTCCCTGTCTTTCTTGCACCCCATATGCACCCCCAGAACTTCCAAAACCTCCACCACCTTAAAGGGACATTCCCCCAACCATTTCCCCCTACCCCTCCCTGCAACCAGGCATTGGGACTTACTATAATTCACTCTGGCACCTGAAGCTCTACAATATTCCTCTACTACCTCCATAGCTTTCCTCACTGACTCCCCATTTCTCAATGTTAAGGTTGTGTCATCTGCATATTGGTGTATCACCGACACCAGCCCGGAACTGGGTACCACAATCCCAACTACACCTTGTTTCTTTCGCATCATGTAACCTAATGGTTCTGCTACCAATGTGTACAGCAGTGGGGACAGGGGACAACCCTGTCTCACTGATCTCTGTATCAGAAAATACTTAGATAAAAAACCATTACATTTAACACAGCTAAATATGTTTGAATAAAAAATCCTTATCCACTGAATGAAATTTTCCTTGAAACCAAATGCTTCCAAAACCTTCAATAAAAACTCATGAGAGACCCTATCAAAGGCTTTCTCTTGATCTATCTTTAATACATAAGCCTCCCTCCCACTCTCTTCCATGAGCTCTATCGCATCTCGGATTGAGACCAGAGTCTGCGATGTCCCGGCCAATGACTCCATAGGACTGAGAGGGCCAAACTATCTCCGGTAACACCTTCTTCAAACGATTTGCCATAACCCTCGCCAAGATCTTATAATCCACATTTAATAGTGTGATCGGCCTCCAATTCTTCAGATCCCGTCTATCCCCTTTATTTTTATAAGCTAAGCTTATGATACCTCTCATAGATGGGGCCAGGCTTCCCTCAATTTTAATTTCCTTAAAAACTTCTAAAAGCAATGGACTTAAAATCTCGAAAAATTCCTTATAAAATTCTGCACTTAGTCCATCGGACCCTGGGCTTTTCCCCCCCCCCTTCATTCCACTTATTGCTATTTTTATTTCCGCTAATCCTACTTCTTTATCACACATGCTTCTCTCATCCTCCTTTAAACCCTTTTCAATAAAAGCAGTAACCTTCTCCATCTCCAAATTGGAAATGTCTTCTTTTGTATATAGTGCAGTGTATGTACTTTGCAGAAGGAGCTATATTCTGCAGCCCCTGTATACTGCAGTACCAGTAGTGACCACCCCTGTATATAAGCCTGTGTAGTAACATTTGCATAGTAGTTCCAGGTTGCCTCCATTCAGTAAAGACCTGTTATAACCAACTCCTGCAGTCCGTGTCTCAATTATACACGGACATAATACTGGCAACGAGCAGATACGAACTTACCTGCAGTCTGCACCACCTCATGGGGATCCATCCCTGAAGCGAAGTTATCAGAGGTCGAGGCCAGAAGGAAGCAAGAAACAGAAGAAACGGGCGTCGACCGTGGGCATCTGCCTCTGAGTCAGCGGAGTTGAAGATTTGCAGGAGAGGCTGTCGAGAGCGGGGCTTGGTTATCCTGTCGATGGTGCTTCAGCTAATCGGGCTGGTGCCAGGTAGTACACTGATCCTTCCTGGGCTGCGGCGGTCTAGAGCTCGAGCGGGTGGCTTTGCAACGGGGCCGAGCAGCGTTGTCGGGAAGAGGAGAGAGAGAGAGGGTGGAGCACAAAGGGTGCGGCCGGTGCTACGAAGCCGGGCAGCGTACAGACCCGAGAAGAGGGGGGCAAGTGTCCCGCAGGGTTGTTCCGACGACGGGGAAATAATAAAAATTAAACGCGCAGAAAGCCGCGAGGAGCTGCAGTTTGCCACGGGAACCGCGGAGAGCGGCGTTAGCAGCAGCGCGGGGGGAAGTACGCGAAGACCATAGGGCGTCGCCATCAAGGCATAAAACGCCAGCAACAGCGCTAGCAACAGCGGAGAAGACAGAAAGCGCGGGAGGCACCATCTTAATCCAGCGGGGAAGAAGGCAAAGCGCAGGAGGCGCCATTTTGTTAAATCGGGGAAGAAGGCAAAGCGCGGGAGGCGCCATCTTAGATTTCCAAGATGCCGAAGACTGGCAATATCACTGCCTTCGATAATGCAATAGAAGACTGGACTACGTATGTGGAAAGAGTCGAGGTATTTTGCGAGGCAAACGAAGTAGCCGGTGAGAAAAAGGCATCGGTACTGCTAAACTTAATGGGCGCAAGAACGTACGGCCTATTGCGGGACCTGATTACTCCAGCCAAACCGAAGGCGAAGAGTTTTAACGAAATTGTTGCTATCCTACAGGAACACCTAAATCCTACACCGCTGCTGATAGCAGAAAGATTTAAATTCCACAGGAGAAAGCAGCATAAAGGCTGATTACCTTACGGAACTACACAAGCTATCAAAGCACTGCCAGTTCGGAGCAGGACTGGCAGATACCTTACGGGACAAATTTGTCTGTGGACTCCTGAGTGAAGGAACCCAGAAGAGGTTACTCTCAGAGAAAGAGCTGACGCTAGATAAGGCTTTCAGCGTGGCAGCATCGTACGAAGCAGCAGCAAGGGGAGCTGCAGAAATACAGCAAAAGCCACAGGAATACGGCACCCACGAAATGACACGGGGATTTGCAAAATGTTATCGCTGCGGCAGAACAACTCATGACCAGAAGGACTGCTGGTCCAAGGACAAAATATGCAGGCAATGCGGAAAGATGGGACACATTGCACGAGTTTGCAGGTCTGGGAAGAAGACCAACGACAACAAAATGGCTACTAAGGAACCGTACAGGAAAGTACAAAAGATGACGGACAGTAGTTCCGAAGACCAGATGAGCGATAGTGAATCCGGGAACAAGAGACTAAGCTGTCTCAAACTTCACAACGTAATCGCAAAAGAGGATCACCGAACCATTTGGGTCACCCTCACGATAGCAGGGTCCCAAGTCAAAATGGAATTGGATACAGGATCAGCTCTAACCCTCATGAATCGATGAGACTACGAGCGGCTATTCTCACATATACCCTTGAAAGAGACATCCATTGTCTTGAAGACGTATACGGGGCAAAAAGTATACCCCAGTGGAAAAATAAGGGTGCCTGTCGAATACAATGGCAAGGAAATACAGAAATTGTATCTGTACATACTGCAAGATGGTGGACCACCATTATTGGGACATGAATGGATCAGAAAGATAAGTTTAGACTGGCACTCCATTCAGGCACTGACGGTGGCTGGTAAAAAGGATGACGACGTCACTCCTGGACGATTGTCAACAATCTTAGCTAACGCCAAAGAGGTATTTCAACAAGAACTGGGAACTCTTAAAGGCATAACCGCCTTGATAAAAATAGAAGAGAATGCAATTCCCAAGTTTTTCAAAGCAAGACCGGTACCGTATGCAATTCGCCCAGCCATCGAGGCAGAGCTGGAGAATCTGGAGAATGCAGGCGTGTTATCTAAGGTAGACTGGAGCGAGTGGGCGACACCCATCATTCCTGTCATGAAGAAAACGTTAAACAATAAGTCTGAGGAGCCAAGGAAGGTTCGCATCTGTGGGGACTTCAAGGTGACGGTGAACCCAGTCCTTCACACAGTACAATATCCTCTTCCAAGGATAGAAGATATCTTCGCCTCACTATCTGGAGGGAAACGTTTTACAAAAATTGACCTAGCACAAGCATATTTGCAGATGGAGGTTGAAATATCCTCTAGGAAGTATCTCACGATAAACACTCACAAAGGTCTTTACCAGTATAATCGACTGGTATTCGGAGTAGCATCAGCTCTGGCGATATGGCAAAGAGCGATGGAACAAGTCCTGCAAGGAATCCCGGGGACTCAGTGTTACTTGGACGACATCCTAGTGACAGGTGAAGATGACAGTGAACACCTTGCCAACCTAGAGCAGGTGCTCACTAGACTACGTGAACATGGGCTACGGGCCAATCGCCCCAAGTGCGAGTTTTTTAAGAAACAGATATCGTATTGTGGCCACGTGATTGATGAAGAGGGGTTACATAAGTCCCCTGACGAAATTGAAGCGGTAGTTAAGGCTCCAGCGCCTGAAAATGTGTCGCAACTGAGGTCATTCCTTGGATTGGTGAATTACTACCATAAGTTTTTGCCGAATTTGTCCACAATTCTGCACCCACTGAACGCCCTACTACAAACAGGAGTAGCATGGAAATGGAGCGATGAATGTAAGCGGGCCTTTCAGAAGAGTAAGGACTTAATCACTTCAAGAGAAGTATTGGCTCACTACAACCCATCACTACCGATAAGATTGGCGTGTGATGCGTCTCCATACGGCATTGGGGCGGTACTGTCACATAAATTCCTTGATGGTTCAGAGAGGCCGATAGCTTTTGCGTCACGCTCGTTAACTTCAGCCGAGCGTAACTACGCCCAGATTGACAGAGAGGCCCTCAGCCTGGTGTGGGGGGTGAAGAAGTTCAATCACTACCTGCACGGTCAGAAATTTACTCTACTTACTGATCATCAACCTCTTGTCTCCATTTTCAACCCTCAGAAGGGCGTACCGATAATTACAGCACAACAGCTACAGAGGTGGTCCCTTTTCTTAGGGGCACACCAATATGACATCGAGTACAAAGGAACTAAACAGCATGGGAATGCTGATGGATTGTCGCGCCTACCATTGCCGATGGTGGAAGAAGAACTTGCAGTGGATCCAGTGGAGATATTCCACTCAACCATAGTCGAATGTCTCCCTGTGACGAATGCAAACATAGAAAAGGAAACACGAAATGACCCGACACTCTCCAGGCTCTATGATTTAACGGTGAAGGGATGGCCAGCACATGGCGAACCACTGTTGCCAGCATTCTCGCCGAGAAGAGAACAGCTGTCAGTGTGCAGAGGAACCTTGATGTGTGGATCCAGAGTAGTAATTCCACCCAAATTGAAGGATAGAGTGCTCAATGAGCTTCATGAGGGTCATCTGGGAGGGGTAAAAATGAAGAACTTAGCCAGAGCGTTTGTGTGGTGGCCGGGAATCGATAGAGAAATCGAAGAGATGACCAAGAGCTGTACAGGATGCCAGAAGGTCCAAAACGCCCCACCACAAGCCCCTCTACATCCATGGGAGTGGCCCTCATCTCCATGGCAAAGGGTGCACATTGATTTTGCTGGTCCATTTATGGACTCGATGTTTTTAATTGCGGTGGATGCACATTCAAAGTGGCCAGAGGTAATAAAAATGTTCTCAACCACCACAGAAAAAACTATCACAGTCTTACAGACCATATTCGCCAGGAATGGGCTGCCTGAACAGATTTGCTCCGACAATGGACCACAGTTTGTGTCTGAAGAGTTCCGGAGGTTCTTAAAGAACAATGGTGTTAAGCATTACACATCCGCCCCATATCATCCGGCCACTAATGGATTGGCCGAGAGGTTCGTTCAAACATTCAAGAAGGCTATCAAGGCAATATGTACTGAAGACATACCCCTACAACACGAGGTGGATAACTTCTTGTTTGCCTACCGGAATGCGACACATGCGGTTACCAACCAAACTCCAGCCATGATGTTCTTCAATCGAAGACTAAGATGCCGCTTGGATTTGGTTAAGCCAAACATCAGAAGAGATGTGGAGAACAGGCAGTTTCAGAATATGAATGAAAGGCCAACCAGGAGTTTTAAGATAGGTCAACCAGTTTTGGCCCGGGACTACCGCACAGAGAAATGGCAGCCAGGAACGATCTGCACATGGCAAGGACCTCTAATGTATACCATGGACGTTGGAGAGAGCATTGTAAGACGCCATGCTGACCAGATTCTAGAGTCACTGGAAAACGTCAAATCTACACCATGATCCTATACACCTGGTGATGAAACCGAAGTACCAATTGCATCTACCTCAGAACCGGTGATATTGGAAGCAGACGAACCAAACAACGACATTGATTCCGACTCAACTTTGCCAGAAGAACCTGATACCCCAAAGAGGCGTTATCCAGACAGAATCAGGAAGCCTCCTCAAAGGCTGAACTTATAATTGCTTAACTTCAACTAATGTATCTAGCAACTGTAATTGTAAATATGTTATTTCATTGTTAATCGAATGTTATGTACTGTTTAGCTAAAAGGGGAGGAATTGTAGTGTATGTACTTTGCAGAAGGAACTATATTCTGCAGCCCCTGTATACTGCAGTACCAGTAGTGACCACCCCTGTATATAAGCCTGTGTAGTAACATTTGCATAGTAGTTCCAGGTTGTCTCCATTCAGTAAAGACCTGTTATAACCAACTCCTGCAGTCCGTGTCTCAATTATACACGGACATAATATATAGCTCTTGATAAAAGCTGCTAGCCGCCTCCAAAATCTCCTCACTTTCAGGAATGATCTTCTCCCCAACCTTCAACTCCTCAATTAACGATAATCTCTGTCGCAGCTTCTCTTGCTCTAGAAAATATCTAGTGCATCTTTCGCCCTCCAATGCATCTCTAGCCTTTGCACGGAGAATGGCCCCCTTGCATTTTTCAGCTTGCAATAATTCCCACTCTTCCTTTAGCACCGGAACTTAGTCTCAGCTCCCTTATCCCCTCCGTCAACTGCTTTACAGACATCCGTAAACCTTTTGTTTATATTCTCTTCTCGATGCCAGTTAGCTGCCGCCCTCTTTTTCCCATAACGTACCGAAAAAACTTTTACCTCATATTTGAAATTGTCCCACCAAACTCTTCTTTCTTTCAAGAACAAAAGTTCCTTCCGAGCATTCTTTATTATATTTATAATCCCTTCTTTATAAGCACATTCCTTCAGGTATTGATTGTTCAAAATCCACACCCCTGAACCAATCTTAACTCTGCTGTTCCTAATTCTAAGAACCAAAGCCGAGGGATCACTAAAAAATACTTTTTTATAATAAATCTCCATCACCTCCGAACTTAACCCTTCCCGCATTAATACAAAATCTATTCGGCTCTGTTTTAAAACATCACCCACCCAACCTGCTCTGGAGAACTCCCTTTTTATGGGGTTCCGGTCCCTCCATAAATCTCTCAAATTTAAATTTGCCATCATTTTTATAATCATCCCTCTGGAGTTATCCTCTTTAAAGGTCATCTGGGCTGAAATGTCCATCCAAGATAAAAATACATTAAAATCCCCCACTATACAAGGATTTTCCACCTCTGCCAGTTCAGTGAATAACCCCCGAAAAAACTCGCGATGCTTGCAATGGTCGTTTGGTGCATAGATATTAAAAAGATCGCAATTAAATCCCTCCAATTTTACCCTTAGCCATAAAAATCTCCCCTCAGTGTCCTTGTCCACCATCTTCTATGGACGGACTCACCAAAACAGCCACCCCTCTACGGTTATTGTTTGCACAACTTGCAAACACCTCTCCCTTCCAAACCTTCTGAACTCTTTCTAGAATATCCTCATCCCAAAAGGTTTCTTGCAGACACAAGTCCGTGCCTTTAAAACCCTGCAACAACTGCTGCAATTTCTTCTCACCCCTCAGTCCGTTCACATTGATCGAGACCAATGTAATCATGGCTCCAAAGAAGGGAAATATGCCCAATAATCTCCCCATCATTTAATCTCTGGCTCCTCCCTCCTCTCATGCTCCTTCTCAACTTTTCGGGCAGCTGTTGCTTTTTCCTGCAGCCTCCGGCTCTTTTTCCCCTCCTGTTTGACCCCTCCCTGCTGTTTCAGCCTCTTCCTTGCCTTAACTTTGGGCCCAAGAGCTGCCCTTTCTCCCTCCTTCTGCCACTCACTAACCTTTCCCTTTCCACATGATGCCACCCCATCCCCGACTTCCATGTCTCTGTCCCCCTCTAATTCCTCACACTCAAGCTCTTCTGCAACCCCCTGTACCTGCTCCCTGTCAGATACATAATCCTGCTCCCCGTCAGATATTTCATCTCCCATAGAGAGTCTTCCTGCTATCGCAGTTTCTCCCACTGTGCCGCCCCCTTCGACCACGTCTCTACCTCTGACCCTTGCACCTTGTTCCCTCACTCCATGCGACAATGGCGCACCTAAATTGTTCCCTTCTGACGTCTCTATCTCGCCGATCCCATTCTGCTGTCTCTTTAAGGCTCCTGGCTCTTGCACCCTCTCCCCGCCCTGCCCCCTCCCGCTCACCAAAATATCCGACTCCCCGCCTCTCTCTGGAGCACTCACTTCCACCACACACCCCGCTCCCGCCTCCTCTCCCCCCGCAGACACCAGACTCCCCAGGGGGAGCCAAACTGCACTAAGGCTCGAGTCTGCACTCGACCCTCGCTGCCCGCTGCTGTCTTTATTCCCCTCCATAGCACTCGCCGTGTTTTCCGCCATCTCCATCTCGATCTCCGCTCCGCCAACCTCTGCCTCTTCCTGTGCTCCTTTTCCCTTCATTTTACCGGCTATGTCCTCCGACTGCACCACACCTCCGGCCGTTCCACACTCCTCTCCTGCTCCTTCTCCCATCTCCTCATCACTCATTTCGCTCCCTTCTGCCACACACTCACAGCGGGCGGGGCCTTTACGACACACCCCACAGCTCTCCGCCTTGCAGCTCTGTGCGATATGTCCCGACTCACCGCAATAGTAACAATACAAATCAGGACAGTTTCTTACGAGATGGTCATGTCCCAGACAATAGTAACACACCTTTACTTGGTTATCGTGCAGCACACGAAAGTACTGTACTCCTTCCAGTGTCTCGAACTTCATACTGTAAGGCAAAGACCTCACCCCCTCTGGGAACCGCACCTTTACATACCGGGTTCCATCTGCTACCCGTGTTCCCGGATAGTACCTCCTCTTTATTTCGGAACAGATTTAAATGTCCCACGACTCCAACTTTTTGCTCAGCACTTCATCCTCGATGTACACTGGCAAGTTCAAAAATGAAACCACCACCTCCTCTGAATATAGCAGAGTCACCTCCAAAAATTTCTCCCCAACTTTCAGGCTGAGCAGCAGTTTTTCCACCTCCTCACGGCCACTGACCGTCACCTCAAATCCCACATTTGGTTTTGGTCGGCAGGCAAAACAGCTTCCCTCACCACAGTCCTCATGAACCGCCTGGATTATATCACAGGCTCGAATCTTCTTATCTTCACATTGCACCACCACCGTATTTTCTTTACCAAACCTCCTGAGGTCCCGACCCAAATCTTTGGGCCTTTTTTTTCCCCTTCCCACCACAGTTTCTTCCCTAATAAAATTCCTCTCGGGAATATTGTCCTCTGAGGGGCCCGGCACGCCGGACCCCTCAGCAGCCACCTGGCTGTTTTTTGTGGGCCAAAAAGGCCCTAAAACCTGAAAACAACACCCCAAAACCCTCCACCAACTTTTTACAAAACTTCCTCCAACACCCAGCTGTAATTAGGCAACCAGTCACACCTGGCTCACTCCTAGCCCCTCCCACCTAGAGAGTGCTGCCCACTGAGCCACAGCTGACACATGTGGTGGTACAGGGCAATGGGGCATTATAAAATATGCATGCAGTATGGTTTTAACTATAATGATAACTAATATCCCTTTTGTTAATTAAATCTATAATTAAAATGTTTGTTCATAACTAAAACAAAATAACCAAAATTACATATAAAAATGAATTAAAGTTTGTGCAACTGAAATGACATTGTTGGCATGCACTCATCAGTCATCAACCTGTTTTCAAACTACACCTGTCTCTGCATTGTTGCATCTGTAATCGTGTTAAGTAACAAGTATTAGATTAAGATCTAAAACTTAACTCAATATAGGTAAATCAAAATATCTTTGAGGCAGCAATTGCTCTGCTACACATTGGGCTGGATTTTCATTGAGGAGTCGGGACTACAACTTTTGGTATTGTAGTCCCGCCTTCATCGAGTTCTAGCCAACCCACATGATTTTGACTTGATTGACCTTGTTGAGCCCGCCCAGCGGGCTCAGCAGGCCAATTAAGGGCCACCCGGCAACAGGTTACATCACACATTGTCAAGACCTTTTGACAGATGAAATATCAGCGTTTCACAGCTGTTTGAAGCTGTCAAACACTGACAATCTGTACTCCAGGTTAATTCCTTCCTTTCAGGATGATTTAGAGAGCTCCCCGGAACAGAAAGCAGAGGCTGCAGATTTTGACAGCTGGCGGCCATTCTGCTTTCTGTGCCGGTGAGATGAGGGACTCCCGAGACCTGAAGGAAGACTGTAAAGGTAAGTAAAGGTTAGTAGAACTTCTTTAAACACCTTACACACACCAAACACACTTACCTCTGCACTCATGCACCCATCACTCACCTGAACACCGGACATCTCGACCCCTCCAAGCCCTTCATCCCGACGGCCCGCCTCGCTAACTTGGCGTGGTTTGGAATCCCACAGTTCAACAATAAAAATAGGGATTAGGCTTAAAACTGCCTGTTAACTACCTGTTAACAGGCAGTTAATTGGCACTAATCCCCTTCCCGCCTCAGGGAGGCGGGTCCCAGTGTGGGGCGGGTACCCGCCTCCTTTGAAACTGGCATGGAGGCGGGTTGGGGGCGGGACCCCCGATTTCAAGATTTTAAACCCCCACACGCCTCCAATCCCGATTCCACGGCCCAATGAAAATCCAGCCCATTGACTCCACATTCCATGGGGGAGGGAGGAGAAAAATCATCCGGTATTGTTACTCTTGATCACTTTCTTTGGCCATTGCTGGAAAGCAGATGTGTAAGGACAACAGGTGAAGACAGCATTGACCTCACCCGTGATCAAATAGCCTGCCAGTTCTTACTTCAGGCGTCTGTAGAGCTGCTTTCTTGCTCTCGAGTTCTGTTGCTGTTTCCAGATCAGAAATGCCTTGCGCTTGCAGCTTATTAGCTATTGGATCTCCTGGTCATTCTCATCGAACCAGTCTTGGTGTTTCCTGGTCGAGTGACCAAGCGTCTCTTCACAGGTGCTGATTATGGAGGCCTTGAGTGCAGACCAGGCGCTGTGGACACTCTGTGTCTCTGCATCACTGGGAGTCGTCAGGTTGTTTGTGAGGTGCAGGCTGAATAGGGCTTTCTTAGCAGGGTCTTTGAGTGCTCCAGCGTTGATTTTCCTGCGGCATTGTTTCTGTTGCCGCCACCGTTTTGGGGCTACATTGATGGAGATGACAGAGCGGATTAGGCAGTGGTCTATCCAGCAGTTGTCAGCTTCTGTCATGGCGCGGGTGATGCGGACATCCTTGCGGTCCCTCGCTCAGACGATGACGTAGTCCAGCAGATGCCAGTGCTTGGAGCGAGGGTGCTGACATGAAGCCTTGTACTTGTCTCTCTGCCGGAACAAGGTGTTGGTTATGACAAGGCCATGTTCTAAGCATTTCGTCAGGAGGAGTGTACTGTTGCAATTGGCTTTCCCTACCCCTTCTCTGCCAATCACACCTCCCCAGAGGTCTGTGTCCTTTCCAACTCTGGCGTTAAAGTTGCCAAGGAGGATCAGCTTGTCGCCCTTTGGGACTCGGGACAGGGATTGTTCGAGGCTGGAGTAGAATTCCTCTTTGATCTCGCCTGTGGCTTCCAGTGTTGGGGCGTACGCACTGATAACCATAGCGCACTGGTTCCAGGCTAGGGTGAGCCGAAGAGTCATGAGGTGCTCATTTATACCACGAGGGGAGTCTCTGAGAAGCCCAACTAGTTCATTTTTTATGGCGAAGCCTACCCCATGGAGGCACCATTCTTCAGGTTTGCCTTTCCAGAAGAAGGTGTAGCCACCACCTTTATTCTTGAGCTGGCCTTCCCCTGCCCGCTGGGTCTCGCTTAGGGCGGTGATGTCAATGTCGAAACATCTGAGCTCCCGGGCGATGATAGCAGTATGGCGTTCTGGTCTGTCACTGTTGGGGTTGTCCATGAGGGTCCTGAACTTCATTTTAAAGGGTGGAAGGTGCCTGTGCGTGATTTCTTTTAACATGGGGTGGCCGTTGCACACCAGCTACCACACGGGCTTGACAGAGCAAGGTCTTGGTCCAACGGCAAGGGGATCCAAGACGATTGGAGACCAGGCTCTGCTACAACGGCCTGGCACACACACACAAACATACTGTTACTGTCCTCCAACCTCCTTCCCACAGGTCCTCTCTGCCTGGGTTTCGTAGGATGCATTGTGGTCCTCCCGACCTCGCTGTTGGCCCGTGCCGCACCTCCCCTGGGCCCCAACCCCACTGCTGGTCCCCACTGCACCACTTCTGGGCCTTGAACTTGCTGCAGGGCTTGTCCTCACTCTTTCATCCCGGCCTCGGACATGAGTGATGTTGTCTCTCACAGGATTAAATTAGCACTGATATTCTCGCGATCCCTGGCCCCGAGCTCCACTCGCGATTGACTAGTCGCTAGATCACTAGTCCAGTGGAGAAGCATAGTCAAATGGAAAAGCATAGCCTGAAGGCCGAGGTCCAACAAAAAACTCGCGACCTAAAGAACAGGTGGTGGGTGGAGAAAGCACAGGAAATCCAGCAGCTAGCTGACAACCACGACGTGCGTGGATTCTTTAGCGCAGTCAAGACCGCCTACGGCCCCAAGCACCCAAGGTCCTACCCCACTGCGGGCCAAGAATGGAGAGGTACTCATCAAGGACAGGGAGGCAGTCTGCCCGCTGGAAGGAGCACTTCGAAGATCGCCTTAACCGAGACTCTATCTTCGATGCGAGTGTCCTCAACTCGATCCCGCGGCATGCTACCCGCCACCATCTCAGCACAACCCCAGCCCAGCATGAGGTTGAAAAGGCCATCCGACAACTGAAGAACAACAAGGCCTCAGGAGCAGATGGAATCCCTGTTGAGGCGCTAAAGCATGGCGGAGAAGCACTACTGGTGCAAATTCATGAACTCATCTGGAAGGAGGAGAGCATGCCAGGGGATCTCAGAGACGCCATAATTGTGACCATCTTCAAGAAAAGTGACAAGTCCGATTGCAGTAATTACAGAGGAGTTTAACTGCTGTCTGCCACAGGGAAAGTCATCGCAAGAATCCTCCTCAATCGCCTTCTCCCAGTGGCTGAAGAGCTCCTCCCAGAGTCGCAAAAGAGGATTCCGCCCACTAAGGGGCACAATGGACATGATCTTCACCACTCGCCAATTACAAGAGAAATGCAGGGAACAGCACCAACCGCTGTACATGGCCGTCTTTGACTTCACAAAGGCCTTTGACACTGTCAACCGTGAGGGATTATGGAGTGTCCTCCTCAAATTTGGCTGCCCTCAAAAGTTTGTCACCATCCTCCGCCTGCTTCACAATGATATGCAAGCCGTGATTCTGACCAATGGTTCCACCACAGACCCAATTCATGTACAGACCGGGGTCAAGCAAGGCTCTGTCATTGCACCAATGCTCTTCGCGATCTTCCTTGTGGCAATGCTCATTCTCACCCTCAGTAAGCTCCCCGCTGGAATGGAGCTAATTTACAGAACAAACGGGAAATTGTTCAACCTCCATTGCCTCCAGTCCAGATCCAAGGCCGTCCCTTCCTCTGTCATCGAATTACAGTATGCAGACGATGCTTGCGTCTGCGCACATTCGGAGGTCGAACTCCAAACCATCATTAACACCTTCACCGAAGCATACGAGAGCATGGGCCTTACACTAAACATCCGTAAGACAAAGGTCCTCTACCAACTTGCCCCCACCACACAGTACTGCCCTCCGATTATCAAAATCCATGACAAGGCCTTGGACAATGTGGACCACTTTCCATACCTCGGGAGCCTACTGTCAACAAGGGCAGATGTCGATGACGATGTCCAACACCGCCTTCAGTGTGCCAGTGCAGCCTTTGGTCGCCTGAGGAAGAGAGTGTTTGAAGACCAGGACCTCAAACCCGGCACCAAGCTCATGGTCTACAGAGCAGTAGTAATGCCCACCCTCCTGTATGCCTCAGAGACATGGGCCATGTACAGCAGGCACCTCAAAGCACTGGAGAGGTACCACCAATGCTGCCTCCGCAAGATCCTGCAAATCCATTGGCAGGATAGGCGCACCAACGTCAGTGTTCTCGCTCAGGCCAACATCGCCAGCATCAAAGCTTTAACCACGCTCGATCAGCTCCGATGGATGGGTCACATTGTCCGCATGCCCAATATGAGACTCCCAAAACAAGCATTCTACTCGGAGCTCCGACACGGCAAGAGAGCCCCAGGTGGGCAGAGGAAATGCTTCAAGGACACCCTCAAAGCCTCCTTGAAAAAGTGCAACATCCCCACCGACACCTGGGAATCCCTGGCCCAAGACCGTACAAAGTGGAGGAGAAGCATCCAGGAAGGCGCCGAACACCTCGAGTCTCTTCGTCGGGAGCAAGCGGAAGCCAAGCGCAAACAGCGCAAGAAGCGCACGTCAACCCAAGCACCCCACCCACCTGCCCCTTCAACCACCGTCTGCCCCACCTGTGACAGAGACTGTAGGTCCCACATTGGACTCATCAGTCACCTGAGAACTCATTTTTAATGTGGAAGCAAGTCATCCTCGGTTCCAAGGGACTGCCTAAGAAGGAGATGAAGAGTTCTTACTGCCTAAGCTCGTACATGTTGAATGGCCATTTAGGAAAGGTACCAGACTACAACTGGTCTTTATGGAATTGTATCCCTGCATCAGTTATCAGTTTCAGTAGAGAAAGAGAGAAACAGCAATTCCATGAGTGTCAGTTGCAGTCTAGATTTTTTATAATGCAAGTCACAAACGCAACATACACACATGCATATACACACACCCTGTCTTTCCCTGCCATTGCCTATGTGTGTGTGTCTTTCATTTAAGCAAAATCACCTCTAATTTCCTCCATTGCTCTGTTGAAACTGCTGACATATACAGAGGTGCAGTTCCACAGGTGCCAGTTGCCCAACACAGGGCTGAAACATAATCAAGGACAGGGACAGGCAGACACACACACACAATCAATGACAGGGACAGACACACACACACACAATCAATGACAGGGACAGACACACACACACAATCAATGACAGGGACAGACACACACACACAATCAATGACAGGGACAGACACACACACACAATCAATGACAGGGACAGACACACACACACAATCAATGACAGGGACAGACACACACACACAATCAATGACAGGGACAGACACACACACACAATCAATGACAGGGACAGACACACACACACAATCAATGACAGGGACAGACACACACACACAATCAATGACAGGAACAGACACACACACACAATCAATGACAGGGACAGACACACACACACACAATCAATGACAGGGACAGACACACACAATCAATGACAGGGACAGACACACACACACACAATCAATGACAGGGACAGACACACACACACAATCAATGACAGGGACAGACACACACACACACAATCAATGACAGGGACAGACACACACACACAATCAATGACAGGGACAGACACACACACACAATCAATGACAGGGACAGACACACACACACTTCTTCTCTTCTTAGGCAGTCCCTCGGAGCCGAGGATGACTTGCTTCCACATTAAAAATGAGTTTGCAGGTGACTGATGAGTCCAATGCGGGACCTACAGTCTCTGTCACAGGTGGGGCAGACAGTGGTTGAAGGGGCGGGTGGGTGGGGTGCTTGGGTTGACGTGCGCTCCTTGCGTTGCCTGCGTTTGGCTTCCGCTTGCTCCCAGCGAAGAGACTCGAGGTATTCGGCGCCTTCCCGATGCTTCTCCACTTTGTGCAGTCTTGGGCCAGGGAGTCCCAGGTGTCGGTGGGGATGTTACACTTTTTCAAGTAGGCTTTGAGGGTGTCCTTGAAGTGTTTCCTTTGCCCACCTGGGGCTCTCTTGCCGTGCCGGAGCTCCGAGTAGAGCGCTTGTTTTGGGAGTCTCGTATCGGGCATGCGGACAATGTGACCCATCCATCGGAGCTGATTGAGCGTGGTTAAAGCTTCGATGCTGGGGATGTTGGCCTGAGCAAGAACACTGTCGTTGGTGCGCCTATCCTGCCAATGGATTTGCAGGATCTTGCAGAGGCAGCATTGATGGTACCGCTCCAGTGCTTTGAGGTGCCTGCTGTACATAGTCCATGTCTCTGGGGCATACAGCAGGGCGGGTATCACTGCTGCTCTGTAGACCATGAGCTTAGTGTCGGGTTTGAGGTCCTGGTCTTCAAACACTCTCTTCCTCAGGCGACCGAAGGCACACACACACAATCACTGACAGGGACAGGGACATACACACAATCACTGACAGGGACAGACACACACACACAATCACTGACAGGGACAGGCAGACACACACAGACACACAATCAATGTCAGACACACACACAATCAATGACAGACACAGACACACACACAATCAATGACAGAAACAGACAGTCAAACACACAATCAATAACAGAAACAGACAGTCAAACACACAATCAATGGCAGGCACAGACAGGCAGACACACACACCCACAATGACAGACACTGTAACTGAGGTTGGCAGAGAAAGCCTTCACTCACTGTTAGCTGGAGCTAGTCCATCTTAATACCTCAGCTTTGATAGCAAAATATGGTGAGACCTGTCGAACCACCTTAAAAGAGGGGTTGTATCACTGTTAAAAGGTTGTGTTCTTCAAAGATAAATTTGTTTATGTAGCTCAAAAACTCTGTCAAGAACAATTGGTCAAGCATAGGAGTTAACTGCAGGATTGTGCCTATGAAGGGATTAACCAGTCAAACAAAATGTTGCTGGTGAAGAGAATCCTGCTTCCTGCTATTTATTTACCTTCTGACAACCACAATACACGGAAGCTAGTTGTGTAAACACAGGCAAGTGTGTACCTTTAAACGTTTGTATGTGGGTATGAGGGGGGCATGGACTATTGCTGCCTGGGTAACACATTACATAATTAATATAATTAAGTTAGTTTTCCGTTTTGTTCTAATAACCCAGTTTCAAAGTAATTATTTGCAACAACAATAATAATCAGTTTCCAAGCATTCTATTGAGTACTAGTTGAATGTGGCTGTTAACAAAAGACTCTCCCCAACTCACAATGCCATGTCTATCTTCAGGTTCTGACCAAGGGTCATAAATCTGAAAAGCTCGCTCCACCTTCCTCTCTCCACAGATGCTGCCTGACCTGTTGAGTGTTCTGGATCAATGCAACAATGACATGTGGAATAAAAACAGAAAATGCTGGAAACACTCAGCAGGTCAGGCAGCATCGGTGGAGAGAGAAACTGTTAACATTTCAATGTATAGCCTTCCATCAGAACTGGAAGAAGTTATAGTTTTAACAGTTCTTAAGCAAGTAAGAAATGATGGGGGAAAAATTCAGTTGGTTAGCGCCTCCCATTTGCGTACTAGTGCTAACAGGATGCTGATGCAGTAACGCCGGGGTGAGGTGAATCCAGTGCCACATGTCAAATCCGGTTGCCCCATTGCGCTGCTGGTACAAGGTACCGTCGGGGACTTCAACGCCAGGCAGATCGTGACATCAGTGAATGTGCAACGCTCACTGGGTGCCCGATCTGCAAAATTAATTTTCTCGACCAGACAGCGACAGGGAGAGAAGGCATCAAGCAGGCAGAAGCCGGCTCCAGCGATGTTATTTAAAGGGATCATGAGAAATGAGTCGCAGCTGTCAGGTTAGTGGAGTTTCAGTGCTTTCTTGTCAGTTTGAAATTGTGAAAGTTTAATTCAGGAATTTAAAAGTTCTTTTGTATCAGCAGTGTTAACTAAAAAGTAGTTACATTTATTCTTTAAAAATATCAAAGTGCTACACTTGGCTTACATTAATGGGGGGTGTACTGGCAGTCTACCTGGCCCTCCAGGATCTATGGCGGAGGGAGCGGGAGCAATGAGAAAGATTGGAACCTGTGGCCAGAGGGGAGAGGAGGGTCATCAGGGCTCTCAACCGGTATTTCGAGAGCACTTCCCCTACCTCCAATTAAGTGAGGAGCAGTGTATTAGATGGCTCCACATCACCAAGGTGGTGGTCACAGAACTTTGCCACCTCCTCCAAACAGACCTCCAGCCACACAGCAGGATGACTTATACCCCAGATCCCTTTTGCTCACCACATGCCCATCATACCATCCCTCTGTCGTGCCATATCACAGCGTCCTCCTGGGCGCAAAGGTGAAATGAGAGATCACAAAATATTGCAAACTCCATTAATAAATTTATGCATAAACATATCACACCTATCATATTCTAATAACTAATGACCCTTGTGCCTGCCATAGTTGATTAGCTATCATTGTGTGCAAGGCGTGAGATGCAGGTGTGAGTGTTGGTAGCTAGAGATTGTTGGTGGGTAAGTGCTGGGGGTGTGGTGCTTTGGGCAGTGTGTGAAGCTTGTGGTACAGATGGTGGTATGTAGCATTTGTTGAAGCATTCGATCACCCTGACCACCCGACTGAGGTGGATCTGCCATGAGCACACCTGCTTCAGTCCTCCGGCAATGAACCTGCCTTTTAAGTACTGGGACAATGTTGAGTTGAGATTAGACTGCACCTGACATTAGTCCACCCCTTGAGTGTAACGCCACTGAGTTAGGCCTTTAAGACTTGACTTAGCGTCCCAATCATTTCTTTGAGCAGTGAGAATGAATTCTGCGTGCAGTCTAAAGCGTTAGCGCCTGGTGCTAATTCTCCAGCTTTTCTAATTTTAACGCCCATTCCTGGGCTACAATGAATTTCTAGCCCAACGTTAACTGTTTCTCTCTCCACAGATGCTGCCTGACCTGCTGAGTGTTTCCAGCATTTTCTGTTTTTATTTCTGATTTCCAACATCCGCAGTACTTTGTTTTTGTTTTAATGATGTGTGGAATATATACCGAGGGTGCGGACATGGGAACTTTTCGAAGCATGTATGTGGAAAGATGCGTGCTGCCGCAACTAAAGTTGCAGGCCGGTGGCTGGTTGACAGTGTGGAGTGCAAAGTATTTTCATTAAAAATTAGTTTGCAGTTAATGAATACTAAGCATGAAACACTAGGTACGCGCCTGGGCGAGCACAGAACGAGTGTATGAAGTGCTGAAAACTAGAGGTACTTTGGTAAAACTATTCCGAATACATTACATCACGGGCTAAATATGCCCCAGGCCCCACCCTCCCTTTCCATGTATTCGTCCGCAAGGAGCCTGCTGCCACCTAGAGGAGACCTTGAAACACACGAACGCCATCTCGGTCCAACCTTTTGACAAGTGTCAGCGAGCGCTGCAAGTTCTCGGCACCTTTGAGAAAACACTGACTCCCAAGATTTATTTTCAGTTCAGACTGTATCAGACGATTGCATAGTACAAAGTTTGCATTTGAGAGGTGGTTTTTTTTTAAAGAAATAAAAAGCAGATGTTATTATATTGCAACCGGCTCATTTTAAAAGTTTGCTTTGCAGTGTGGTGCATGTAGTGTGTATAAAGGTCACGGATGTGTGCAATGTCTGGGTGTCCTGTGGGAAGCGGGAGGCGCGGCGGGTGCCCGGTACATTCGCCCAATTTAAGAAGTGAGAACACGGGAATAGCGTGGAGGAAAACCCAGGCGTCACATCAGCGCTTCCCCACTTTCCATCTTCAGCCAATAGCAGCTGTGGGACTAGGGCCAGATTCCCTATGATTTGTTTTTACAGGATCCAGACGTTTTGCAAAATTGTTTTGGTATTTATGGGAAAAAAATCTCTGGGGGAAGCCCAACCCCCGCGTGTAACCAGGCGCAGCCACTGGCTGTGGACACGTACTGCACTGGAGCGGGGTTTTCCGTAACTAGGTCGCTGGCGAGGCGGCTGTGGGAAGTTACAAAAAACAGCCTCAGGGGAAGGAGGGAGCCGAGTCGAGCCGAGCTGGGAGGGAGGGAGGGGTGCGAGCTTTAGTCTTTGCGGTTTGCAACTCTCCCCGAGAAGGAAGACACACTCAGAGTTACACCGCCGAGATACAGCAAGGGGAGGAGAGGGGGAAACAAAAGTTTGTGGAGATCGTCAAGATGGGAGAAGACGGAGTGCAAGCGGAGAAAAGTAGCACCGAGGCCGTCCAGGGAAGCACGGAGCCCAGCCCGCCACCCAGCCCGAGCCTGGACTCCAGCACGCCTCCCAGCCCGGCTCCCGGCCACGTTGCCGGGCCGATCAAGGCCGAGTCGATCCGGGAGGGCTCGCAAGTTAACGCCATCACCGTTCTGGCTCTGCTGGACAAGCTGGTCAACATGCTGGACACGGTGCAGGACAACCAGAAGAAGATGGAGCACCGGCAGATCGGGGTGGAGAGCTCGGTGAAGGGCATCCAGAGCGACATCACCAAACTGTCCAAGAGTCACAGCACCACCAGCAACACCGTCAACAAGCTGCTGGACAAATCGCGCAAAGTCAGCACCAACGTCAAGGAGATGCGGGAGCGCCTGGACAAGCAGACGGCGCAGGTGAAGAAGCTGGAGACCAACCAGGCGCAGCTCCTGAAGAAGAACAACTTCCGAGTGTTGATCTTCCAGGTAAGGTTGGGGGCGGACCGCCGTCTCGGTGCAAAGTGCAGCTGGTTGCATCAGTCACCGAGACACCTTGCAATTTATTAGAGAGTGATGCCGATCATTAAACGGTGTTTACAGCGCACACTCGCTTCAGATCCGAATGAAAACTGAGTGGTTGCAATATCTGCCCACTGACTGCAAAAACCTCATTCCTGTCAGTTACTTATTTTATGTGAGTTTCAGAAATTAACCTGCACTCTGTTTTAGAGTTGGGAGTTGTTTACGAATTGCACTAGTCCAGCTCTTTCGATCCATAATTGCCTGACCTGGGCACAAATAATTCTTTAAAGAAAGGATTATGAGTGGTAAACATAATACGCAATGTGTTGCATATTTGGGCCTTTACACCCTTTATATTCGGTGAAAGCCGCAAAACAAATGCTATTTCGGACGGCTTCTATTTTGCAAGAATGATCAAAACAGTTTCTCTCCCCTCACATAACATATGTTTGAAGTGTTAGCAGTTTCACCATCACGGTCCCCGCCCTATCTCATGAATCCTGGTGGCAGTGAAGGACTGCACTTCCATGTCGTTATGTCGCGGACTGATCTCCGATCCTGCTGTGTGAGCAGGTATGGGGTGGGGTGTGTCAGGCAATCTGCAGTGAAAACATTTCTCGTGTTCGTACAGTAAGAGGGCGGGCTGTGCTTGTGCTGTCAACTCGCTGACGCGGGACCAGTGCTTTGCATTTTTCCGGGAAGGGTGGGACGGGGTTGGAATGCAAGCAGTAAAATGTGTACCCATCCTGGCTGAAACTGTACACCTCAAAACAGCTTTTAAAATACATTCCAAATGTGTAGAATTAATTTGGTGTTTGTGAAACTGATCTGTTTGAAGTTGTCCGAGACTGTGTAAATTTTCATTAACCACTTGACCGAGATTGTAGCAGAATGAGTCACGGCATTTTTTTTTCCAATTTAAGTAATTGTGGGTGGACACTTATTTAATTTCAGATTTACAGCAGCCGCAGTATTTGGCTTTTGATTTCTAGGACCTTGATAGCTTCTCCCTCTAACGTTCTAGATTTGATTTTGAAGAAAAGGAATATTAAAATACCATATGTCATAACAAGAATTACCAACCAGCTTGCGTTGTGGATTGTACTTGTCTTTCAAGCGTACCTTTTAGCAACAGGGCCTTAATTGGCAAATTAAACGATGCGTTTACTCCTGAAGGTAAATAAAGTATAAGGGTTTAGGTTAATGTAGAGCCATTAGGAACCTCAACCTGAACCAAGAGTGCTCGGAAATGAGGGGGGGAAGAGTCAGGGCCGAGATATATGAAGTCAACAGAACAAAAGTAAATTTTAAATGAAGAGTAATTACAACAAATGACAGCTAATTTTATCTTTCATTGTTGGCGCATTTCCAATTTCTTCTGATTCTGTAGACTAACCCAGACTTTTGGATTGTGGTTCTCAAACTTTCAGTCGTCATTTGTTAGTGCTTATTATCGCGCTCAGAACCTGCTAACATTTCCCAATGCAATCAAATTTGCTTTAATTCCAAAAAAATAGTTTATCCTAGCCTTACTGTGAAATTCACACATACCCCCAGATCAATGTGCTCATAATTAAAGTCAGTTTCATCCCTCAGTTTACTACTGTGTGTGTATTTTTTTTAATCAGTTATAATGTAATTCAATCGCCTTTTTGCTATAGAACACATTCAAGCAATAAATATAGATAGCTGGCTGTTAAAAGGAGGCAAAATATTGAAGTGCTAAGCAGAGGCAATTTTGTTAAGTAGATTTTTTTTTATTAAACAGCCATAGTTTTGTTTAAGTTTATGGGCTAGTGAGCAACTGTTGATTTTAAACTTGGTGAATCCTTGCAGGAGGAAGCGGAGATCCCAGCCAACCTTTTTGTTGAAAAGCCGAAAGAAGACGCGGCAGAGGAAGAATGTGTGGACGCGAACAAAGCCGTGGAAGATACCCCTCCATCACGGGAGCTGTCCTCGGACGAAGACATCCACGAAGGTGAGGACAACGACGAAATACACGATGGGGATAAATTGGAAAAGCTAGAGCAATCCAGGGCTGCGAAAATCAAGAGATCAAGTATGAAGAAAGTTGACAGCATCAAGAAAGCCTTTTCCCGCGAGAACATTGAGAAAAGGATGAATAAGTTTGGCACGAAGATTGTGTCTCCCGAGAGACGAGAGAAGATTAAGAAGTCGCTCACCCCAAACCAACAGAAGCCGCACTCAGCTAAGTCCTCCAGCTTCAAAGTAACGCCCATGACTTTCAAGGTGAAAAAGGTTAGGAACGGGGAGACGCCTCCGCAGAGCCCCAGCGACACGGTCGTCACACTGGAAGCCAACCCATCAGGTCCTGCTGAAGACGATGTGTTCCCCGAAGCGCACTTGGAAATATCCCCCAGCACTTTAACAGCCGACGAAGCTAAAGAGACGGCAGAAAAGGAAATGAAAGAGGCGGAACTTGCGATGGAAAGCAGTAACAGCCGGGGCGTTGTGATGAAGGCGGAAAGCACAGAGGAGGCCGAGATCCTGCTGGAGGGCCTCCCCGAAAACCAGCAAGAAGACGATGCAAAACACACAGGATCGAATATAGAGCTGCACATTGAGGAGCCAGACGAGCCCGCTGTTTTGCAGATACAGCAAACGGCCTAAACCTCCGGAGAGTGGCCCAATGAACCTCCAGTTATATATGAAAATCATGCTTGTGATAGTTATTATTAGCTACTGTAACCCTACAGGGAGTTCACGGCTAGCCTAGAGAGACTGAAGCATGTTGGGGGAGGGAAGGTGAAAGGTTAAAGATAGAAAGTAACAGTGGGATATGAACAAACAGCACTGGGATAGGTTTATAAAATTGTATATTTGACGGTATTTGGTGAGGAAGCAAACTCTCTGGACAAAGTTTGTGTTATTTGGGTTTTATACTTGCAGGTCTGTATGAAAGCTGTAGAACAGACACCAAGACAATTTACATTATAATTATTTGAAATGTATCTGTTTTATACATACAACCGCTCTATTTTGATTCATATTGGTAAACTATTTAGGTAGACGCCAATTTTCTAAAAAAAAAATTGAAAAGAATCATGCATAAAACTGAGGAACTCAAGGAAACTTCGACTAAAAAGGAAATAGTACTGCATCTCTACTCCCTGTACCAATGTAAACAGTTCAGCTACGCCGGTGCCAAGTGGTGTCATTTCATGGCCTGTGTAACGCAGATGAATTCCAGCTTCTTTCACCCTTTATTGCTAATTGAGAATAGCTTTTCTGAGATAAATTGCCACAATAAATATATATTCTAATTGTCTTCACATATAATATATTGCTTGGTGAACGTTCTTCTTCTTCAGTTATTTTCCTGTTTGCTATTAAACAAAATGAAAGCCAAGAAATGTTTTATAACTGTAACTAAGTATCCAAGCCTGAAGAGTAAATAAAAAGAATTAAAAGTGGATCCCTGCCTGTTATTCCTTGCTACTAACATTATGGTAATCGTTCATTAATAATATGATGGTAATTGGCCATTGTTTATTTCAAATGCAGTGTAGAATATATATCTTCCTGCGTTCATGCTTAATTCCTTTAGGTGGTTGCGCCTGTTATCCAGATTAATTGACTATCATTTCAAGCGCAGTGAGTCTGATGGTGACAAGCAGGAGAATACTTATGAGTACATCGACTGACAGTTTGGGTACTGATGCACATCTCCAAGAGGTGAATGATGTAAAATACTGTTTATTTGCCAGCATTTCTATGTAACAGAAAAGGCTGTGTTGACAAGCAGTGACTGTCAAAACAGGATACTATTTCCTACTAGGATTACACATTAATAACAACTGTATTCCTCTACTTGTCAGTAAAAGCTGAAATTTGACCATAAGTTTTTCACTATAAAACTGCTAGATCAGTGTTGCAGATTCTGAATAACTAGGGCTGGATATGTTTATTAGTGAGCATTACATTTTTTGCCCCATCCTTTTGTAGGCAATGTTGTGATTACATCATTCTGGGTAAGGAAATGTGTTCTACCTTTTTGTGTTGAACAAAAACAACTTGTATTTATTTAGAGCCTCTAACGTAGAAAAACATCACAAGGTCTTCACAGAGAAAAAAGGAATGGGGAACCAAAGAGAGTTCTTAGGAGGGGTTACTGAAAGCCTGGTGAAAGAGGTGGGTTTTGGAGAGGAGAGGTTGGGGGGGGGAAGGGGGAGGGGGGCAGAATCCTAGGGCCATATAGGGCTGAAGGCAAGTTCATTGATAGGGCAATTGGAGGAGGTGGATGCAAAATAGGCCAGAGCCTGACTTGAGAGTTCTGGGGAGGTTGTAGGGCTGGAGGTGGTTACTGAGATAGGAAGAAATAAGCCCATCAAGGGATTTCTGGGATGTGAATTTAAAATTGAAGGTGTTGGGCAACCTGGAGGCAACGTGGACAGGAGTGATAGGTGAGTGGGACTTGGTGCCAGATGGGGAGGGACGGTGATCGGAGAAAACCACATTATGACATGAAGATAAGGAACTGCTGCAGATCGATCCGGATTATTGTTGGCAGTGTTTAATTTGTAGAACTGTGTGCCACAAGCCAGTTTTAATAAATAATTGCTAATGTAAAGGTTAGAAGCCGGGCGATTTATTGTCACACTACTGCAGTTTAAAGGATCAATTATACTGATTAATGCAAAGCTCTTCTTGAAGCCTCATAGAGTCAGAGTGCCACCTGCTGACCGAGCTACACATTTCACCATTAATATCCCGAGACTCCAAGAGGCCATAGCAATGCTTAAAGCGGCATGTTATTTGTACAAAAATATTTTGTGTGGAGCATCGTGTTTTACTTATAAATCAGCATATCACCCCAGACCAGCCCCATATCCTTCAATTCTGTAATAATAACACCTTTGAGTGGCTGGTTTCTTTCAACTTATTAGTGTCTCCTAGGTTTGTATCAAAAATCTGGTCAGCATTCACCGCTGAACTCAATAAAAAGCTGCCCACAAAGATTTCCTAATTTCCGATGTCAGTTTCAATTTGGCGCCATCTACAGTGGATCTGTGGTGTACAGGAACAGGGCAGGCAGCAAACAGGCTGATCAGCCAATCAGATTGAAGAATTCTCACAGACAGCAAAGCAGGAAGTAAAAAGCAGGGAATATAAATCATTTAAATCTTTGTACAGAAAGCAAAATAAAGATTGGAACATACACATGAGATAAAGGGAGAAGCTTAAATATCATTTAAAAAATCTTTAGAAAAATAAAAATGAATTAACATTGTTTTTTAATCTGCAATTTTTAAATGTTCTTCTGAGGAAATGAGACTCCACACTTGTAAAATTACCTTTTCACGGCCAGAGAGGTTGTTCCACAGTAATTAAGACTTAGTATGCCGTTAAAATCTCAGTTACCTCTGATTGAACAAGACTTCATTGGATTTTACAGCGAGGATAGTGCGTAAATAGTTGAAGTTCACATCAAATCACTGATTGTGTTGATTCCATCTGCGAAGACTGCAACAGCGCACCCTGTGGAGGAGCAGGGTATCTGACAGCACGTTCCAGATTTCCACTTTTAACTGTGAATGCACGGACGCAGAAGTTGTCAGTTTTACCCTCTAATAACGGCGACGCTGACGGACTCGCCTTTATTACTACTGCAAATTCTGGGCCATTTTCTTACAGGGGCTGGAATATTGATTGGGGCGGAAACTTTCCTGCCCTTCAGTCTGAAAAACAACCATTCACCACTACTCTCTGCTTTCTGCCCCTTAGCCAATGCTGTCACTGTCCTTTTAATCACAAATGGAATCAAACATCTCTTCTGTCTCTACCACTACTTTCAATGTCTGGCTGCTAGCTTTTATTGAATTGTGGGCCTCACAGTGGACAGGCACCTCTACTCTTCCAGTACTATGCCGGACACCTTTATTGAGGAAGTCTGATTCAAATGTCACTGAAGCTGGAATTCAAACCCAGATACTCCAGTGCCTGGAGTTACACAGCCTTGAAACTAAGGTAAATTCAAAAGTAGCACGTATATATTAAGGAGGAGTAGGATTTAAAAGCCAGGCCAATAAATGCATAGTTGGAATAAAATGTAAATACCTTTGAATAAAAATACCCACACTAGCAGCACGGTGGCATAGTGGTTAGCACTGTTGCCTCACAGCGCCAGGGACCCGGGTTCAAATCTGGTCTCGGGCGACTGTCTGTGTGGAGTTTGCACATTCTCCCCGTGTTTGCGTGGGTTTCCTCTGGGTGCTCTGGTTTCCTCCCACAGTCCAAAGATGTGTGGGTTAGGTTGATTGGCCATGATAAATTGACCCTTAGTGTTAGGGGGATTAAATACGTGAGGTTATGGGGATAGGGTGGGATATGTGTTGGTATAGGGGTTACGGGAATCGGGTGGGATATGTGTCGGTGCAGGCTCGATGGGCCGAAATGGCCTCTATCTGCACTGTGGGGTTTCTGTGATTCTGTGAAAACAACCAAGGTGCTCTAATGGATGTCAATAAAAGCACAGCAAATGGGATAGTTAAAGAAAAAATTAAACAAAACAGGTAACTTTTTGTTGTTTAGGAATAGTGTAAGTGGAGAACACGGATTCTCTTTTGTTAGTTTGGAAGCACACTGATTTCTGGTCCGGGCGGTTGTGAATTATAAGCCAGTGGGTTTTCGAAATTCAATTTTGTGAAAGAAAACTGTAAATATATCGGCACACCTTGTCCTAAATCACTCAAAAGACAGCACGATCTGCCTCAGGGTCGTTGGCGCTATCGCTGTAGTAAATATCTTATTATTGGCAACAGAACACTGCTTATCAAGATAGAGGGGGAAGTAAAATGCGGAACTTTGCCTCAGATGCTATTGGTATCAATACTGCGGGTATGGAATATTCGTCCTCAACCTTTCTTTTATTGGCGATGGCAGCTCCTTCCCAACAGAAAACTTACATATTTGTGTTTCTTGCCCGGCACCTTATCACTAGCTATACATTTTAAGAACTGATGCACGTCACTCCAGCTGTCAAAAACCCTGAATTCAGTGAATCAATGATAGCTATGCTAAGTATTTGGTGGCCTGCTGCCCTCTAGTGATCTGTAACGAATCAGCAGCAGCGCTCATTGTACCAGAATGCCCACCCCTATAACCTTACACCAGTAACCAGAATGCTCGGTGAACGACAGATACGCCGACAGAAATATCAGATTTCACGTTAGGACCTCACGGACCCCTTGGTAAGCTCTCACAGATTCCCCAGGGGTCCATGGACCTCGACTTGAATAACAGCCGAGCTCTTACCCCAGAAATGATACGGCGGCGCAAGGGATGAGGTTTACTGCAGCCCCAGTGAGTTCCCTGGGCTGGATGTGCAGTCGATATCCGAAGTGTGCATGATAAAATCCCGTCACATCAAAAAACTTGCATTTAGGTAGCGCGCGTTAGGTAAAAATGAGAGCTTCCCAAACTGGAGGTAAACACCGGCCAGAAACAAAAGTGGGTATTTTCCGTGGAGAGGCAAACGCATAGGCAAAGAAATGGGGTTTAATAAGGCTGACGAAGAGCGGGGAAGGTGCGGATGGTAGGAGCAGTCGGCCATTCCGCCCCTCGAACCTGCTCCGCCATTCAATGAGCATCCCTACCTCAACTCCATTCAGCCTCGAGCTCCATGTCCTGATACCCTTACCTAATAAAAGATGCTTGGAAGAAAATTGCAGGGAATCCGCCACCACTGGTGAAGCATTTATCTCACTCGAGATATCCTCCCCCGCCAATTGCGCTTCAACCATCCAGCCCTTTAAATATAATTTCATTGAAGTATCTTGGGTTAAATGTTTTCCAAGTAAAAAAGGGGTGGTTAAGTGAATGAAGGGTTAGGGAAGTAAAATGAAGATTGCATCTATCCCACTGGTACAGCGGCCCCCTCGTAGTACAATAGCTGCATTGTTTGCAGGTTTGTCAATTAACTTGCTGCCCAGTGAGTAAAATAGTTTCTGAAGGTTCTCAACACTGGAATTTCAGACTGTACAGACCTAGTGTGGAGCCCTAAAGACTAGACCGAATATGTATGGCCTTGCCCCTTCCTCTCTGTAACCTCCTCCAGCCCTGATACTCCATAGATCGCTGCACTGCCCCAATTCTGGCCTGTTGTGCATCCCCGATTTTCATTGCTCCACCATGGGCAGCTATGCCTTCATATGTGGAAGCCCCAAGTTCTGGAATTCTCTCCCTAAGCCTCTCTACCTCTTCAAGACGCTCCTTAAAACCTACCTCTTTGACCAAGCTTTTGGTCGCTTGCCCTATTATCTCAAGTGGCTCATTTGGAGCATTTTACGACAGTGAAGACGCTATATAAATGCAATATATACACACACACAATTAAAATATCTGGGCAACGTTACCCATTTTTTAAAACGCCACGGGGAGGACAAAATTACATATGTTAACTGATGTGACCTGCATAATTGTATCTACTATAAGGAAACGTAAACTGACAGTAAAGGTCACCGGCCTCTTGAATTGAGTGTGCATTTAAATCATGTGCATCGGGTTGAAAAAGCCAAGTTGCATTTTACTTCCAAGTATCGTGAAGCACTGTGCCTGCCGATCCGCTAAAATATATTGGATGAACTGCGCCTCGTGTTTAAGGGATAATAGTCCCTATAACAATTTGTTAATGACACCTCCAACTGTAAAAAAGAAAAACACACGTTAAATATTCCAGAAGGAAACGTAAGTAGCAGGAACAGAAAATAATGGTCAAGCAATGAGATGGATGTCGTGTGCGATGTGTTTCATGTGTTCACTTTGAATTGTGGCAGTTCCTTGGATAACTGCAAGAATTGCTGCAGCTTTCGGAGCCTGTGAGCACCGAGGCTACTCTCCCTGTGCACACTAGGACCAACTAAGATAGCAAGGATAACTACAGCAGCTACGTTGATGGGAAAATAAATCCATAAAAGGTGGGAGACAAAATACTGCAAAAGTAAAATAGTGCAACTATCCAGCAGGTCAGTCGCCATCTGCTGGAGAGTTGACGCTGTGGATAGAGGCTCGGTCCCAAGCGTCACTCAACCTCCTCTGTTGGTAGGCGCAGACTATCCTCAGGCTAGTTCCAGCATTTTGGGGGCTTTGCTTCAAATTGCCAACTTTTTCATTATTTAAAAAAATATGCACTTTATGTGCCAGTTAACTTGGTCCCTATGACGTGATAATGGGTGTAAGGTGTGTATTTATAAATTCACCCCCTATGGGGCAGGTGAAGAGAAAGATGTAGTAGCCAACAGCTCCTGCATTACCATCTGTACCCTGTCAAGATCAGTCCCTCTAGCAACAAGAGTGAACAAGTGTACTCCTATTCCAATATCTCAAACCCAACCTATAAAGAGCAACCCAACTACAAAGTGTAACAAGTTTTCATTCCTTGCAGTAGGTAGGGATGAAAGATTGCTCAAATCTATTGTGCTTTGGGCAGCAGATTTTCCCCTCAATCTTTAAAAATGTGAACTTTTCCCTAATTCACTATACCACCCAAGCCCCTCAAATTGGAAAATGATACTATACTCCCTCCAATGAATCATCACACGGCATGGAATTATTCAAAAGACCATGTATAGAAACAAAATGGAACCCATCTTCAAACCTTTTCATAAATTGCCATTGTAATTATTTCATTTTAAGGGTTCAGCACGCTAGTGGCTGTAGCCATCATCTACTGAAATGTGTTCACTCATAGGCCAAGGGTAAATTAAGGCACTAGCACCTCACACATAAATGGTGACAAAAACCAAGTTGTTTTACATACTCAAAATAAGCATAGAAATTAGATTCATCAGCAGCTGAAAAAAACAGGCTGCAACAATAGACAGACTTGCTATATACAGCCACAACACCTGTTTTCTGTTCCATCATAGTCCTCTGTATCCCCAAATACATCTCATTGTCCCATACATATTGCAACAGCTAGAACTTTAATACACAAATGTGAAGCATTCCAAACCTGGTGCATGCCAAACCTGGCATCAGTCAGTTTCACCAACTTCCAGAAATGCTAAGAGTGCTTGTGTGTAACTTAAATCCTTGGCTATGGATTATACACAACTTTGTTATTAATGATAACATTCTCCTATTAAGGCACTATCCATAGTTTGCATGAGTACTTTTGCTAACTCCTAGCAAAAGCACATTAGATATAGATAAATTAATCATAATTACAATACAGAAAGTTTCCCCAATTGGCTGTGCGCTGCAGAGGTACGCTGACCAGGAAAGGCCCAGCTTTGATCCCCACTGTATGGAGATCATTGATCTCAGGTATGGCAGCAATAGGAGCATTACAAGTAATCTCCGCAGTTTTGCATTAGGGAAAGGCGGGTCACAAAAACAGCCACAAATCCTACTGCCGAGCACAATCCGGCAGTCCTGCTCAGTCAGCGGTGCGCAGAACTCAACTGCTGCCAGGCACTGTCAGAGAACATACAGGGAGAACGGCCACTTGGGCAAGGTAGTGGAGGCCAATGGCACCAAACCCAATGTGGAGGAGCAGAAATAGAAAATATACAAATAAAAAACATCCAAACTACCTCCCCCTATTCTTATACATACTGATTTGATAACCCTAAATTAATTGGGCACTAGAATATATTTACTTAGAATGGCTTCCTTAATAAAACTACATTTTTTAGCAAAATTCTAATCATCTAGGTATTAAGAATAAGAATTTGGTTGATATGAATTAGCCAGTACTTAAATCCTTGGCTATGGATTATACACACAACTTTGTTATTAAGTATTAGAATTTCCATTTGATTATTTTACCATAAATTCTGAATTTATGTATTTAATTGTAATAAATGTTTTTTGTTAAAGAAAACACTCACTTCTAGTAAATCCATGAAGTCTTTTTAAGGCAGCTTAAAATGTTGGCTTTTCTATGATGCAGATTTCCCCAACAGCTTTAACATGACCCACATGTTCCATAGAAAATTATTGTTACCATTCTTGCTGTAGACTTCAGCGGTTCCAAATTTAGTATTGGTTTGATATGGATTTTATGGGCAAGAAGCTGTAAAGGCTGTGCCCAGTCCCTTTACAGCATTCAAGTGAAGGATTATTAACCCAGAAAAACAGATTGACAAGTAAAATAAAACATGCGCACATTCGGTTGCCGGGGGGGGGGGGGGGGGGCGGCTGCAAACCTTCTTTGTGCAGAGAGGTATAAAGAAAGAACCTCAGGGCAGCCCAAAGTGTTTTACAACCAATGAGGTACATTTGAATTGTAGGCACTGTTGTAATGTAGGCAAGTGTGGTAGCTCATTTGCACACTCATGGTCCCACAGGCAACAATGAAATGCTGACCGGGGCACCGGAAAAACACCCCTACTCCTCTTCAAATGGGATTTTTACATTCACCGAGGTGGCAGACTTGGCCTCAGTTTAACATCTCATCTGAAAGACGACACCTGACAGTGCAGCATCCAGGACAGCAGTGGTGATGGTGTATTCAAGTGTTGAGAGGAAGGCTTGAACACATGATCACCATCAATTATCTTAAACAAAACTAGGCAGAATATAAAAACAGTAAAGAAACAACAGGCAACTTGGACTGGAAGCAAAACATTACTACTTTCTACAGCTTAACACTGAAGGGTCTAAGCAGAGTAAATTTCCCATCTACTTTTCTGTATGTGCTCATTAAAATTCATGTATAAACAGACATGTTAAATCAGACTTGAGCAATTACACAATTCACATCAGGCAGTAACAAACATTTATGGCCATATTGGTAGAAGTACTTGCTGTGTTAGTTCAAATCCAATGTCAGACTGCATAGGTGTATATTATTGCAGCATACCACCCCAAGTGTTAGAACTAATTGCTGCCCAATAATAAAAATTAAGTTTCATAATACCTTTCCACTTATGCTTTGAACTACAGCTGGTTGCACTTAAAAAAAAAAAAAAAAAAAAAGTCCTGTGGCATTTTCTCTTAATATTCCCCTCCCCAGGCATGTTAAGAAAGGAACTTGTGCTCGGGTAGTCAGATGCCAGCTACCTTCAGTTCTTAGTGGCCATTCCTCCCTCAGAATGTATAGCAGCAGGGTTGGATGGAGAATTCCAACCAAGCTCCATCCTGCACTCTTCCAATAGGAGTCATTGCTTAGCAGCCAGAAGCAGGAACCCTGTTATTTTCCCCTCCACTGACCCAGGGACACAAACCAGTTGTATCACCACTGCCATTTTGGCTAGATTAGAGACTATAGATTAAACCCAAGCTCCACCCATTCTGTACAGTTCATTTCTAGTAAGCAATAGCTTTAACATTGCATAGCAACTTCCTGCAATGCCATCATAAACCACTTGAAGGGATGTATCCTTTTCATAAATTTAGTATAGGTTACATGAGCAAGATGCAACCTTTCAACACTCCTGATCACAGTACAGGTGACATAATACCCTTCACTACATGCTATCAGTAATTGAATTTGTGATTTTATTGACATTTTAAATCTAAAATTAACTGTTTTCCCTTGCTGCTCTCAAGAGACAACCACCTCTACTTACACAACTCATTTTCAGACCATAAGGTAATAAGTCTTGCGCAGCTTGAATACTGCAAGACACCTCAACTATTAAGGAGTCAATGTTTTACAGTTCAAAACCCCACCTTAAAATGAAGAGGGTTAAAACAAAACACACATACAAACTCAGTTTTATATAAAAAAAAAATAAAAGTGCATCAAGTGGATTCAAGTAGGGTGTAGAGTTGAACAAGGTTTGTATATACATATGGCACAGGTCATCTTTTGAATGCTCTACGTGGGTCTCTTCCATTGCTAACAGTTGCAGATCCTTGAGCTAGAGTCATCTGTGGCTGACTTATTGGTCCCCGTCCATTGCTTCTTCCACCACCTACAAAGTTAGGGTTCTGTTGCTGCTGATGGTTATTGCTTGATGGGGGAAGTCCCCCGTGCAATGCTGCACTTTGAGAGCCATTTCCTAAACAAAAATTATTAATAAAATCCTTGACATTAATGCTTTTATATGTTGAGCAAAACAAGATTGTACACTTTAAACAAGTCACAGCATTAAAAGAAACAAGAACTACAAGCTTCCAAGTAAAATCCATAAACATGTTCCACTCAGGTTGGTCACACTCCACAAGAGTGAAGCAATGGCTGATTAATCCTGCTCACAATGAAATGTGAATCACATTTTCATGACCAACAGTTTAATACATTATGAAGAGGACAATAGCAGCAGCAATGAACATTGTATTTACTCATTTGAAGTTAAATAAAGTTTACCACATTCAACCTGATGAATCAAAAGTTGTATAGAACAGAAGACTGTTTAAGAATGTGGGTAAACAAATTTCCTGCAGAATCTCACCAGCTTCAAGTTAAACAAAATGGTGAAGAGCAGTCCTGAGTTAGTTGGTTTAAGGATTCTTCAGATCAAGGGCAATACAATGAATGATTGGATACACAATGTGTACCATTTATACTTCCGTTCATTATGGTTTTAAGAACAATCTGAATATTGGTTTGATAGTGGTCAATGCTTTTCAAAGCAGGAGGAAGAAAGATGGGCAAGCACACAAGCTAGACAGCCTTGTACAACAGTGAGGTTCCTAAATATTAGCAGACGATAGATTGTTCTGCACTGGCCATTATTGTCATGTCCCCATTTGAATTCAGATAGATTTACAGTAGTCACTACAGTATAACACTCCAAATATCACTTCTACATTAATGGTACTGAACAAGAGGCCCAGTCAAGGTACACAAATTCACCACCCAACGCCTGATTATAGGACAAGCTGCCAAGCTTGGGCTCTCCCCGCCCCACTTCTCTATGACAGCAACACAATCTGAATACTCCTTTAACTCTCCTACTTTGACAATCAAAAATTGTCAAACTTGTTATTTTCCCCATAAAGGGTCATTTACTTGACTCCTTCATAAAGATTTAATCAAAAGCCAGTTTACTAAACTGCCAGGTCTCAGAATCTTCAATCTATTGAACAGTGAACTTTTTTATTATTCATTCACAGGGTGTGGACAACCCTACTTTCCCTCGAGAAGGTGGTGGTGAGCTGCCTTCTTGAATACAACCGAGTGGCTTGCTAGACTATTTCAGAGGGCAGTTAAGAGTCAACCAGTGCTGTGGGTCTGGAGTCACATAGGCCAGACTGGGTAAGGACGGCAGATTTCCTTCCGTAAAAGGACATTAGTGAACCAGATGGGTTTTTACGACAATCCAGTAGTTTCATTACTGATTAGCTTTTTTAAATTCCAGATTTATTTAATTTAATTAATTGAATCCTGTGGTGGGATTTGAACTCTCATCTCCAGATCATTATTCCAGACCTCTGGATTACTAGTCCAGTAACAACCACTATGCTACTGATCAACAGGTGGTGACTGACTACAGACCCCAAGGTTCAAGTGGCCAGGACCATGATACCAGGGCCAGTTTATCTGAAACCTCAAGATAATCAGTACACAAAATGTTAACGTACAGGAAACTTTGTGCTATCCGGCACCGACAGGACCGAGCTGCTGCCGTTCCCTCAAAACTGCCGTACACTCCAGAGCTAATGCTGAAACATACGGAGATTTTCATCTCCGTATGAATCAACAAACCCTGTTGCTTAGCAACAACCTCAACAGTCAGCAAGCGTCTCTGTAGCGTCTCTAGCTGAAGCTGTTGCTTAGCTACAGACCTTGCACAGCTTGACTGTTCAACAAAAAAAAAGCAAAGAAACGAAAAGAATAAAAAACGGCTCCTGATTTTTACCGGCGGCTCAAGCTTGCTGGATGGTTCGCCTCCAGATAACAGTTTCCTGTATTTACCATACAACTAAAATTATGGGGCAGAATTTCCAGAGTTCTTCCTGTTGTGACTGGTGGAAGCTGAAGAGAAATAATTTGCCTTTGGGGTTTGTTGATTTCCACCAAAGCAGGAGATTGGATCAACTTTCTCCAATTATACTGCTATAGCTTTACCATTATGTGTGGTTGTGGGGGGGGGGGGGGGGGGGGGGAAAAAGGAGAATAACTCAACATTTATCCCATGGCATCAAATTAGGGACAGGTGCAGAAGTCAGGTTATGACCAGTCAGCTACTGTGGCTCCCAAATTTCCAATGGACAATTTTAAACAATTATATTTCAACATTTGATGTATAAAAAGTATTGAAGCTTTTCACCTCAGGACAGTGAGCATTTGTCAACTGAATATCCATGGGATGCTCCAGCAGTCCAAATACAATAGATTTATTTCTTTCCTCCTCCTCCCCACACTTGATGCAGCTTGTTTAAAGTCAGTTAGCAGCACACTGGAGCAAAGGCAGCATCACAACTAAATCTGATCCTTTTGTCCTCACCTTAGAATAAATCTTGTAGCACAGGAGGCCATTTAGCCCATCACACCTGTGCCAGCTTTGAAAGAGCTGCCCAATTTAGTCCCGTACCATCATAACCCTGCAAATTAGTCCTCTTCAAGTCCATGTCCAATTGCCGATTAAAAGTTCCTGAATCTGATTCCACCACCCTGTCAGGTGTTCCAGATCTTAACACTGAAGAAATTTCTCATTTCCCCTCTTGCTCTTTTGCCAATTATTTTAAATCTATGACCTCTGGTTACTGACCCACTTGCCAAAAGAAATAGTTCTCCCTATTTACACTATCAAAACCCCTCAATTTTGAATACCTCTATTAGGTCTCGCCTTAACCTTCTCCAAGGAGAACAATCCCAGCTTCTCCACTCTACATAACTGAACTCCCCTCATCTCTGGTATCATCCTGATTAACCTCCTCCACCCTCTCCAGGGCCTTGGCATCTTTCCTAAAGTGTGGTGCCCAGAATTATACACAATACTCCAGCTGAGGCTAAACCAGAGATAGGTTTAGCATGACTTCCTGGTTTTGTATTTATTGACCCCATTTACAGAGCCAAGTATCCCATACACTAACACATGTACCACACTACTTTCATCAACCCTTTGTTACTTCAAAAGGTTTAGTCAGACATGATCTGCCTTTAACAAATCTGTGCTGGCTGTCCCTTATTAACCCATGCTTCAAGTGAAAATTAATTTTGTCCTTGACAATTGTTTCTAGTAGTTTTTCCACCACTGACATTAGACTGGTTGGCATGTCCACACACTTTCCAGCAGGATTTATTGGATAGTGATCAGGAGCAGGAAAGCCTCGTCGTTTTTCACTCCACCTACCTGCCCAAGAGAAGGTGAAGCCAATTATAACAGTCCTACCACCAAGATCTGAACTCAGCACAGACCAAGAATCAAAGCTGGGATTTTATGATCTGCATAGCTCAGTTAGTCTTCATTGAAGGAGAGTTGCACACAGCAGGCTAGTGTTTCCTGGCAGCACAACATTGACAGTCAGCAACACAGGCATCATGGTCAGGCAGGCAGAAGAATTTGAGGAAAAAACGTAACGTTAAAAAGTAGCTACTTTTCATTGCTTAACTTAGCCAGAAGAAATCTTTTAGGAGCAAAATTGCACATTTTAGCACAGATGGCAAGTTTTCCTGCAGAACAGGCCACAAACAGCAGAGAAGCAATGATCTATTGGAATTTGGAGCACAACAGACTGAAGAGAGAAAAGAAAGAGGGAGAGAAGGACAGAGGAAAACCAGCATGGACACTGCAGTGATCATACACAAGGAGTTTTATTCAAGATTGATCTGCATTACCAGCTTACCTGTTTGCATCTGTCCATTTGTAGCCAGCTGACTAGGAGGAGAATTGTTTCTATGTTCACTTTGTGCCTTGATAAAACATTTAAATATTATTGAATGAAAGAGCAGCACCACATGGATAAGGAGGAATAAAAGCTCCATAGTAAAAAAAGATTAGAGATTGAATTAAATTATGTTTTTTGAAATTTAAGTTAAAGATGACCACTGACAACATGCATGCTTTCAGCAGTCCTAATGTCACTTACAACTTTGTTTGTTTGGTTCATCTGGTTGAGGTATTCTGGATTTGGTTCACTAAAGTTGGGTACTTCAGAATATACCATACAAAACCTATCACAATAAAAGATTAAAGTGTTAAACTCTGCTCAACAGGAAAAAAAAAACTTTAATATTTCTAAAAAGTAGTTGCAAAAAATAGATGAGGGGGAAGAGTTGGAGGAGTTGCAGAGCCAGTTTCTATAATTGCAGTTACGCCATCTGCAGCCAATATATTGACCAGAAAGGGAATGAGGGGAAAAAACATTTCCATCTTTAGGTTACTGTAACATGACTTGTGGTCAAAGCAGCAATGGCACCGAACAACACAGCAGTTTGATACACCCCCCACCCCACCAAGCCTTGCATTGCCAGACATACTAGGATTACAAAAATGGCCGATTGTCACTTCATGCATCAGGTCGGACATCTTCTCAGCAACACAGCCAATGTTTAACGCACCAACTGCTCTTCACCCATCATTTGCTCCTTTCTCCACCTCCTCCTTCCACCCCAAATTTGCCAGGGGACAATGGGAGCAGAAATATTTTTCTTCAGATTACAATATAGTAGTAATGACTTTCAACTATGTAAATGCCGATGCAAATACCTAGCTTAGTGATTATGCACCTTCTGCATTTTTTCTAAATCACATCTTGTAATGTCAAAGAACTCAATACTAAAAAGTAGAGCTTTATTTCACCTCAAGAGGCTTCATAAATCAATACTCCCTCAGCCAAAGCTTAGTGTGCCATGGGGAAAAAAGCAGATGAAATCAAACACAATTGCCAAAACATAAAAGCCCACATTCCCACAGAATGTCAAATTTTATTACAGCCTCTTTGTATATTATAGGCAAGGCAATTGGTTCAGTTTCCACAGAGCAAAACTGAAATCATGCAATGTGATCCCAACACCAGAGAGAGAAAAAAATCCCATTTAATTGATATTCTATTAGTAGCCTTGCCCATAGCCTTTTCCACAAGAACTTCCAATAATTATGCTGCCCTACAGGTCTACCAGCAGGGGATGTACTTCGAAAGGTCAAAGTCAAGTCAGCTCCTTAAAAAGGAAGCAAGCCACAAATTTAGAATTGATCCAAACAATGAAAGCCACAATTGCCCTGTGCCGACCGGGCATAATCCCGAGACATATTTAAACTGCTGCTTGTGGCTGGTTCTATTAACAGACCTCAATTTGTTGCATAGATTTTTCCTCTTAAATCTCAAAATAGGAAATGAACCAGTGAGCAAGCTTATGTATTTCTTCTAGCAACCAAGCTTATTTTCTTTTAGTCTCGTAAAAACTGAATTGCAAAACTCAACAGCAGGAGGGTTGTGGGGCACAAAGTGCTGAAACAGTTCTTTTAAAGCAGTGTCTCCTAATCCTCCCCACTTCCAATTTCCTCTGCTCTCCTGAAGGGCACCAACTCTATTGCGATAAGACCTCAAAAAAGGTACCAGATACTTTCTGGCACTCTGCCCAAGTGGTTATTATATAGGTCAGAGCCATAAGTGAATACTGTCAGGCTATCACACTGTGGCAGACATCACAAGATTAATCCCATCCTGTTGTGTCATCATACTTACTCTCCAATTTTTTGAAGATCTCCACCTCTTCCTGTATACAGCGTCAGGCAATTTTTCCACATTGAAGCATAACTGAACAAGGAAAGGTCATGGAGAAAGTCAGTGAATTAGTAGAATTATAAAACAGCAATTCCAATGTGCTGTACAAATTATATGTATGAAACCAGTAACCAAAATAAGGCCCTTTTGTCCCACTATAATTTGTACAGTAACAATCAAGCACATACTATTACCTCCTCCTGCCACAGGATGGCAGGACACTAATTCAAGGATTCCAAACATCCATCAATGCCACTGCATACAGTAAAGGCATCGTCTTGAATGTTTTAATCCCCTTCTTCAGGATACAGCTTCAAGAGCCACACAGGTGTGGCAAAATCCACCCAAGAATAAGGGAGTCTGAATATCAGGTTGTGCTTCAAACTTGGAAACCCTTTTTTGGGGCTATAACCGCCATAGAATAAAAGGTGATGCTTCAAGGGCAACATTCTGCATGTGGCATGTTACTGTATGCTTTAGCAGCCTCTAATTTCAACACTGCAGCTAAGCAGCACATTCTTCATAGACAGGAAATCTGAATTGAGAAACCTTTTAGGAAAGATACTCCAGCTGTCAGTGGGAAATTTAGCCCCTTCTACATTTTCTTTAAAATCTTCAACACTGCGAGAATATTTGCCAGCATAGGCAACCAGAGACTCAAAATAGAAGACTCATTTTGGTTTCAATATCCTATATTCACAAACCTATAAAGAGGCTTTTAAATGTGCATAAAGCATTTACACAGTCCATTGAGCAATGCTTCCATTAGCAATTAATACAAATTGATGAGCAAACACGACGGAGAGATTTTAAAACGCCCATCAGAAAGTAACTGCAAATGGGTCTACAGGATTACCATGCAGGTCAATAATTTCCCTACTTCAAACCCATTTATATTTTTGTGCTGGTCAAGGGAAGGATGCAAGTGCTGGTAAAAGGGAACACTATTTTTGGCATCCAGTGTTGTCAGAACAAATGAATAATTAGGACAACTTGTTCCCAGAGGTTTAGAACATGGAATGCCTTACCACAAGCAGCTATTGAGGCAGATTACTAAAAAGGAATTGGATAAGCATTTGAAAAATATGAAAGGATACAGGGACAGGTCAAGGTTTAACATGAACAAGCTCTAGTTAAGGAACTAGCACCAGCATAGGCACAATTGGGCCACATGGCAGCCTCCTACGCTGTAATTTCTATGAATTCCCTCTTTATATCCCTCCCATCAAGAAGTTAATGTAGGAGAACAGTTCCACCAGCACCCTCAGGTGGCCATACTTCATGCATGCACCCAGGAGTCGTCAGTGGGCAGTTCAAATATTGGGGCCGCAGTCAAGCCCCATCTTGTCCTCATCCAATTATGGCATGCACCTTAATTCTGAATAAATAAGCCAGACACTCCCTTCACCTTCAATACCAAAGACATTTATATGGAGAACAAAAGCAATTTTTGCTTTCTAGGCTTTTAGCTCTGCACTTTATAGTCACCCAGTCACCAGATCAGAGAAGTTATAGCCCATTCGTTTCAGCAGTTTCAAGAATTTTGTACGATATAGGGCAGTCTTACTGTGTGCCAGATTTATAGGAGTTGTTGATGCCATAGTAAACTGCTAAATAGTTAGTTTCACTCAGAATTAGAGGAAGCCAGACCACGTCAGGTACAAACTAAAGCTGCTGCAGATCCACAGCCAAGGATTTTCAAACGCAGCAAAATAATTAAATCAGAGCATTCTAAAACAATTCCAACTCTTAAATCAACTATGCACATAGTATAAAATATGCACAGTCTACCATTTTGGTTCTTGCTGCAAATATGTATTACCTAGTTATCTTTGTACAGTATCTCATTATCCACTAGATCCTCCAAAGTTCAATCTAAATGTACACTCTCAGGAGCCGCAAGCCTACATTTCGTTGTACTGCACTTGTGCACTAACAATGACAATAAAAGTTGATTTGATTTTTTTTTTTTTAAATCCACAATTAGGCCATAAATCCTCCCCAACTTATGACAGATGTACCCCCACCCTCATAGCAAGGATAGTTGGAGCACCTTCAAATCAGTGATTATCACAGTACTGATCACTGAAGGTCCCTGGTCTACTTTTGAAGAACTTTGGAAGTGTACAGCAGTAATACAAATGGTTATTGGCAAGTATTACACAAAAATCTCTCTTGCCTATCTCCCCAAAATGTAGAATGAAGTGCAACTTTCATGGAAAACTAGTGCAAAATGGTCATTAAAAAACCAGTGTCAAACATGTGGGACTTTGTAGTTTAACTCAAACTAGAGAACCAAAAGTATTAATCATCCATTTTACCATGTGTAGGGAGATCATTTTCCTTTCTGGGCTAGAAAAAACTGCCAAACATCAGAAATAGACAAATGCGTCAAACTGAAGAGCAGCGAGATAAGAAACGTGACTTGCAACACTGAGCAGCACCTAAACCAAGGTGACGTCAGGAAGAATTGTTTCCTGCTTCTCCTACATATCTTAGCGTCATGCTAAGTAGTCTGGCATTCCCCCCTTCAAGCCAAAAGGGTGGAAGCAGAATAAAAAAACAAAAACCCTATACACCATTTTGCAGATTAGGTACAGGAGAACAGACCTTAATGCTGTTATTTGCACTGCAGACCTGCTTCCCGGAGGACATACTAAAACACCGACAGAGGGCCCCCATTGCTGTGGAATCTGCCAGACTTGCATTGAACAGTAGACTCAATGGCACTAGAAAAGGTGAACATATGCAGCTGGTTTAAAGTTGCTGCTTGTGACTGACTGACATACCTTCTCCATGACCAGGGAGGGTAAACCCCCAGTGACTGAGGAGAAATGCATAAACCCTGCAAGCAAAAATATTACTGGCTTATACATATGAGCATGCAACAATGACAGACAGCAAAAGACCCACTGGTCCATCCAGCTTGTCCTGCACAACCACGATGTCTTGTGCATCACAATATATACACACTCCCATCCCACCTGAAAATCATGCGATCTCCTGGGAGAAGCTAAAAACTCAGGCCAATTAAGGGGAAAAGATCAACAGGCCAGTAATGCTGCTCAAATGGCAGCCTCTGCAGCAGAGTGCATCACCAGGGATACTACTATTACTCCTAGAGAAAGAGCTTTTTCACCACTTTTACAAAAAGTGGACTACTGAATTAAACAAAAACATTCTATATACACAGAGCTCCGATTATCTCTGCAGTGATAGTTGGTACTTTCACATTTATACAAACAGCTGAAGTCTGTAAGCTCATCTGCCAATATTTTGTATTAGAAAGACAAGGCAGCCTGTTGAGAAGTAGAATTCTCATGCTGAAGTAAAACAAGTCAGAACAAGTACCCTGACAAACATTTGTTTGATGGGCAATCATTCAACTTTAAGCTGCAACAAATTTGACTTGGAAACAGCCACATTCAGTGCTGGAAGTAAACCAGACATTGCAGATCAACTTTTGAAATTAAAATTATTTTGTTCGCTTCACTGATTTGGCAGACTATCTAAATGTATAAACAGCAGATCCTGGTTTGATATTTCATATGGCACATTCATCTGAAATTAACCTCAATAGAACAGATTTATATTCCGGCATATGCTCATTCATGGCCGGTTTCAGATATTTCAAATTTCCTTAACATTACTGCGGATTTATTGTTGAATCCCAGAGGTCCCGTATCTGGGGACAAACATTACAGTGCAGCTTCTTCCACTCAACTTTTATTGTTCCTTTTCCAAGAAATGCTTCAGTAGTGTTTTCAAAATAGGTTTGCTTTGAGTTGCAGGAATGGATGATGCAGTAGTTTGGCATTCTGTCCTTTCACCTCTGGAACCTGGGTTTGAATTGAACTCATTAATCAACTGAAGGGCTCCTCTACAAGAGTCTCATGTGAAATGAGTTTGCAGTCTCAACACTTAAATAGCCACATGACCCAGCACAAACTATGTACAATAGCAAAATACAGCCTATTACCATCTCGTCTAGCTTCTAATCTCTTTTACTTCTTTTGTTTCTTTTATTTTTTGTCCGATCGCAGCCCTGCCTTCGATCTAGTTTCTTTTCTTTCCAGTTTTGAAGGGTTCGACCCGAAAAGTCAACTCAAATTTCTCTCCACGGATGTTGCCTGACCTGCTGAGTTTTTCCAGCATTTTCTGTTATTACAAACTATGTACAGTTCAGTATAAATTGGCAATCTCAGGGTTATGAAGGTTAGTGTTGTGTGAAGCCGAACACAGGGATTTTAGTCAAGTTCATTTTAGCACAATTCTGAATCTCCACACATTTGAACTTAAGACTTTAGTGCCTTTCATACAAATCATTGCAAGATGCTTTGTAGGAAAGCAGAACACTGAACAGGAAGGAGAAGTCATAGGAGGTGGCCACAGGCAGAGAAAAATCAGGAAGAGCGCTGAGAAGGCAGAGGATTTTTAGGAAGGCAGAGGGGCTCAGGAGTTCAGAGTGCAGGGTGTGAGGAGTGAAGGCTCTACCATAGATAGTGGAGTGGAAGGAAGAAACACGATCAGTTACAGGACCAAAAGGTGCACACTGAGACTTCAAGTAAAGATTGAAAAGGCAGGGTGAAAATTGGATGACTTCCATCTTGCCAAGAGAAAGCTCTGGTTCATCCAAGACTTGATATCGGACAGGCAGCAATTATGGGCCCAAATCTTGCTTGAAAAGCAAGAGTTCACAACACACGTCGTTGTTGATGCGTAAATCAGCCAGCAAGTTTAGGCAAAGAAGAGATAAGCTGCAAGTTGCGAATCGCCATAATTTGCTGGCTGGTTTATGTTGCTCCGCCGTTTGCTTCACAATGTTATCTTGCCCTTAGCCTCCGTTACTTGTAAGAACTTGTTGGATTTGCACGTTAGAGCCAGTATTTAACAGCACAAGCGCATAAGAGATTAGCGTGTAAAGTTAAGGCACATGGGATTGGGGGCAAGGTATTGACTTGGATAGGGAACTGGTTGGCAGACAGAAAGCAAAGAGTTGGCAGGCAGTGACTAGTGGGGTACTGCAGGGATTTGTCCTTGGACCCCCAGCTATTCACAATATATATTAATGATCTAGAAAAGGGAACTAGATGTAATATCTCCAAGTTTGCAGATGACACAAAGCTGGGTGGGCATGTGTGCTGTGAGGAAGATGCAGAGAAACTCCAGGATGATGGACAGGTTGGATGATTGCATCTGCCATGCTTTTGCCCAATATAACATGGATAAATGTGAGGTTATCCAGATTATCTGAATAGCAATAGATTGGGAGAAGGGGAAGTGCAACAAGACCTGGGTGTCCTTGTGCACCAGTCGCTGAAGGTAAGCATGCAGGTGCAGCAAGCGGTTAAGGCGGCAAATAGTATGTTGGCCTTCGTAGCGAGAGGGTTCGAGTACAGGAACAAGGATGTCTTGCTGCAGTTGTACAGGGCCTCGGTAAGACCACATCTTCAGTATTGTGTGCAGTTTTGGTCACCTTATCTGGAGGAAGGATGTCCTTGCCATGGAAGGAGTTCAGCGAAGATTCACCAGGCCGATACCTGGGATGGCAGGAATGACGTACAAGGAGAGATTGGGTCAATTGGGCTTATACTCGCTGGAGTTTAGAAGAATGAGAAGGGATCTCATTGAAACTTACAAAATTCTGATAGGACTGGACAGATTAGATGCAGGAAGGATGTTCCCGATAGTCAGGGAGTCCAGAACCAGGGGTCACAGTCCAAGGATAAGGGGTAAGCCATTTAGGACAGAAATGAGGAGGAATTTCTTCAGAGTGGTGAACTTGTGGAATTCTCTACCACAGAAGGCAGTAGAGGCCAATTCATTAAATATATTCAAGAAGGAGTTGGATATATTTCTTAAGACTAAAGGGATCAAGGGATATAGGGAGAAAGCAGGGACAGGGTACTGAATTTGGATGATCAGTCATGATCGCATTGAATGGCAGAGCAGGCTCGAGGGGTCGAATGGCCTACTCCTGCTCCTATCTTCTATGTTTCTATGTAAGTACCCTTTCAACTACGTGATTTGTTAATGTAATGCCAATCAATCTCTCTGGCACAGAAAAGAAACTATTTAAAACAGTCAAATCTCATTCTTCAATGTAGTAAATGCTTCACAATTTTAAAAATTAAATTATTTTTCCTTTTTCTTTTCTCACAATCCAATTTTTTTCCTTCTATTAAACCTCCTGTATCTGATTTGACTAATTAACCCGCCTTTTGTTCTTTCTTCCTCAATCATCAAATCTCATTGGTTGAGATAGACTGTTGGTCCCATCGTTCACTAAGGTCCTAGATGCCCCACTGCCCTCACCATGCATCAGTTCCCACTTCCAGGGCAATTTTTTTTTTTTTTTTTTTTGAGCTGAAGGGTGCAGGAAAAAAAAATCTAACTGTGCAGATGCCCCACTCCAGCAAGATTTGGACCATTGAGTCAAGGGTAGTGGAGGAGGTGTAAAGTTATACATCAACAAACATATGGAAGCTGTCTCCAAGTTTATGATAATACCAAGGGCAACATAAAGACAAGGGGAAAGGCCTTGCAGCATACCAGAGGTGATCATGCAATGGCAAGAGTAGTCATCATTGGGGATGTATTAACTATGCTGGGACATGTAGGAATGGAACCAGTATAGGGCATTGACAGAGGTGGACCGCAGAGGATATACAGTCATAGGATGAAAATCATTAAGGACGGCAAACCATGGAGAAGTTGTACAATGAAGGACTGTAAGCAATATATAGGATACAAAAGGTTAACAGCCCAGAGCATAAACCAGATGGAAGGGATTCAATAATATACTGCAAGAGGTGGGCAAGGAGTTGGTGATGTGTTCCAGGGACCCAAGGGGAAGAAGAAATTATGAGGAGTTAGCAGGTGGAGGGCAGAAGTCAAAGATGAACTTTAAGGAGCAGGACTCAGAACAGTTAAAAGAGTATTAAACCACAGTTCAGCTCCCAAAATGGTTTAGCAAAACTATTCAGTGGGTAGCTGAATCACAGAACCTAGCTAGAGTTGACTGATCTCAACCAGTGACAGTAAAAGCATAATTACCCTCAATACCCAAGTTAGGATAGAGGTGGTATCTTTCATTCCTGATCACTAATTCATGACTGAAAAGTGCACAGTTGAGGGAAAGATCTGCCTATGCTGTGATGCCCTCTTCAAATAGTCTGCCAACACTTAAGAATCACATGACTCTCAATTCTAATCATCTGTATACACAGATTCTGGTAACAAAACCAGTTGCATGCTGGTAGCCTAATTTCTCAGCTGGTTTTTAAACTGGAACAAATTTTAATAGCAATTTCCAATAAGATCGTACAAGTTAATGATAATGTGGTCAAACTCCAACCATTTCGAAACCTACTTCATATTAGCATATTTATTTTACATCGGGGCCATTCTAGTCCGATATCTGAAAAGGACTCAGTCCTTGGAATGAGTCATGTCATTCATAGGCGTTATTACTCAACCAGCAATCTGACACCTCACCCTGCAAGATACAGATGAACCAGCGCCACCTTTATTCAGTCAGGCAGGGTTTATCAGGGATCTCGTTGCCATTTTAAAATCGTACTTTTTGCTGTTTCCCGAGTTACCACTGCGACTCAGCCCCCTGTCTACTAGTTCTCAACTGTCAATATTTTCACGTTATGTACACACACACACACACAATCTAACGATATTGGCAGGCTGGATTACTCAGGCACGCGTTATGCCAGTGGCCGCTTTCGACGTACCCTCTCGTCAAGCGAATGATATCCCCGGGCTGTACGAGACCTCCAACCTCATCCCAAACTGAAATTGTGATGCTGCCAGTTTTATCGGCTACTTTGCACGACCTTACTTCATGTCCATCTTTAGTTTTGGTAATACGACCTGCAGAGTGAATAAAAACCTATAATTAGTTCCAGTAGCGTACATTCATAAACCTGTATAGAAGTGGATGCACTTAATGGCACCAGAAGTAAAACTCACAGATAAAAGAAAATTGAAGGTGCCGCTTTCACAGGAAGCTGACCTGTACCTCGCTAGCACTTTTAAGGGGTTTAAACTGACTTGGGTCACTTCCTAATGATTTTAACTCCGTGGTCACACTTCTATCGTGTCTTGGAGTTTTAGTAAACTTTAAAATATATCTTTTTGACCTTGTCATTACTCAAACGATTAAATGATACTTATTCTGTTGTTTCAGGGCTGGAGCCCCTACCTAACTTACCTATTTCCAGAACAATAAAGATGACATTTAAATTTTTCATTCCTGGCTTAATGTCTTTTACAAACGCGTATGTGTCGTTGGCTATGTTCATGATTATGAAAAATTTCGGCCAGACAGCGCAAAACAAAGCATCACTTGGGAGGGGAAAGCCTAACTGGCTGGAGCCCCGGCTCGGTGTGCGGGAAGGCGGCTTGCTGCTGTCTAGCTTCTCACACAGAGGAAAAAAACACAACTTCCGCAGATTAGAAGTCCCTTTGGTGACACTTTTAGTTAATGCTTCCTTCTGACTCAAAAAAAACCCGTGGGTTCCGAAAATTAAGTCAGAGATTTGAATTTTCAAATAAAAGCAAAAACGAAACCTCTCGCTCCTGTTTTTCCCTAATAACTCCCACGCTAAGATTTTTTTTGTTGCAGTGATGAAGCGAACTCTCTCCCACACATATAGGGGTGTATATACACTTTAAACTCTCAGCTCTGTACTGTCAACAGCTTATTTTTAATTAACTGATTAACATCATGATCAAACCCCGTGATCAGAATATAATCCGGGGGTTATTGAATGCCCTACTCCCACTATAGGCTGCCTTTCCCGCCCCACTAACTAACTCCACTCTGCCCCTTCTCGCACAAAAGCCCACACTACGCAAACATGCGCGCCCAACGCCTTTTATAGTCCGATACGCGCGTTTACGGCTGTCGTGAAACCTCCCCGTCGCTACGTGACGCGGCAGTCCTCGGAAAAAGGAGGGGCGGTCGGCTCAATGATGGCACTCTTATTTTAAGCATTATATTTTGTCATGACATCAACTCCATTGGCATCGCGTTTTTTTTAAAGACAACCTTTAGAAATAAACTTTGTTGTCAAAAAAAATGTATCCAGTGTTTCCAAGAGTCGCCAATCAGAGGTGGAATGTGAGCGGGGCTGCTGATTGGTGGGTGGGTGTCCGGATGTTCGAAGCCATTGTTCACGGATTCGAATCGCGCGTTGGGTGGCGCTCTAGGGCCTGACACGTACCTGCTCCGAGGCACGTGGCCTCTTGTTGTTCAGTGTCCCAACACCCACTCTGCTCAATAGCAAATATCGGGTGCGGGACACTTATGCGCCAGACTGTGCACAGTGGAAGGGTTTTTGTAAGAATCAGCGTTTACCAGTTGAAGGAAACGTTTTTGGACAATAAAGTTCTCTGCACAGTCATCAGAAAATATTTCTACCCCCCCCCCCCCCCTTCCGTGTACTTTTTTGAATGATTTGATCGGTCGTGCGCTCTCCGGGATAATAAGTGGTGAAGTTGGATAGATGTCGCTGCCACTCAATTCAATTCAATTCAAATCGCTTTATTGGCATGATAAGTTACATCTTATGTTGCCAAAGCATCGAAATACATTTATGGTTGAACACATAAACGCAGATCTATTCGTACAGTGTATAAACAGATATATCCACACTGCACAGTACAAAAAAAAAGACCAAATCAGGGGTTAGGATTGGCAAGTGGCATTAGATACGTGGCACTTTTCCAAGGGTTTTGTACATTGGACATTATAAAAAATTTTGAGATATATAAGTCGTAATTTTTCACATTATGATTTTACTTAACAACAGATTTTTTTTCTTTAATCAGTTTACCCTCTTCTGAGACATTAGGGTAAATATTCCTTTTACCTCCTTGGAAAATGCCTATTTCCTGGGTACAAAGGTGAGGAAGATGAGGCAGAGACCCACTTTGCTTAGTCACTGCCACTTTTACATTACTTGGGGATTTCTGGGACTTAACCCACCGGAGGGAGGGGGCGGTGGCATTGGGTCCGCATCAGCAGGAGCTGCAATGCAGCCCATTGTAGGCATGTAAATGAGTGAGGAGGCGACTTTCTTGGCATCTCAATTTACTTTTTTTTACATTGCCCCGTTGGGTGTTCAGTCAGAGGGGCGACTGATGAAGCCAAGAGTTCGATTTAGCACCGTGACCCCCATGGAAAGGAGGGTCCTGGAAGCAGTGTAAAAGATAACTGCTGGCAGCTTATTTAGTTCAAACCACTCCCTAAAAAGGTGCTTTGAGAGCCTTCTGCCTGATGCTTTCCAAACGAAAGAAAGAACTTGCATTTAATATTTTTATATTTGTTCAAGGGATGTGGGCGTCGCTGGCAATGCCAGCATTTATTGCCCATGCCTAATTGCCTTGGAGAAGGTGGTGGTGAGCTGCCTCATAGAATAGAATGGAATCATAGAATGGTTACAGCACGGAAGAAGGCCATTCGGCCTGTCGAGCCCATGCCGGCTCTCAGCTAGTCCCACTCCCCTGCCCTTTCCCCGTAGCCCTGCAATTATTTTTCCTTCAGTTACTTAGCCAGCTCCCTTTTGAAAGATAAGATTGAGTCTCCACCACCCTTTCAGGCAGTGCAGTACAGATCTTAACCACTCGCTGTGTAAAAAAGTTTTTTCTTACGTCGACTTTGGTTCTTTTGCCAATCATCTTAAATCTGTGTCCTCTGGTTCTCGACCCTTCTGCCAATGGGAACAGTTTCTCTCTATCTACCCTGTCCAGACCCCTCATGATTTTGAACACCTCTATCAAATTTCCTCTCAATCTTCTCTGCTCCTAGGAGATTAACCCCAGCTTCTCCAGTCTATCAACGTAACGGAAGTCCCTCATCCCTGGAATCATTCTCGTAAATCTTTTCTGCACCCTCCCTAAGGCCTTGACATCCTTCCTAAAGTGTGGTGCCCAGAATTGGACACAGCACTCCAGTTGGGGCCGAACCAGTGTTTTATAGAGGTTCATCATAATTTCCACACTTTTGTACTCTATATCTCTATTTATGAAGCCCAGGATCCCGTAAGCCTTTTTAACTGCTTTCTCAACCTGCCGTGCCACCTTCAACGATTTATGCACACATACCCCGGTCTCTCTGTTCGTGCACCCGCTTTAGAATTCTACCATTTAGTTTATATGTCCTCTCCTCATTCTACCAAAATGCATCACTTCACACTTTTCTGCATTAAATTTCATCTGCCATGTGTCTGCCTATTTCACCAACCTGTCTATGTCTTCCTGAAGTCTATCACTCTCCTCCTCACTGTTCACTATACTTCCAAGTTTTGTGTCATCTGCAAATTTTGAAATTGTGCCCTGTACATCCACGTCCAAGTCATTAATATATATCAAGAAAAGCAGTGGTCCTATAACCGACCCCTGCAGAACAACACTGTATACCTTCCTCCAGTCTGAAAAACATCCGTTCACCACTACTCTCTGTTTCCTGTCACTTAGCCAATTTTGTATCCAGGCTGCCACTGTCCATTTTATTCCATGGACTTCAATTTTTCTGGCAAGCATATTATGTGGCACTTTGGCGAACGCCTTTTGGAAATCCATGTACATTGCGTCAACCGCACTACCCTCATCAACCCTCTCTGTTACCTCATCAAGAAACTCGATCAAGTTGGTTAAACACAATTTGCCTTTAACAAATCCGTGCTGGCTTTCCTTAATTAATCCACCCCTATCCAAGTGACTGTTGATTTCGGCCCGGATTACTGTTTCTAAAAGCTTCTCCACTACCGAGGTTAAACTGACTGGCTTGTAGTTGCTGGGTTTATCTTTACACCCTTTTTGAACAATGGCGTCACATTTGCAATTCTCCAGTCCTCTGGCACCACCCCTGTATCTATGGAGCATTGGAATATTATGGCCAGTACCTCTGCGATTTCCACCCTCAATTCCTTCAGCATCCAAGGATGCATCCCATCCGCTCCTGGTTATTTATCTACTTTAAGTACAGCCAGCCTTTCTAATACCTCTTTATCAATTTTTATCCTATCAAGTGTCTCAACTACCTCCTCCTTCACTATGTCTATGGCAGCATCCTCTTCCTTGTTGAAGACAGATGCAAAGTATTCATTTAGTACCTCAGCTATACCCTCTGCCTCCATGCAAAGGTCTCCTTTTTGGTCCCTAATCAGCCCCACCACTCCTCTTACTACCTTTTTATTATTTATATGCCCCTATTTTCCTTTTCTCTCTATCCCTCCCTGACTGCATTCTCCTGTCGTCATGCCACCTTTCATCTCTCCTCTCTCGGATACACTGCCCTCCCAAATCCCTACCCCAATTCTTCATTACTCTTCGACCTTCCTGCTCTCCTGCCGCCGTCCCAGGCTAGACTCCCTCTTAGATAAGCCCACAGCTTTCCTCTGTGCCTCTCTTGACGTCCTACGAAGGGCCCATCGAGGCACTCGCCACTGCCGCCTTACGAGCAGCAACCCCAACTGTTCCATCCTACTCTCTCGCTGACCTTCCCACCCAGCGTGCCCACTGGGGGCAAATCTTGCCAATCTCCTCCCTGTCCAACTCATCCCCCCCAGCGCTGACACTGTGGACGCTGGCAGTGGGGCAGCCATCACCGACCCTCTCCGCATCTCCCTCCAGAATGTTTGTTCACTTGCGAACAAGGCCCTTGCCATCCATGAGCTTATCGTGAATGATTGCATTAACATCATGGCCCTGATGGAAACTTGGTTGAGGGGTGATGACACCGTACCCTTAAATGAAGCCTCCCAACCTGGCTATACCTTCCACCACCTGCCCCACTCAGACCTCCGTGGTGGCGGTGTGGCTCTCATCACCAAATCACACCTTGGTCTGTCCCCCTATTCCACCGGCAGTTTCTCCTCCTTTGAGCATCTCACCTTATTCCACCCCTCTCAGTTAAAATTCTTGTTCTCTACCGCCCACCCAAGTACCGTAAAAATTTTATTAATGAGATATCTTCACTGTTCTCCTCCCTCAGCCTCTGCACCGAACGACTTCTCATCCTCGGTGATTTCAACCTCCATCTCAATTCATCATGCTGTCTCTCCTCTGAGTTCACTAGCCTCCTATCCTCCATTAATCTCTCCCTCCATGTAAACGCCCCAACCCATATTCACGGCCACCCCCTCAACCTTGCCATCTCTCGTGGCCTCGCTACTCCCATCGTGTCAGTTGCCACCTCTGACCATTTCCTTGTATCGCTCTCCACCCACATCCCCCTTCCACCAGCACCACCAGCACCCCCCCCACCCCCACCCCGCTAACCCTACTTCCTTCTGTGTCCGCCCCTGGAAAAAACTCCCAACTCTCTTACAACTACACTTATGAAATCCCAACTGTCCAGCATCTGGCCCTCCATTCACCATGACATTTCTGCAGCTACCAATCTGCACAACCATACCCTCACCACCACCTTTGATACCCTAGTCCCTACTAAAACAATTACCCTCTCTCACCCTGGCCGTTCCCCCGGTACAGCTCTCATCTTCGCTCCCTTAAGTCCAAGGGACGCAGACTCGAACGGATATGGCAGACAACTGGTTTAACCATTCACCGCCAGATCTGGCTGGACCACATAAAGCACTATCGGGCCCTGCTCTCGTCTGCCAAAATTGCTCACTATTCCAGAATCATTCTGGAATGCAAAGATAAACCCTGGTTCCTATTCTCTACTGCTAACCTGTCTTCTTAAACACCTCTCCCCGTCTCCTCCACCCTCACCTCCGATAACAAGTGTGAGAAGCTCATGGACTTCTTTGTCTCTAAGATTGAGACCATCCGTTCAGCTGCTTCTGCCACTTCCCTTCCTTCCCCTAGCCCACTGGGCCAAAATTCCTCTAAGGTTTCCCCCTGCCCTAGCCCTGAACTCGCGTCTTTCTCCAATTTCTCTCCAATCTCCCCTCATGACCTCTCTGCGCTCATCTTGCCCATGAGACCCACCTCCTGCTCTCTTGACCCTATTCCCACCAAACTGCTGACCACCCAACTTCCTTTTCTGGCTCCCATGTTAACTGATACTGTTAACGGTTCTCTCTCCTCAAGTACTGTCCCCCTCTCCCTCAAATCTGCCATCATTACCCCTCTCCTCAAAAAAACAACCCTTGAGCCCTCCGTCCTTGCAAACTACCGCCCCATCTCCAACCTCCCTTTCCTCTTCAAAGTCCTTGAACGTGTTGTCGCCTCCCAAATCCGTGCCCATCTTTCCCGGAACTCTGTGTTTGAATCCCTCCAATCAGGTTTCTGCCCTTGCCACAGTACCGAAACGGCTCTCATCAAAGTCACAAATGACATCATTTATGACTGTGACAAAGGTAAACTATCCCTCCTCGTCCTTCTTGACTTGTCTGCAGCCTTTGACACGGTTGACCACTCCATCCTTCTCCAACGCCTCTCCACCGTCGTCGAGCTGGGTGGGACTGCAATCGCCTGGTTCGATTCTTATCTATCTAATCATAGCCAGAGAATCATCTGCAATGGCTTCTCTTCCCGCTCCCGCATCATTACCTCTGGGGTCCCCCAAGGATCTATCCTCGGCCCCCCTCCTATTTCTCATCTACATGTTGCCCCTTGGCGACATCATCCGAAAACACAGCGTCAGTTTCCACATGTACGCTGACGACACCCAGCTCTACCTCACTACCTCGAACGATAGCAAAATACTGCAGATGTTGGAAATCCGAAATAACAACAGAAAATGCTGGAAAAACTCAGCAGGTCAGGCAACATCCGCGGAGAGAAATTTGAGTTGACGTTTCGGGTCGAACCCTTCTTCAAAACTGGAAAGAAAAGAAAATAGATCAAAGGCAGGGCTGCGATCGGACAAAAGAAGTGAAAGAGACAAAAGAAGTAGAAGAGACAATAAAAGGTGTTCGAAGCCAGACGAGATGGTAATAGGCTGAGATTAGGTGTGAAGTGTACTGGCAGGGCAAGAGATAGCTGCCAGGTGGGAGAGTGAAACAAAAGGAAAGGCGGGGGGAAAGGAGTGGAAAAATTACAGGTAAAAAATTAATGGGGGCAGAGGTTATGATCTGAAATTGTTGAACTCGATATTGAGTCCGGAAGGCTGCAAAGTGCCTAATCGGAAGATGAGGTGCTGTTCCTCGAGTTTACGTTGAGCTTCCGTGGAACAATACAAGAGGCCAAGGACGGTGAGGTCCGAGTAGGAATGGAGCGGTGAATTAAAATGACAGGCGACCGGAAGCTCGGGGTCACCCTTACGGACTGAACGGAGGTGTTCCGCAAAACAGTCACCCAATCTGCGTTTGGTCTCCCTAATGTAGAGGAGACCACATCGTGAGCGGCGAATACAGTATACTAGATTGCGAGAAGTACAAGCAAATCGCTGTTTCACCTGGAAGGGGTGTTTGGGGCCCTGGACAGTGGGAAGGGGGGAGGTATAGGGGCAGGTGTTACATCTCCTCCGCTTGCCAGGCGAAGGGGAAGGGCTGTTTGGGGTGATAGAGGAGTGGACTAGGGTGTCTCGGAGGGAGCGGTCCCTACGGAATGCTGAAAGGGGAGGGGAGGGGAAGATACGTTTGGTGGTGGGATCACTTTGGAGGCAGCGGAAATGCCGGAGGATGATCCATTGAATGTGGAGGCTGGTGGGGTGAAAGGTGAGGACAAGGGGAACCCTATCGTGGTTCCGGGAGGGAGGGGCAGGGGTGAGGGCAGAAGTGCGGGAGATAGAACTGACACGGTCGAGGGCAGTGTCAACCATGCTCCATGGCCTCAGCCCTCCCTATTTCTGTAATGTCCTTCAGCCCCACAACCCCCCGAGATATCTGCGCTCCCCTAATTCTGCCCTCTTGATCATCACTGATTATAACCGCTCAACCATTGGTGGCCGGGCCTTCTGTTGCCTAGGCCCTAAGCTCTGGAATTCCCTGCCTAAACCTCTCCCTCCTTTAAGACGCTCCATAAAACCTACCTCTTTGACCAAGCTTTTGGTCACATGCCCTAATTTATCCTTATGTGGCTCGGTGTCAATTTTTTTGTCTTATAATACTCCTGTACAGCACCTTGGGACATTTTACTACGTTAAAGGCGATATATAAATACAAGTTGTTGTTGTTGTAGAAGACTTTTGGATTGCCTTTTATGTTGGCTGCCATTCTATTCTCATATCCTCTCTTTGCCCCTCTTATTTTCTTTTTCACTTCTCCTCTGACCTTTCTATATATAGCCTGATTTTCAGATGTATTTGCAACCTGACATCTGTCATACACACTCTTTTTCTGCTTCATCATATTCTCTATCGGTTTCGTCATCCAGGGAGCTCTGATTTTAGTTGCCCTGCCTTTCTCCCTCGTGGGAATGTACCTCGACTGTACCCGAACTATTTCCTCTTTAAAGGCAGCCCATTGTTCCACTGCAGTTTTGCCTGCCAATCTTTGATACCAGTTTAACCGGGCCAGATCCATTCTCATCCCACTGAAATTGGCCTTCTCCCAGTTAAACATTTTTACTCTAGATTGCTCCCTGTGCTTTTCCATAGCTAATCTGAACCTTATATTATTATGATCACTGTTCCCTGAATGTTCACCTACTGACATTTGCTCCACTTGACCTACCTCATTCCCCAGAGCCAGATCCAGCAATGCCTCCTCTCACGTCGGGCCGGAAGCATACTGATCAAGAAAGTTCTCCTGAACACACTCCAGAAATTCTTCCCCTTCTCTGCCCTTAACACTATTATGATCCCAGTCTATATTAGGATAGTTGAAGCCCCCATTATTACAACGCTATAGTTCTTGCACCTCTCTGTAATTTCTCTGCAAATTTGCTCTTCCATATCTTTACCACTATTTGGTGGTCTATAGAATACACCTAGTAGTGTAATGGCACCTCTATTATTTCTTAACTCTAGCCATATAGATTCTGTCCTTGACCCCTCCAGGACATCCTCCCTCACCAGCACTGTAACATTCTCCTTAACCAATACTGCCACACCAGCTCCTATCTTTCCTTCCCTATCATTCCTGAACATCTTATAACCAGGAATATTTAATACCCAATCCTGCCCTTTTTTGAGCCAGTTCTCAGTTACTGCCACAACATCATATTCCCATGTGGCTATTTGTACCTGCAGGTCACTTACCTTGTTTACTATGCTTTGTGCGTTCACATACATACACTGTAAACCCATCTAAGACCATCCTGTATTCTCTCTTAGTTGCACCCCACCTAATACCTTACTATTTCTTACTTTAGTGCTCTCTGCCTCTCCCAATCCTTTGAGAACTTTATTTTCCCTTTCTAATGTTACATCCTGGTGCCCACCCACCCCCTGTCAAATTAGTTTAACCCCTCCCCAACAGCACTAGTAAATCTTCCAGCGAGGATATTGGTTCTGGCCCTGTTGAGGTGCAACCCACCCGGCCTGTACAGGTCCCACCTCCCCCAGAACTGGTCCCAATGTCCCAGGAATCTGAAGCCCTCCCTCCTGCACCATCTCTCCAGCCATGCATTCATCTGTTCTATCCTCCTATTTCTATACTCACTCGCCCGTGGCATCGGGAGTAATCCGGAGATTATTACCTTTGAGGTCCTGCTTTTTAATCTCTTTCCTAACTCCCTAAAATCTACCTGCAGGACCTCATCCCTCTTTCTACCTATGTTGTTGGTACCAATATGGGCCACGACCTCTTGGCTGTTCACCCTCCCCCTCAGAACATTCAGCAGCTGCTCAGTGACATCCTTAACCCTGGCACCAGGGAGGCAACATACCATGCCTGCCTGCTCCCCTAACTATCAAATCCGGTTGGCAGGGGGGTGGGCACCAGGATGTAACATTAGAAAGGGGCAATAATGTTCTCAAAGGATTGGGAGAGGCAAAGAGCACTGGTTGGAGAGCGAGATGCACTCAGGGGATTCCTGCACTACCTGCCTGGTCCTCCTCTTCTGTCTGGCAGTCACCCATTCCCTCTCTGCCTGCACACTCTTTACCTGCGGGGTGACCACCTCCTGAAACGTGCTATCCACGTAGCTCCCAGCTTCACGGATGCACTGCAGTGACGCCAGCTGCTGCTCAAGCTCCAAAACCTGGAGCTCGAGCTCCTCCAGCTGACGGCACCTCCTGCACACGTAGTTGTCCAGAACACGGGAAGTGTCCTGGATTTCCCACATGGTGCAGGATGTGCATTCCGTGGGACTGAGCTGCCCTGCCATGTCTCTATTTAATAGGCTATTAACTAGCTTTACAGAAACTTAAGACTAAGATGTATCTAATTCAAATTAGTAATATAATATAGTATTAACAGCTACTAATTTAATATAATATTAACAGTTACTAATTTAATATAATATTAACTGTTACTAATTTAATGTAGTATTAATAGTTACCAATCACTATGTTTTTTTATCTCTAACCAGCTATTTAACCCCAGCCCCTTGAAGAGCAAGAACAAGAAATCACCACAGTCCATGTGGTGAAGGTACTGCCACAGTGCTGTTAGGGAGGGAGTTCCATGATTTTGACCCAGCCACGATGAAGAAACGGTGATATATTTCCAAGTCAGTATGGTGTGTGACTTGGAGGGGGACTTGGAGTTGATATTTTTAGCCAGTATCATGTCCACCTCCCCACAACTCTCTGTTCAAATCCCTTCAGTTTGTTTTTTTCTTAAACACTGCACTGAGACCACACTGCTTAAACAGTAACATACTTTGCCAGAGTTTCACATAACCTCACCCTGTTTTCTCAGCAACCTTCGACATGGTCCTCCACCTATACTCTTGTATGGAATACGTTTGCAGCATTGTCCTCTCATGGTTTCACTCCTACCTGTCCTAATGTAACCAGTACATCTCCAGCAGTGACTTCTTCCTCACCTCTGCACAGCATGCCCTGAGATTACATCCTTGGTCCCCTCTTATTCTTTGTCTACATGTTGTCCCTCAGCAACATTATCCATAAGATCACTTTCCACATGTATGCTGATGAAATGCAATTTTAGCACTCTATCATTACCCTTGCTACTGTGCTGTCTGACCGCTTGTCCAACATCAATTTGTGGATGAGCCTGACCATTCTCCAATACTGGCAAGAGTGAAGCCATCCTATTTAGCTCCTCATAAAAATTCCACAGCCTACTCCCTGATCCCATTCCCTCCCCAGCTGCTCATTCAAGCTGAGCCCAGTGGTGCACAATTTCATGTCCTACTTGACATGGAGCTGTTTTTCAAACTCCACAGCTCATCCATCACCAAGACTGCTTATTTCCACCTCCATAACGATGTCTTTGTCTCCATGTTAGTTCCACCCTGCTGAAACTCATCCACATCTTTATCACTTCCAACACTCTCCTTGCTGGCCTTCCAAGCTCCAACCTACACAAAAACCAACCTAACCAAAACTCCACTGCTGCATCCGATCCCATACAAAGTCCCTGCCCTCGGAGATTTCCACTGGCACTCGTCCCCGGCACATTCGTTCCAAATCCCCGTTCTCATTGGCCTTGGCCTCCGCCATCTCCTCCAGCCTTATATCCCAGCTGACACCCGACCCTGGCTTACTGTATGTCCCCTGCTTCCTGCACTCCATCAGTTACAAAGCCTTCCGCTATCATGCCCTTGCATTCTTAATTCTCTTCCTAAATCTCCCGTCTCTGCTGGCATAGCAAGTTTATCCAGCGAATAACTGAGCCATATAGACAAAGAAGATGCCAATTTGTGTTGAGTCAGCGAGGAGGCAGCAGGGGTGTTATAGTAGGCCTCATGTTATGGAGGGCCCAAGGTTTCCACTCGTGATTGCTATCCATTGACTCTAGTTGGGAGGTGTGCATGTCTGAGTGTTGGAATGAGGGCAGGATCAGGCTTAGCTGTGATTCACCCTGTAGTCAAATAGCATGCCACCACCCAGTCAATAGCTACGTGGGCAAGGTACTAGAGGCCAACTGGCACCCGTGGAAATGTTCCCCAGCAAGGAGTTTGTATCTTCGGGAAAGGAGGTGAAGGGCAAATTGGCATGTAAAAAAAGGTTCTAAGTGAGATGACTGGGTAAATGTGGTCCACGAAATAAAGCTGTCCACAATTTGGCAAAATGTGCACTAAACTTTACCCTGCATCAGGTGTCTATAGTGGGAAACTCCATTACCAAGAATCAACTTCTCGCCTCAGAAAATCACTACCCAAGAAAGCAAGTATATAGATAAAATTAATGAATGGGAGAACTTTGAATCCATTTTATTGATTCCATGCTTTGTACCAACCATTTATTCTGTTGCAACCTGATGTTTCACACTCAACAATGCCCACTGATGTCCATTTACACATAAAATTTGGTGCTGTACAACAAAATATTTATATATATTTAAAGTACCACTGACTTCATGGTGCTGCAACAGAGTAACAGGTCTTAAGTTCATGCCTACAATTCCAAATGTAGACAGATACTGGTCTCGATTACACAATCATTGAAAGTGCCGAGCAGACGCTAGCCAGTCTCCTGTGGGAATAGCAGCAGAATTCCAGGGTAACCATCCCAGACTGCTTTTACATGCCTCCAAGTGATTAGATGAAGATCAATACTGGAAAAGTCCTGGGAGTAGGTCACCTTGTCTCCTCTTTCAGCCAGAGAATATTAACATGGGCCTGAAATAAAAGAAATGTTCTTGATGAGAACAGAAAAAATTGCAGCAAATTAGTTGCACATCAAAGCAGTATCACTGTGGTGGCGCTATGCAGCTTGCCAGAGCAGGAGGCAAAATTAGAGGGAGAGTCATCAATGAATGCTTGTTCAAACCTGTTAACGGCCGGTTCAGTGTGGCTTTGGCAGTAGCCCTGGAACGAGTCACCTGTTTATGCTCTTGACTCCAGTTGGTACAGGCCCCAAGGAAAAGGAAAGAAAGTAAATATATCTATATCTATATAATATATTCTGCGTACATTTCTTGTCAACTTTTTCCATTAAAAATCCCTATGCTCAAATTTATACTGGAAACTGCCAGTGGAAACTTTACAGAGGCAGCACCACTGGCCAGGGGCTGTATTACAGGATGGCATGTTTACATAGCCATTTACCATTTTAAATTGGACATAGGAATTCATCATGGAAATATAAAAATAAGGACAGAATGTATGACTTTAAAATTAATTACATCTATGCACCCTGGTCCAAATATCCCCCAACCTCTAACTCCGCTTCACCTGAACACTGCACTTAGTCTTGAATCCCTAGGTGCAACACCTAGAGGAACTATTGGTATATGTAAAGCAAAACAGTATTAAGAGCACTTGGCGGTATGTGGAGAAACATTTTGAAGGTAGGTATGTTTCTGAACGTAACCAACATAGTTTCTAGTTTAGTTTTTGCAAAATCACCCCAGCACAAATCACTAGTAAACAACATCCAGTAAAATTTGGTGGCAATGATAAGAAAATTGAGAGGTAAACCCCTATTTGTGATGAGGGAGTTCATGTTAATATAAAAAGCACTTCTCCATGAAAGAGGAACTGAGCACATTTTTAACAGAATGTTAGTTTTGATCTCAACTGTTGATACATTGTAAATAGTGTGGGGAGGGGAGGGAGGAAATAGGTGGGTAAGAACAAGAACATCTGATTTTCATCCTCGGTCCTTCTCCAGGATTACAACCCTCCCATAACTCACCGTTACTCTGACTCCGGCCTCTTGTCCATCTCCTCTCTCTTCATTCCAGATTGACAATCATACCTTCAGCCCCCTAGACTCCATGCTGTGGAATTCCCTCCCTAATCCCCTCTGCCACTGCATTTCCCTCTGCTCCTCTAAGCCCCTCCTTAAAACATACCTCTTTGACCAAGCTTCCTATCATCTTCTTCTTTGGCTCAGCATCCAATTTTTTCCTATGCCTCTGTTAAGTGCCTTCAGACGTTTTTCTACATTAAAGATGTGAGAAAAATGCAAGTTGTGTTCATCAGAAAAGGAGATTTACAGAGGAGTTAATCCAGAAAAGAAATACAAAGTATGTGGAAATCTCCTGCTGGCTCAGATGGTAAATGCAATTCATGATGCACGAATGAGCCATATAGTTTAGAAAAGTCGAAGGTTTGATCCTTGACTTAGGCTGGGTTAGAATTTTTTTTAATTCGTTTTTGTGGGATGTGGGCGTCGCTGGCAAGGCCAGCATTTATTGCCCATCCCTAACTGCTCTTGAGAAGGTGGTAGTGAGCCACCTTCTTGAACCGCTGCAGTCTGTGTGGTGAAGGTACTCCCACAGTGCTTTTAGGGAGGGAGTTCCAGGATTTTGACCCAGCGACGATGAAGGATCGGTGATATACTTCTAAGTCAGGATGGTGTGTGACATGGAGGGGAACTTGGAGGTTTTTGGTGTTCCCATGCGCCTGCTGCCCTTGTCCTTCTAGGTGGAAGAGGTCACGGGTTTCGGAGGTGCTGCCGAAGAAGCCTTGGCGAGTTGCTGCAGTGCATCTTGTAGATGGTACACACTGCAGCCACGGTACGCCAGTGTGGAGGGAGTGAATGTTTAAGGTGGTGGATGGGGTGCCGATCAAGCGGGCATCTTTGTCCTGGATGATGTTGAGCTTCTTGAGTGTTGTTGGAACTGCACTCATCCAGGCAAATGGAGAGTATTCCATCACACTCCTTACTTGTGCCTTGTAGATGGTGGACAGACTTTGGGGAGTCAGGAGGTGAGGCACTCGCCGCAGAATACCCAGCCTCTGACCTGCTCTTGTTGCCACAGTATTTATGTGGCTGGTCCAGTTAAGTTTTTGGTCAATGGTGACCCCCCAGGATGTTGATGGTGGGGGATTCGGCGATGGTAATACCATTGAATGTCAAGGGGAGGTGGTTAGACTCTCGCTTGTTGGAGATAGTCATTGCCTGGCACTTCTGTGGCGCAAATGTTACCTGCCACTTATCAGCCCAAGCCTAAATGTCGTCCAGGTCTTGTTGCATGCGGGCATGGACTGCTTCATTATCTGAGGAGTTGTGAATGGCACTGAACACTGTGCAATCATCAGCGAACATCCCTATTTCTGACCTTATGTTGGAGGAAGGTCATTGATGAAGGAGCTGAAGATGGTTGGGCCTAGGACACTGCCCTGAGGAACTCCTGCAGTGATGTCCTGGGGCTGTGATGATTGACTTTCAATCACCACAACCATCTTCCTTTGTGCTAGGTATGACTCCAGCAAGTGGAGCGTTTTCCCCCTGATTCCCATTGACTTCAGTTTTACTCGGGCTCCTTGATGCCACACTCGGTCAAATGCTGCCTTGATGTCAAGGGCAGTCACTCTCACCTCATCTCTGGAATTCAGCTCCTTTGTCGATGTTTGGACCAAGGCTGTAATGTGGTCAGGAGCCGAGTGGTCTTGGCGGAACCCAAACTGGGCATCAGTGAGCAGGTTATTGATGAGTAAGTGCTGCTTGATAGCACTGTCGATGACACCTTCCATCACTTTGCTGATGATTGAGAGTAGACTAATGGGGTGACAATTAGCCGGATTGGATTTGTCCTGCTTTTTGTGGACAGGACATACCTGGGCAGTTTTCCACATAGTCGGATAGATGCCAGTGTTGTAGCTGTACTGGAACAGCAGGCGCGGCTAGTTCTGGAGCACAAGTCTTCAGCACGATAGCTGGGATGTTGTCGGGGCCCATAGCCTTTGCTGTGCGCTCAGCCATTTCTTGATATCACGTGGAGTAAATTGAATTGGCTGAAGAATGGCTTCTGTGATGGTGGGGGCCTCAGGAGTAGGCTGATATGGATCATCCACTCAGCACTTCTGGCTGAAGATGATTGCAAATGCTTCAGCCTTGTCTTTTGCACTCACGTGCTGGGCTCTGCCATCATTGAGGATGAGGATATTCATGGAGCCTACTCCTCCCGTTAGTTGTTTAATGGTCCACCACCATTCATGACTGGATGTGGCAGGACTGCAGAGCTTTGATCTGATCCGTTGACTGTGGGATCGCTTAGCCCTGTCTATAGCATGCTGCTTCAGCTTTTTAGCATGCATGTAGTCCTGTGTTGCAGCTTCCCCAGATTGGCACCTCATTTTTAGGTATGCCTGGTGCAGCTCCTGGTATGCTCTTCTACATTCCTTATTGAACCAGGGTTGGTCCCCTGGCTTGATGATAATGGTAGAGTGAGGGATATGCCGGGCCATGAGGTTACAGATTGTGGTGGAATGCAACTCTGCTGCTTCTGATGGCCCACAGCACCTCAGTTTTGAGCTGCTAGATCTGTTCTGAATCTATCCCATTTAGCAAGGTGGTAGTGCCACACAACACGATGGAGGGTGTGCTCAGTGTGAAGACGGGACTTCGTCTCCACAATGACTGTGCGGTGGTCACTGCTACCAATACTGTCATGAACAGATGCATCTGCGACAGGTAGATTGGTGAGGACGAAGTCAAGTAGGTTTTTCCCTCGTGTTGGTTCTCTCACCACCTGTCGCATGCCCAGACTGGCAGTTATGTCCTTCAGGACTCGGCCAGCTCGGTCAGTAGTGGTGCTACCGAGCCACTCTTGGTGATGGACATTGAAGTCCCCCACCCAGAGTACATTCTGTGCCCTTGCTACTCTCAGTGCTTCTTCCAAGTGGTGTTCAACATGGAGGAGTACTGATTCATCAGCTGAGGGAGGGTGGTAGGTGGTAATCAGCAGGAGGTTTCCTTGCCCATGCTTGACCTGAAGCCATGAGACTTCATGGGGTCCAGAGTCGATGTTGAGGACTCCCAGGGCCACTCCTTCCCGATGGTATACCACTGTGCCACCACCCCTGGTGGGTCTGTCCTGCCGGTGGGACAGGACATGTGATAGCGATGGAGGAGTTTGGGACATTGGTGGTAATGGTAGAATGGGACATTGGCTGTGAGTATGACTATTGTCAGGCTGTTGCTTGACTAGTCCGTAGGACAGCTCTCCCAATTTTGGCACAAGTCCCCAGATGTTGGTGAGGAGGACTTTGCAGGGTTGATTGGGCTGGGTGTGCCGTTGCCATGTCCATAGCCGGTGCGCGAGGTTGATGCTGGGTTGCATCATTCTTATTATTGTGTTTCGTAGCAGTTTGTTGCAACTGAGTGACTTGCTGGGCCATTTCAGTTAAAAGTCAACCACATTGCTGTGGGTTTGGAGTCACATATAGGCCAGACCAGGTAAGGACAGCAGATTTTTTTCCCTAAAGGACATTAGTGAACCAGGGTTTTTACAACAATCTGATAGTACTGATACTAGCTTTGTATTCCAGATTTATTTAATTAACTGAATTAAAATTCTCCAGATGTTGTGGTGGGATTTGAACTCACATCTCTGGATCATTAGTCCAGGATTACTAGCCCAGTGACATTACCACTGTGCTACCATTCCCATGAAACTGATATCAGTGAGGTGGTGGTAGAGACTCTACAATTTGCTTCAGCACTCATGAACCAAAGAAAGAGAAAATGATTAGCTAGGCTATCGATGAGCCTGAAAAGTTTGCACATATGATTTCAAACAGCCTCATTTTGATGTTTTGTATGGTTCCCCACAAACCTATCAGGTGTGTTTAATACAGACTTCAATATGGTTACAGTTTAGGAGCTGTTACAGACTACAAAAGCGGTGATAAGCATTTAAGACCAGTGGTGAGAGGTCCACAGGCACCATTAGTGCAAATGGGCAACGTGGGAGCAAATGGGTGTAAACTGTGGACCATAAAGAAAAATGATGGAACACAGACTAATAGGAGAGCAGGGAAGGGGTTGTTCCAAGGGGGTGTGTGCAATTGTGAACACCAGATATGTCAATCTAAAAGCACTATCTCTGTTCCAGGCAATAATTTTTCTGACTGAGTTATATACCGTGCAAAAGGTATCAATTTCTATCACTGCACTCAATCCCTACCACTGACTCACAATATAGTTATGACAGCCATGCTGAAATATCTCATGATTTATCTTGTGCATAAAAATTACCACTGTGACTCCATTTGTGCATCTGGTAAATCGTTGTGAAGTACATAAGGAAAAGACAGTAATCAAACAAAATCATTAAACCTCCTACTTTGTGCTGCGCTAGCTCATTTCAGCTTGGGTGGCAGTAGGGCCACTAAAAAATCCTAAATATGTATCGCACTCCTTAAATAGTGGCATGGAATCTTTACCATCCGGCTAGAACAGGTAGTCAGGGCCTTGGTTTATTGTCTCATCATCTGAAGCACAGCACCTTCAATGATCTACTTCTCCCTTGCTGGTGTGCCAGCCTAAATTATGTACTTAAATTCTGGAGTGGGGGTTTAACCACAACTTTCTGACTCAGAGGCAAGTATATGACCAACTGAGCCAAGCTGCCAATTTAAGAAATGAATCAGAGAGCGAGCTAGATTCAGAGAACCATAAACATGTACAAAACATGCCATTCTGCCCATTGTGTCTCTGCCACTCTATCCCTATTGCCCTGTACCTTCCTCTACTTGAAATGTTTATCTAATCTTCCCTTAAAAGGGCTGCAACAGGCCAGTGCAGTGTGAGAGGCCAGAAGAGTATGGAATTTAGCCTCAGTGGAAGTGATTAATACATAAGTATTGACTTTATAGTTTTTATATTTTATTGTAACTTGTGGTTAAATTTATTTAAATTTAGCTGTTTACTAGGAACCTTTTATAATTGCTTACTTGGTGCCTTAACTGTGAGCTGGTTTGAGAGTATTAATAGGTAATGAATTAGTTACAAAAGAGGTCTGATTAGCTGTTCTGAATGGCAGTTTCTGGAGTGACAGGCGCCAAAAGAGTTTGGAGTTTAGCCTCAGGTGGAGTTCAGCCTTGAGATGTGTGATGAAATATGCCATTCATCAGGCACTGTATTCCCTGTGTTTAGTTTAGTTTCAGTTTCATTTCCTTACCTGTATTGTATTGTGTGTAGGGCTCCGCCCATACCTGGCCCCTACTTAAGCAAGCCCCAGCGTGTCTCACAGCAGTACAGCAGATCTCTGGATGAGAGACACTTCTCCAATGTGTATTACTTTCTGAGTTAATAAAAGCCTTGCTTTGCTCCGTTAACGTCGAGTCTCGGATTCATTGAGGCACATCAATTTTATTAACTCAATTTTCAACGCAATGGACCAACTCTTGAAACCCGAACGTTTGGATTGGGACCCGCATGCTTCGGACGCATCGGCACGATTCGGACACTGGTTTAAGTGTATGGAATTCTTCCTGGACAATTCCGCAGCCATCACAGGCGCTACGGACGCTGAGAGTATGAAACTCGGAATCCTGCGGAATTGGGTAAGCCACCGGGTTTACCCCCTCATCCAAGACGCCGACACGTACCCGGCCGCCTGCGACATCCTAAAGGCGCATTACCAGCAGCCTACGAACGAGGTGTACGCTAGGCATCTGCTCGCTACTCGCACACAGCGACCTGGGGAATCGCTGGATGAGTTCCTAGTCACCCTGAAAACGCTTGGCAAAGACTGCAAGTGCCAAGATGTAAAAGCCGCAGTGTACACTGACGAGCTTGTTCGTGATGCCTTTATCGCAGGCCTCAGCTCCACTGACATCCGGCAGAGACTACTGGAAAAAACGGGATTGGACGTGAAACAGGCTGTGGACACAGCGCGATCCCTGGATGTGGCCCAGAGAAACTCGGACGCCTACTCTTCGGCCCGCGCCGCCCACGCCGCCACGTGTGCACCAAGGGTGCCGCCATCTTGGAAGGCATCTTCCCCACCCGGCAGCCCGACACCGTCGGGGCCCCACTCTCCCCCCAGAAGCCCTACGACAGCCGTGACGCGTTGGGGCCCCAACTGCTACTTCTGCAGGCAGCCGAAGCACATCAGAAACCTGTGCCCGGCGAAAGGCACCACCTGCTTTAAGTGCAGTAAGAAGGGGCACTTTGGGAAGGTGTGCAGAGGGAACCCCGCTGGAAAACCCGCCACCGCCGCGTGGGCGCCGTGGGAGCGGCCATCTTGGACGCCATCTTGCCCGACCTCGTGGGGTCCGCCATCTTGTGAGCAGACAGCGTGGACGCCATCTTGTCTCGATCAGGGCCCTACAGTGGCATCGGTCACAGTGGACCAGACCAGACCGCACCCGCTATCCAAATCAATGGTGGACATCGAGGTAAACGGGTGCGGGGTTAAATGTTTAATTGACAGTGGAAGCACGGAGAGTTTTATCCACCCTGAACTAGCACAACAACTCTCTCTAACGGTGGTCCCTGCTCGGGGCACCATCTCTATGGCTGATAAAACCCAGACATCGACCATTATGGGTTACTGCGCGGTACAATTGTCCGTTAACGGAACTGTATACGATAATTTTAAATTACTAATCATGAAGAATCTATGTGCGAGCGTGATCTTGGGCCTGGATTTCCAGTGCCACCACCAAAGCATCACGCTCAATTACGGTGGGTCCCAGCCGCCCCGCACAGTGTGCGGTCTGGCTACCCTGAAGGTAAAGCCGCCTTTGCTATTCGCGAACCTTACTCCCAACTGCCGGCCAATAGCGACCAAAAGCAGGAGGTACAGCTGGGAGGACAGGCGGTTTATCGCGACCGAGGTAGACAGGCTCCTGAAGGAGCGCATTATCGAACGCAGCAACAGCCCGTGGCGCGCCCAAGTGGTGGTGGTGAGGGGTAGCGAGAAGAAGCGGATGGTGATAGATTATAGCCAGACGGTTAATCTATACACCCAGCTAGACGCCTACCACTACCCCGCATATCCGAGGTGGTGAACCAAATCGCCCAATACCGGGTGTTCTCCACCATTGACCTCAAGTCAGCGAACCACCAGCTCCCTATCAGACCAGAGGACCGCCCGTACACCGCCTTCGAGGCGAACGGATGCCTCTACCAATTCCTCAGAGTCCCCTTTGGGGTGACGAATGGGGTCTCGGTCTTCCAGAGGGAGATGGGCCGCATGGTCGATGACCACCACTTGCAGGCAACCTTCCCCTACCTCGACAACGTCACCATCTGCGGTCACAACCAGTAGGATCACGACTCGAACCTCGAGAGGTTCCTGAAAACCGCACAAAAACTCAACCTCACTTACAACGAGGACAAGTGCGTTTTCAACACCACGTGCCTCTGCATACTAGGCAGCGTGGTGGAGAATGGGGAAATCGGACCAGACCCCGACCAATTGTGCCCCCTACGGGAGCTCCCCCTGCCCAACACTCCCAAAGCCCTGAAAAGGTGCCTGGGGTTATTTTCTTATTATGCCCAATGGGTCCCCAACTACTCCGGCAAAGCCCACCCCCTCTTGAAAGCATCCTCTTTTCCGCTCTCTGCTGAGGCCCACGCCGCCTTCAAAAGCATTAAGCGGGATATTGAGCAGGCCACGCTACAGGCAGTGGACGAGAACACTCCCTTTCAAGTGGAAAGTGATGCGTCTGACTTTGCCTTGGCGGCCACCCTCAACCAGGCGGGGCGGCCCGTAGCTTTCTTCTCGAGGACCCTCCAAGGGCCCGAGATCAGACACTCCCCTGTGGAAAAGGAGGCCCAAGCCATCGTGGAGGCAGTGCGCCACTGGCGGCACTACCTAGCCGGCAAACGCTTCACCCTACTTACCGACCAGCGGTCGGTAGCGTTTATGTTCAATAATAAACAGAGGGGGAAGATTAAAAATGATAAGATTCTTAGGTGGCGGATCGAGCTCTCCACCTTCGAGTATGACATCATTTACCGGCCAGGGGCCCTTAACGAATCCCCCGATGCCCTCTCACGAGGGATGTGTGCCAGCGCCACCGGGGATCGGCTACAGACCCTCCACAACGACCTCTGCCACCCAGGGGTCACACGGTTGTTCCACTTCATAAAGTCCCGCAACTTACCCTACTCGATTGAGGAAGTTCGGTCTCTGACCAGGAACTGCCGCACTTGCGCTGAGTGCAAGCCTCGGTTCTACCGCCCAGATAGAGCCCACTTAATCAAAGCTACACGGCCCTTTGAACGGCTCAGCTTAGATTTCAAGGGCCCCCTCCTGTCAGTCGACCGCAATGTTTACTTCCTGAACATTGTGGACGAATACTCCCGTTTCCCATTCGCCTTCCCCTGCCCAGACATGACCAGCGCCACGGTCATTAAATGCCTCAACAGCCTGTTCTGCCTGTTCGGTATGCCGAGCTACATCCATACGGATAGGGGGGCGTCCTTCATGAGTGAAGAGCTACGCCAGTACATGCTGTCCAGGGGGATCGCCACGAGCCGTACCACCAGCTACAACCCCCAGGGTAACGGCCAGGTGGAGTGAGAGAATGGGACAGTATGGAAAGCAGTCACTCTAGCTCTAAGGACCAAGGGCCTCCCTATCTCCCGCTGGCAGGAAGTCCTCCCAGATGTGCTCCATTCGATATGGTCGCTATTGTGTACTGCCACTAATGCCACGCCTCATGAACGAATGTTTGTCTTTCCCCGGAAATCCACCTCAGGCGTATCCATGCCGTCATGGCTCTCCACCCCAGGTCCGGTATTTGTACGAAGGCATGTGAGGGGCCACAAGACGGACCCCCTCGTGGAGTCAGTGCACCTACTCCACGCCAACCCCCAATACGCGTATGTCCGGCACGCCGACGGAAGGGAGGACACCGTGTCCATAAAAGACGTCGCCCCAGCCGGTAACGACAACAACCACGACAACAACAGCAACAACGATCACAGTAACTCTTACCCACCCACTATCCTTTCACCACCCCCGGAAGAACACCAGCCAACGGTGCCCCCACCAACTACCCCTTCAACAACCCTGGCGGCGCCCCCGGCAGAGACCCAGGAGGCCACCGGGGACACCCAGCCGACACCCGCGGCACCACAACAGCTACGTCGGTCACAGAGGACTATCAAACCCCCGAACAGACTAAATCTGTAGAAGGGGTGAATGTGATGAAATATGCCATTCATCAGGCACTGTATTCCCTGTGTTTAGTTTAGTTTCAGTTTCATTTCCTTACCTGTAATTTATTGTGTGTAGGGCTCCGCCCATACCTGGCCCCTACTTAAGCAAGCCCCAGCGTGTCTCACAGCAGCACAGCAGATCTCTGGATGAGAGACACTTCTCCAATGTGTATTACTTTCTGAGTTAATAAAAGCCTTGCTTTGCTCCATTAACGTCGAGTCTCGGATTCATTGAGGCACATCAAGATGGTGTTGGACAGGAATTATTTTCTAAGATTAACATTTGTGTCAAGTGAATAAGAGGAGTTTGATTCTTGTGAGAGAGGTTGGTGCTAGTGGGAGTTCAGGGATGATCAATGCCTGGTTGCGCAGACTGGTGCACGTTCTTGGGGCATTGGATCAATTTCTGGGACAAGGGAAGACAATAGTGAAGGGATTGCCTACACCCATCCAAAGATGTCCTTACAGAGAAGGTCAACAAAGCTGTGGGTGAGAAGTTAAACTGTAATGGCAGGATTATGGGGAAAGTCTAGGCCAGAGACTAGAGGTACAGCAGGATTAATAAAACTATTGGAATAGACACAGAAAGCTTAGCTGAAACAAAGTGAGAAAATACTTACAGAGGAGAAAGAGAAAGAAATGAGTTATGAGGCAGTGGCTGTTGTAGAACGGGCAAGGGGTAGGAAAATTTAAATGAGGAAACCAGAAAAAAAAAAGAGGGTCAACTTTCCAAAAAATTGGAGACAGGATTTAAAACTAAATAGGACCGTTATAAGGGTTATAATAGATATTAGAAATTCGGCTCCATAGCGCCCAATTTTTCAGTGCTATGGGTGTCGTTTTGTGTCGGAAATGGTGTCCGCGCTGCATGCGCACACTTCTGGTGCAGGCCACGCCGGATGCCATTTTGGTGAGGGCGGGCATTAGGAGCGTACACCGGAAGTATGTTGAGTAGGCGGATTGTGACGTGGCTGATTTGACACCAGCGCTGCCATTTTCATCCTCGACGCTGGAGCTGATGCCCTGTCGTAACCACACACAGCTGAACATCCATTCAGCAGCAGCAAGGAACCCCCCCGCCTCCCACCACCCCACCCCAGCACTATTTAAAGGGGTCAGTAACCACTATAACCAGGTTAGTTTCTGATTAGTTTCTACTGGCCCTGTAAGTTTGTAGAAGTGTTTGGTACTTTCCAAAGTTGTTTAAAGTTGGTGAGGTGATGGAGAGTGGGGTTGTAAGTGGAGAAGGCCTTTGTTCTGACTTCACGGGTTCTGGTCAGACCACTTGCTCCCAGTCATGGGTGCTATGTTCATAAATAAATAGACGTTCTCATTATGAACAGCTAGCTTGAGCTAGTAATTTATTCAGAAATGTGGACTAGTGTACAGGCATCCATCTTGAATACTGCCTTATGGGTAGCCCACCACTAAACATACAGCTCCACCTAGTGTACCATTCTAGAATGACATGTTACTAATCATTACATCCCCCTTCCTTAGAGGTTAAACAAAATCAATATCAATCAATCATAACGACATAAACATCTTCACAATAGTCAACACATTTTCAAAGCTTTACTTTATGAACTCTAAGCTTTTCATTCTTTATTATAGTTTTCTTTGTACTCAAAGATTAAGTCTATCAGGCTTTTTTACTTCACGTGTGGATCTTCTCAGCACAGGTAAGTCTGATGTGTTTTCATGAGAGCCTGTATGTGTGTTTGTGTTAGATTGTTCTGGTGGTGAGTGACAAGATTCAGTTGCGGCATTGCCATCGATTTGCTCTTGGATAGTTTCTTGTGTTTTCAGGAGGGAACGGCAGTTCCTCCTGAGAATCTGTCCTTCCTCAGTTCTAACAGTGTATGACCTTGGTCCTACTTCCTCAAGAACTGTAGCTTTCCTGTTCCATGCATCTGGATCCTCAATCCTGACAACATCATCCCTTGTCAATGGTTTCAGAGTTTTGGATGACTTGTCATAGTGTGATTTCTGTTTCAGCTTTAACAGTTGAAGTCTCTGTCTCAGTTCCTTACTCTGCTTTTCTTTTGCACAGCAGGGTAGCGTGGTGCGCAACTTGTGACCCATTAGGAGTTCAGCAGGTGAAGAACCACAGTCTAAAGGGGAGGCTCGGTAGCTCAGCAGGGCGAGATAAGGATCAGACTTGCTTTCTGTTGCTTTCTTCAGTAGCTGTTTGAGAACTTGAACGCCTTTCTCTGCCTTACCATTCGACTGAGCATAGAGGACTGGATGTGATGTGTTGAAAGTCATAATGTGCTGCAAACTGTTGCCACTCCTTACAGTTGAAACACGGACCATTGTCGCTAACAGCAATCCTGGGAATTCCATGCCTGGCGAAGATAGATTTAACATGCATTATGACACTGCTTGCTGATGTGCTTGAGAGCAGCGCCATCTCAGGATAGTTAGAATAGTAGTCAATCACTATTAGATAGTCTTTACCATTCAAATGAAAGAGGTCCATACCAACCTTTTGCCATGGTGCTGTTGGTAAGTCAGCTACTATCATTGGTTCCTTTGCTTGTTTGTTTTGGTGTTTCTGACATGTCTCACATATGCCTATCATGTTCTCAATGTCCTTATTTATGCCAGGCCAATAAACAGTGTCTCTTGCTCTCCTTTTGCATTTTTCAATTCCGAGGTGTCCCTCATGAATCCTTTTGAGCATGTCTTGACGTAGAGCCTGTGGAATGACTATTCTGTTTTGTTTTAGTAATAGTCCACTTGCGACACTCAATTCTGACCTTATGTGAAAATATTTTGGACAGGAACCTTTTGGCCAATCGTGATGAATGTTCTCTATTACTGTTTGTAACACTGTATCTTTTACTGTTTCTTCTGCTATTTGCTTTGATTTTGTGTCTGACATGGGCAGTGCAGCACTGACCATACTCACATGAACATCCATGTCTTCCTCAGTGGAGCTCACATGACTCATTGTGGGTGCTCGGGATAGTGCATCTGCTAACACTATGTATTTGCCTGGCGGGTAGATCAGTTCAAAGTCATATCTTTGCAGCTTCATCATGAGTCATTGAATCCTTGGAGACATCTCATTCAGATTTTTTTTATGATGGCAACCAGTGGGCAGTGGTCTGTCTCAACTGTGAAGGTGGGAAGTCCATATATGTAGCCATGGAACTTTTCTAGTCCAACTACCAAGCCTAGACATTCCTTTTCAATCTGGGCGTATCGACACTCAGAGTTAGTCATAGACCTGGAGGCATAGGCAACAGGCTTTCAATCTTCACCCTCTGCTTGTAGCAAGACCACTTCTAGGCCATCTTTTGATGCATCCGTTGACACTTTGATTCTCTTTGTTGGGTCAAGGAAGGTGAGTACAGGTGTGGTTGTCAGCACTGTTTTGAGGTTCATCCACTCTTGTTCATGTCTTTCTGTCCATGCAAACTCATTTGTTTTATGTAGCAGGTCTCGCAGACAGGCTGTCTTGGCTGACAAGTTAGGAATTAACTTTCCAATGAAGTTTACCATCCCCATGATGAGTAGCACTCCTTTTTTGTCAGTGGGTCGGGGCATTTTGAGTATGGCATTTATTTTTTCCATATCTGGCTCTATTCCTTTACCAGATAGATTATCTCCTAGGAAAGTGACTTCCTGGATGCCAAACTGACACTTGGCTTTGTTGAGCTTCAGTCCATTCTGGCGTATGCTCTGTAGCACTTTAGTCAGTCTCTCATTGTGTTCTTTCAGTTTGGAGCCCCAGATGATGATGTCATCAACATAGACCCGAACTCCTTCCAGACCTTCAATTATGTGTTCCATCGCTCTATGAAAGATTTCAGATGCAGATATTATCCCGAAAGGCATTCTGAGGAAACAATACCTGCCAAATGGTGTGTTGAAGGTACAGTATTTGGTGCTCTCTTCATCCAGTTTTAGTTGTCAAAATCCTTGTGAGGCATCGAGCTTTGTGAAGTATCTGGCACCTGACATTTCACTGGTGATTTCTTCTCGCTTGGGAATCTGGTAGTGTTCACGTTTTATGTTTGCATTTAAGTCCTTTGGATCCATGCATACTCTTAGATCATTGTTCTTTTTCTTTACACATACCATGGCCTTAACCCAGTCTGTTGGCTCTTCGACTTTCCTGATGACTCCTAGTGTGGTCATTCTGTCCAGTTCTTTCTTGAGCTGGTCACGCAGGGGTGCTGGAACTCTCTGTGGAGCATGTACCACTGGCTGAGCATCCTCCTTTAGCTGGATCTTATAAGTGAATGGTAGAACTCCAAATCCTTTGAACACATCCTGGAAATTACTCACTACAGAATCCACTGAGTCATCTGGTCTGCTTATGGCACAGTTTATACGGTAGACTCGCTTGACCAGTTCTAAGTCCTCACAAGCTTTGTCACCTAGTAGTGAATCAAGTCCTTCAGCCACAACAGAAAACATGAGATGATGCACTTTGTCTTTGACTGTCACTTTAAGTGTGCATACACCTAAGCTATCTATTTTCTGTCCATTATAGTTCTTCAGTAGTATTGACTTTTTCTGTATTTTGGGCTTTTCTTTCATATTTTTAATGTCACTCATACTGATTAAGTTTGCTTTTGCCCCGTGTCTAGTTTCAATGTAACTAATGCTCCATTTACCTGCAGTGCCATCATCCATTTGTCCTCTTTTACTGCATTAACTTTATGTTCAGCATTGTTAATTCCTGAGGGCAGAACATTTTCTGTATCCTTTTCTATATTGTCACATGACACCATTCCTACAAAAAATGTCTCACTTAAATCAGTGTCCTCAATCACATTGACTTGTTGCCCTTTCTTTGTTTTTACTTTTGAAAAGCATTGTTTGGCAAAATGATTCTTTCCATTGCATTTTTTGCACATTTTCCCAGACACAGGGCATTGTCTTGACTGGTGCTGGTAACCACAGCATTTACAATTAAAAATTCCATCCTCCGATTGCTTTGCATTTCTGTTCTGCCCACGTTTCTTCCCCTTGTAGGACACAGCACCGACAGCAGCACAGTCACTCATTACAGTCACATTATTATTAATTTCACTGAAAGTCTTTGTGTGCTGTTGAGCTAGCTCACTGGCATGGCATATTTTCACAGCTTTCTCCAATGTTAGTTCAGTTTCTCTCAACAAACGTTCCCTGACCTTTTTATCATGAATACCAAACACAATCTGGTCATGAATCATGGATGATTTCAGTTCAGAGAAATTACATGTCTGTGCTTTCAATTTCAGATCGGTCACAAAGCTATCAAAAGTCTTATTTTGCTGCTGTGTCCGTGAACGGAACACGGATCTCTCATAGGTCTCATTCTTTTTGGGAGAACAATGTGTATCAAACTTCTTTAGCACATCGTCCATTTTTTCTCTGTCCTCCTCTTGATCAAATACAAACATATTAAATACCTCTATCACCTGCGGGCCTGCAACCGTGAGCAGTAATGCTATTTTCCTTGCGTCTGGCTTCATACCGAACCCGATAGCAGCAATGTAGAGTTCGCATTGTTGTTTGAAAGTCCGCCAATTGCAGTCGACATTCCCCGTGAGTTTCAAACCCTCCAGTGGCTTCAAATTCTCCATGTCATGTTTCACAATATTCAGCAGATATTACCAATCCTGGTACCATGTTATGTTCATAAATAAATAGACGTTTTCATTATGAACAGCTAGCTTGAGCTAGTCATTTATTCAGCCATGTGGACTAGTGTACAGGCATCCATCTTGACTACTGCCTTATGGGTAGCCCACCACTAAACATACAGCTCCACCTAGTGTACCATTCTAGAATGACATGTTACTGATCATTACAATGGGGGCTCTAGTTTCCATCCCCTGTTGGCCTGCAGCATGACTGGGAGATGGAGCAGAGGTAGCAAAGAGGACAAGCTGCTCGCAAAGGGAGGAGGTGGAAGAGGAGGAGGAAGATGCGGAACAGGAGGAAGGGAGAAGGCAACCAGTACATCCCGGCTCTGGCTGGGCTGCCCGTGATTGCCTCATTCGACTACGGTTCCACTGAACACAACCCCAAATCCCCCATTGTACAACAGTCACACACCTTACCTTCTCTCTGTCTGGACCATCACAGCGTTCTCTTGGTCACAACGCTGAAATAAAAGCCACGACAAAAGAAACATTCCAAACCAACTTTATACATCAATCCATCCAATATTACATAACAAAGTCAACTAATCACCCTTGTGCATTCCCTTCATGCCTGTCTTCAGTGTGCCTTTGCCTACTCTAACGCTCCTACGAAGTGCTACCCTAATGGCTGCAGTACGGCTGGTTGAAGGCTGCTGACTTTCACTGGGGGAGACTGCAGATGGTTTTGCAGGATGACCTTGAGCAGCTCTGGGCCTAGAAGGCTCAGCTGTGGACTGCACCACCTCGGCATAGGCGGCAGCAGTCAAGGCTGGCTGGCTGACAAGCAACGGCAAGGGCACTGGCGAAGTGGCAATGGTGGAAGGACAAATGCTGTCATCCTGAGAGAGGACAGCAGGTTCATGCGCCACAGAGCCACTGGCACTCCCCCGGGGCAGCACCTTAGCAATCCTAGTAATCTGTTGGAGGACAGAATGCTAGACTGCTGTTGCACTCTGCAAGCCCCTTTCCACATTGGTAAACGCAGCCATGATGGCAGCAGTCTGTGCTTACGTGGCAGCAAGCTGACCTTGCATGACATAAGTCTGAGCTTCCACTGTGCACTCAGACATTGGGTGGCTTCTGCTTGTGCTGAAATGAAAGCGGAGACATCAGCCATCAGACGCTGCATCCTGGTTGGGTCCACAAGTGCGCTAATCTAATTGCCCATCACTTCCATGAAATCATGGGCTCCAAGTTTGCGCAAAGCCCTGTGCAAGGTTGGTGCCGGACTCCTCCATGTTCCTTGATATTGCACTCAGGCTTTCTGGCATGCCTGCCAATGCATCAAGCATTTCTTTGTACATATCTATCAACTATCAGCCTTCTTCTGTAGGCCGCCCCATCAAAGTCCTCATCTGAGTCTTCTGTAACGGAACTCATGTGCGACCTTGCCCTCTGGCAAGCTGGCACCTACGCTACCCTTTCCCCCTGGCTTGGCTTCAGGCCACTTGTGCCCAGTGACTCATCACATGCAGATCCTGCCTGTAACCTATCCTCTAAAGTACACTGAGGGCTGGATTTTGTGAGGGGTCAGCAGGCGCGATCGGTGGCAGATCGGGTGGAAAAGTGCTGAGCAATCAAGACACACACGGCGGGTTCACAGTGGGGGACCCAATTCAGGTAATTAGTGGCTTGTTTAGAGTCACATAAGAATGGATTTCAGCTCACTTTCTGCATTTGACAGCTCGCCCATGGGGTCCACGCTGGTCATGGACCACATCTGTCAAGCTGAGGCGGGAGTTCAATGACCATTGAATCAGCTGTTAAGTTGACAGCTTCAAATGTACAATAAAAGCTCCCACCTTACAGAGGTATCTTTTCTCAGCTCCAAACTCTTCCTCACTGCATTTCCACAACAGAGTAACCATGCTGCAAGTCTTTACAGAAGTCTCCATCAATCTGACCTCATTACCTCTCTCACCATTGACAGATCACTTCTGTCATCTCTACTTCACCTGCCATCTATTCCATCAGCATGGGTGCCCTTTATACTCTCTCACCTTACTCTCTCAGAATCACACCACGATCAGCCCCAACACCAGGCACACCAGCAGCACCAACAACACCACCAACCTTCTCCACAATCACCTGATGCTGCAAAGGACACAGGGCATCAGCACCCGAGCACATTGCTGCCCGGGAGGCCAGGGATAGCCTCACCATGGCCAAATTTACTTCACTTGATGCTGTACACTCTGGCTGCCACATGATGTGCCAGGTTGGCACCATCCCACACCAACACCATAAATCATCCCTACAATGCCCAAGCCATTCCTTTCACCACCATTGCAGGGGTACTGTTTGTTGTGTATGTAATAGGTATGTTACTTTAAACCTATGGCCAGGGCAGCACTACTTTGTAGGGCGTAGTGATACCGTAGTACCACTCCTGGCCATAGGGGTATAAATAGTACTGTGGGTACTGATCTCCCCTCAGTTTCCCGCCTGTTGGTATTAAGTAAAGACCTACGTTGAATCTTCCAAGCTGTCTCGTCATTATTGCATTAAGTATAGACACATACTTTATACTGGCGATGAGTAAGGTTTGAACTCACCAGTACATGGTGCAACAAAGGAACGGTAGCAGTACGGAGAGAGAAGGAGAGAGGCTTCTTACCAGCCAGCCTGCAGAGTCCAGTGTCGGCCGAAGGAGGCCGCCCAGCACTCTGGGTTCGGGAGGAGCGGCAGCAACGGAGGCTGCGGCAGCTGAGAGAAGAGGCTGAACGGGCGCTCCAGCCACGGGGCAAAAGTCCACCCAGGGCCAGGTAAACTGAAATCCTTCCCGGGGAACGGGAGCTGCAAGGGCCAGAACGGGCAGGCGATCTGGGGAACAAATGGAGCCACAAGGACTAGCGGGCCACGAGAGGGGAAGGTCGTTGTTAATAGCGGCGGTGGCAATAACGGGAGCTGCAAGGGCCAAAAATAACGACGCTGGAGAGAGGTCGTTGACAGCAGAGGGAGAAAAGGCGGGAAAAACACCATCTAGTGGAGAAAGCGGGAAAAGTTTTTTTTTCTCTTCAAAAGTTTAAAATGACTAAAGAAGGTTGTTTGTCAGCATTTGTTGAGGACACAGAAGAGTGGGATGCCTATATCGAAAGGCATGAACTTTATTGCATAGTAAACAAGGTGGAAGATGACCAAAAGGTAGCAACCTTATTAAATTTTATGGGGGCAAAAACATACGGTCTGCTGAGGAATCTTCTTACTCCAGAAAAGCCAGCAGACAAAATGTACGCCCAAATTGTTGATACGTTAAGGGAACATTTAAACCCTAAGCCACCATTTATAGCGGAAAGGTACCACTTCTACAGACGCGACCAAAGGAATGATGAGTCGCAGGCAGCCTATTTAGCTGAGCTCAGAAGGTTGTCCAAACATTGCCAGTTTGGAGCCATATTGGCGGACGCGATCAGAGACAGATTTGTCTGTGGCATGTTAAATGAGAATACACGTAAACGGTTGCTAGCCAAGAAACAGCTCAGCCTAGATCAGGCGATTGAAATTGCATCGTCGCACGAAGCAGCAGCACAGGGTGCTGCTCAAATACGACAAACCACAACCAGCTATGACACCCATGAGGTGACATTTCACAAAGGTAAATGCTACCGTTGTGGCAAAACCACCCACGACCAAAGTACTTGTTGGTTTCATGATAAAATATGCCGGCAGTGTGGGAAAAAGGGGCATATAGCGAAAGTTTGTCGGTCTGGTACGAAACCCAATCGTGGGGGCAATCCGAGCAGTACCAAGGCAAGGACAAAAATACATAAGATGTCTGACAGTAGCTCAGACGAGTCACAGGAAGGCACAAAAGCAGAGCCTAAAGGTCTGGGATGTCTCAAGTTATATGGTGTAGACAAAACGGAGGACCACAGCACAATGTGGGTTAAAATGAAGGTAGCAGGCGTCGAAGTTAATATGGAGCTGGACACGGGTTCAGCCCTATCAGTAATTAATGAACAAGATTATAACAGGCTGTTCAAACGCATTCCCTTAAAGGATACGGAAATTAAATTAAAAACATATACGGGACAAAACGTTTACCCGAAGGGAAAAATGCAAGTAACAGTTAAATACAACGGCAGAAAAGTGCTAGGACTTTATTTATACGTCCTACCAAACGGTGGACCACCACTTTTGGGTAGGGAATGGATAAGAAAAATCCATTTCGACTGGAAGTCGATACACGAGTTAAAAGTAGAGACCACCACGGATGATACAACCATTACAAGCAGGCTGTCGAAACTATTGGCAAAAATGCCAGAGGTATTCCAACAAGGGCTGGGGACCTTAAAGGACATTAGAGCAAAAATAACTATTGCTCAAGACACAAACCCCAAGTTTTGTAAGGCCAGACCGGTGCCTTATGCCATTCGGCTAGCGGTGGAAGCAGAACTGGATGCCTTAGAGAGTGCAGGTGTCCTTACAAAGATTGAGTGGAGCGAGTGGGCCACGCCCATCGTCCCAGTTATAAAGAAATCTGTAAATAACACACTGGGGGAACCAAAGAAGGTTCGCATTTGCGGGGATTTTAAGATAACTATTAACCCAGTCCTGCACACGGTACAGTATCCGCTGCCGCGGATAGAGGGCATATTCGCATCGTTAGCTGGGGGTAGACACTTTACGAAGATTGACCTTTGTCAAGCTTATTTACAGATGGAGGTGGAGCAGGACTCGAAAAAGCTCCTAACGATTAACACACACAAGGGATTGTACCAGTACAATCGCCTGGTATTTGGTGTGGCGTCCGCCCCGGCAATATGGCAGAGGACCATGGAACAGGTCCTACAGGGCATTCCAGGAATGCAATGCTACCTGGATGACATCCTGGTGACAGGACAAACGGATAACGACCACCTCGCTAACCTGGAGCGAGTACTTCTGCGGTTACAACAATACAGACTCAGGGCGAACAAGCAGAAATGTGAGTTTTTCCAGGAACGTATCTCATACTGTGGTCACATTATAGATAAGGAAGGCCTGCATAAGTCCCCGGAAAAAATCGAGGCAGTAGTGAAGGCCCCGCCCCCTGAGAATGTATCTCAGTTACGATCATTCTTAGGCCTTATAAACTATTACCATAAGTTCCTCCCGAACTTATCGTCCATTTTACATCCACTAAATTCATTGCTGCAAAAGGGAGTCTCCTGGGATTGGGCCGAAGCGTGTGAGGCTGCTTTTAAAAAGGGTAAACAACTCATTACATCAAAGGAAGTGCTCGCACACTTTGACCCAAAAATGCCAATGAGGTTGGCATGTGACGCCTCCCCGTACGGTATAGGGGCAGTGTTGTCACACAAATTTCCCAACGGGACGGAGAGGCCAATAGCATTTGCCTCAAGGTCGTTAACTACAGCCGAAAGAAACTATGCGCAAATCGACAGGGAGGCCCTCAGTCTGGTGTGGGGTGTAAAAAAATTCCACCACTACCTGCATGGGCAACGTTTCACACTACTGACGGATCATCAACCGTTGGTGTCGATATTTAATCCAACAAAAGGGGTGCCCCTGATGACGGCCCAAAGGCTACAGAGATGGTCACTGTTCTTAGGAGCACACCAGTACCTTATCGAATATAAGGGTACCAAACAGCATGGCAATGCGGATGGCCTGTCGCGGCTACCCTTGCCTGCCGAGATCGAAGAGATAGTACAGGACCCCGTGGAAATATATCATACGGCTGTTATGGAACACTTGCCCATCACCAGCCAATGTATCGAGCGGGAAACACGGAACGACCCGACATTGGCAAGGGTTTACGAATTAACCGTGAAAGGCTGGCCGGCGCAGGGTGACGCATCATTGCCGGCGTTTTCGGCAAGGAAGGACCAGTTGTCCGTCTGCCGGGGCACATTGATGTGCGGAGCCAGGGTGGTGGTCCCTCAAAAATTACAACATAAAGTGTTGCAGGACTTACACGAAGGTCATCTGGGGGGTGTCAAAATGAAAAGCCTCGCCAGAGCCTACGTCTGGTGGCCCGGCATTGACAGGGACATTGAGGAAGTAGCAAAAGCGTGCCAAGGGTGCCAGATGGTACAGAACGTACCACCACAAGCCCCACTACATCCGTGGGAGTGGCCCTCAACGCCGTGGCAAAGGATCCACGTGCACTTCGCTGGCCCCTTCCTGGATGCGATGTTCCTTATTGTAGTGGACGCCCATTCAAAATGGCCGGAGGTCATAAAGATGTCATCAACGACAGCCGAAAAGACGGTCGCAGTCTTAAGGACCATTTTTGCCCGAAACGGGGTGCCCGAGCAAGTCTGTTCGGACAATGGGCCACAATTTGTGGCAGAAGAATTTCAAGCATTCCTAAAAAGGAATGGAGTGCGACATTATACGTCCGCACCATATCATCCGGCTACAAATGGGCTGGCAGAGCGATTTATACAGACTTTTAAAAAGGCCATCAAGGCGATGGGGGAGGAAAGGTTGCCACTACAACACAAGGTGGACAACTTCCTATTCGCATACCGTAATGCTGCACATACGGTGACCAACCAGGCCCCCGCCGTCATGTTCTTTAATAGAAGGTTAAGGTCTCGCCTTGAATTGCTCAGACCAAACATTCAGAGAGATGTGGAAAACCGAGTATTTCGTAGGGCTCCTGACAGACAGACACGGAGCCTCGAGGTGGGGCAGCAAGTGTTGGCCTGTGATTATAGGAATGAAAAGTGGCGGTCTGGTATGATAAAGGCCCGCCAGGGACCCTTGATGTACACAGTTGAGACGGGAAGGCATAATCAGACGACATGCTGATCAACTTGTGGAGTCCAGAAACCCAACTGATTCACTACCTCAAACGTCTCAGCACATTGTTACAGCGGAATCACGGCCCAGCTCGTCGTTACAGAGTTCTTAGGATTGCGAGGAGTTCAGCACTCCAGTGATCTCCACGGCACAGGATGTGCCATCAGACACCGACGAGTCCAGCGATGAAGGGGTGACGGAAGTACCACTGCCTACACCGAGACCGACTAGAGAAAGACGTTATCCTAGTCGAGACAGGAGGCCTCCTCAGAGACTGAATCTATAACATGTTTCTGTTTATATATATATATAAGTAGACAACTCTTGATGTAAATATGTTATGTATATTGTGTTACCAAATGTTATTAGCCCTAGTTATGGGGCATCTATTGACTTAATTGCACGGGTACATTTTAATTAAAAGGGGAGGAATGTTGTGTATGTAATAGGTATGTTACTTTAAACCTATGGCCAGGGCAGCACTACTTTGTAGGGCGTAGTGATACTGTAGTACCACTCCTGGCCATAGGGGTATAAATAGTACTGTGGGTACTGATCTCCCCTCAGTTTCCCACCTGTTGGTATTAAGTAAAGACCTACGTTGAATCTTCCAAGCTGTCTCGTCATTATTGCATTAAGTATAGACACATACTTTATACTGTTATGTCTCACCATTGCAACTCACTACGCCACCTCCAAAGGTGCACACAGATCTGTCCAAGAACACAAAGTGTTGAAAATAAAGGTTTCAATGTTTGACAGCACATCAACAGAAACTTCACATGAACATTGGCTAAAACACCCAAATGCCTACCCTTGTGTGTTGTTAGTTGGTATGATTGCACTAGGATTGCACAATGGCATTACCATCGCCGAATCCCCCACCATCAACATCCTGGGGGTCACCATTGACCAGAAACTTAACTGGACCAGCCACATAAATACTGTGGCTACAAAAGCAGGTCAGAGGCTAGGTATTCTGCAGCAAATGTCTCACTTCCTGACTCCCCAAAGCCTTTTCACCATCTACAAGGCACAAGTAAGGAGTGTGATAGAATACTTGCTTGGATGAGTGCAGCTCCAACAACACTCAAGAAGCTTGACACCATCCAGGACAAAGCAGCACACTTGATTGGCACCCCATCCACCACCTTAAACATTCACTCCCTCCACCACCGACGTACCATGGCTGCAGTGTGTACCATCTACAAGATGCACTGTAGCAACTCGTCAAGGCTTCTTCGGCAACACCTCCCAAACCCGTGACCTCTTCCACCTAGAAGGACAAGGACAGCAAGTGCATGGGAGCACCACCACCTCCAAGTTCCCCTCCAAGTCACACACCATCCTGACTTAGAAGTATATCGCCGATCCTTCATCGTCACTGGGTCAAAATCCTGAAACTCCATCCCTAACAGCACTGTGGGAGTACCTTCACCACACAGACTGCAGCGGTTCAAGAAGGTGGCTCACCACCACCTTCTCAAGGGCAATTAGGGATGAGCAATAAATGCTGGCCTTGCCAGCGATGCCCACATCCCAGGAACGAATAAAAAAGAAAGGATGAGGGTGAGTGTGAGAGGTGGCTAGTGAGATAGGGATGTGATACTGTCGATAGAGAGGGATGGGTGGAGGTGCAAGGTAAGTTGGTGTGAGTAAGAATGTGCAGGAGTAGGGTAGGGAAGGCAGAGTGATGGGGATGTGGTGAGAGGCACAGCAGAATGAGGTTGAGTGTGGCTTTGTACTAACGTTTCGTGATCTACTGAGATCATTGAAATGTTTGCAGCACTGCACCCAGGTCCTCCTGACCACACCCCTGCTTGTACCCTCTTCTGCAATCTGCAACCAGGCTGTGTTGATCTCCTGGGGAGGTCTCTTCCACCCATGGGAAGGGAAAAGAACCTCCCTGTGTGCTGTGACTTCCTCCATAAGCATATGGAGGGAGTCATGGGAGAGCCTGGGTGCAGCCCTGCACCTCTGTGCAGTGCTTGTCAGTGTTTGCAGCACCTCAATGCTGTAGAGCACTGACAGCAAAACTGTCAAACTAAATTTGGGCATGGTCCCTTTAAGGAAACCGGCTGATGACGCATCATCAAATGATATCATCAGACCCGCTTCCTCTAATTGGCCAGGAAACGTGCTGGGCGGGCTTAACAAGCCCAATCAAGGGAAATTCATTTCAGAGGCCGGGATGAAGCCAGCAGCAGGGTCGGGACCCACCGAGATTAGTAAAATCGTGGCCTGAGTGTCAGTATCTGAGCTGGTGGCTGCGAGTGTGAAATCGAGCGACGGTGCTGTGTCTTCATTGTCAGTGACTTGGTGCTCCTTAATTTGCTGCTCCTCCAGCAGTGCCTGGCCAGGTGGCAGTTCTTGGCTGTCTGAAAAGAGAAAGGCACAAGGGTAAGATTGTGGTGAGGGGATGGGAGGAAAACAAGAGGTGCATGCTTACATCATGTGCAGTTTGTAAATCAGAAGAGATTGTGGAATGAGGGGGGAAGTGGGATGTGTGAAGGAGGATTATGTATGAAGATATTCGTCATTTTGTATTGTTTCAGCCCTGCCACTGGCTGCTGGCTCAACAATGGCCCTCCCAATAATGGCCAGCACTGTCTCCTCCATCGGGGTTGGGTTATGAAGGCATGCCTGTCCCCCGTCGGTTAGGTCCTGCTGCCTCCGGTTGTGAGCCACCTTGTTCTGCAAGAGAAAGGGAAGTGTGTCAGTGAGTGTGGTGCAATGTGTTTGGGTGATATGCCTATCATGGTTGAATAGCTGACAGTGCATGCAAGCTGTGAGGTGTGTGTGAGGCTTGCAGATGGTGAGGGGAAGATATGAGTTGTGTTTGGTAGAGATTGTTGGTAGTAGAGTGATGGGGGTTTGGTGCATTGAGCAGTGTGTGAGGCTAGTGGTGCGGAGGTGGGATATGGCATTTGAAGATGAATTCACTGATCCTGACCATTCGTGTGAGGTCATTAAACTTCTTCCTGCACTGGATCCAGGTCCTCAGGACTACACTGCTGACATTGACCACGACGGCTATCTGCTCCCATTGTCTTTTCTGCATTTGCCTGCAGGGCCTCCTGCCCCCCTGTGGAAACAGGACCTCTCTCCTCCTGTTCACCTCCTACACCAAGGCCACCAGTGCTGCATCAGAGAACCTTGGTGCATGCTCTCTCCCCTGTTGTGACATCAGTAGTTTCCTACATAGATTCTATTCCCCAGCCAGTTGAATCACCTGCTGCAAGCAGAATGCACCGCCCTTTAAGAGGCGCAGACTGCCTTTAAGAGGTGCAGGCTAGCTTTAATTGTTACTAGCCTCGCACGAACTTAGGCCCCCTTATGAGCGTGCAACCACTCAGCAACATGTTCAGTGCTGGGCTGCACGCCACAATCATGTTAATCAACAGGCAGCACAAAGTTAGCATGCTGCCTGAATTACTTTCAACGGATGCGAGTTGATCCCGCATCGCGATCCCTGCGCCCATTTTCGGGGGCAAACGAATTTCTAGCCGATGATGTAGTTGCAATAATGGAGATATTGTTGATATTTAGATAGGACTGGCATCTTAATATTTCTGCTTATATTTTCAGGAGTGATAGGGACAGAAAAAAGTGGGTGGGCTGGCAGTATCACACTGTTGCAGTGTAAGGATGTCATGGGGATTTGCAGTAAGGCAGAATCCATATGGATAGAGTTAAGAAATAGGAAAGGAAATGGTGCAATTTTTGCGAGTGCATTTACAGCCAATAAATTACTTTTTGAAGTGTAGTCACTGTTGTTTTGTAGGCAAACATGGCAGCCAAATTGTGCACATCAAGGTCTTACAACCAGTGATTAGACAAATGACCACTTAATCTGATTTTGGAGTTGGTAGTGGGATAAATGTTGTCCAGGACACAAGGAGAACTCCTTTGAGTAGTGCCATGGGATGTGATGATATCGCCCTGTTTAACTAAATATTGGGAAGATTGTCTTCGGTCTCCGACACAAACTCCGTTCCCTAGCCACCTACTCCATCTCTCTCCCTGGCAACTATCTTAGGCTGAACCAGACTGTTTGCAACCATGGTGTCATATTTGACCCTGAAATGAGCTACTAACCACATATCCATGCCATCACTAAGACCGCCTATTTCCAGCTCCAGAACATTTCCCTGCTTCAGCTCATCAGCTGCTGAAACCCTCATCCATGCCTTTGCTTCCTCTAGACTTGGCTATTCCAAAGCACTCATGGCCGGCCTCCCACGTTCTACCCTCCATAAACTTGAGGTCATCCAAAACTCTGCCCGTGTCCTAACTTGTGCCAAGTCCCATTCACCCATCACCCCTGTGCTCGTTGACCTACATTGGCTCCCGGTTAAGCAACGCCTCGATTTTAAAATTCTCATCCTTGTTTTCAAATCGCTCCATGGCCTTATCCCTCCCCATCTCTGTAACATCTCCAGCCCCACAACACTCCTCTAATTCTGGCCTCTTGAACATCCCCAATTTCAATCGCTTCACCATTGATTGCCGTACCTTCAGCTGCCTAGGCCCTAAGATCTGTAATTCCTTGCCTAAACCTCTCCGCCTCTCTACCTCTCTTTCCTCCTTTAAGACGTTCCTTAAAACCTACCTCTTTGACCAAGCTTTTGGTCATCTGCCCTAATATCTCCTTACGTGGCTCGGTGTCAAATTTTGTTTTATAACGCTCCTATGAAGCGTCTTGGGACACTTTACTACATTAAAGACGCTATATAAATACAAGCTGTTGTTGTTAATGTATGCATGCAAGTAATTGCTATTGGTGAGGTGGGGACAGGTGCTGTAAAATCCAAAGTCAGCGCCACCCCCATCCCCCCAACCAGAGTATAGTATAAAGAGTTATTGTCCAACTATTAATTGAAGAGTGTGTTGGCCCCTGCATGCCCAAGGATGAAAAGCAAGAGAGCAAGGTTTATTAACTTGCCTGCTCTCGTCAGGACATTGAACTACTTGCAGCACTGGTCTGCAGTCCTGGGGTGAGTGAGTTGGCACTCATTGCCAGCTCCCTCCAACTAGCGCAAGACATTTTATTTCTGAGCTTTTCTCCCATGGAGACCTAGCAGTCTGAAGGAGTGTTTGAAGATCACAGTCACAGAAGCTGTGCTCTTGTCCTGCTCCTTTTTGCCACGTCGCTCTTTCAGCTGTCAATGCCAGATGCTGCAATAGTAGCATCTTGAGAAGCGGGACAGAAAGACACGTGAGCTATCCAGAGCAGCGAGCCGAGTGAACCGATCGATCCAAGCACTTTCCTTCTCGCCTGTTGCTCCCCCAGCCTGCTGCTACAATCTGCAACCAGAATTCGTTTTCTTTATAAAGGCTGCATTCTAATTTCTCAGCACCTTACAACAACAACTTTCATTTATATAGCACCTTCAACGAGGCAAAATGTCCCAAGGTGCTTCACAGGAGCATTACCAAATAAAATTAAGGCAGGTGACCAAAAGCTTGGTCAAAGAGGTAGGTTTTAAGGAACGTCTTAAAGGAGGAGAGAGATGCGGAGAGGCTTAGGGAGGGAATTCCAGAGCATAGGGCTTTGGCAGCTGAAGGCATGGCCGCCAATCGTGGAGCGATTAAAATCGGGGATGTGCAAGAGGCCAGAATTGGAGGAGCTCAGTGTAGTGTATGTACCTTTAAGAGAGAACTACTTTTACAGCTCCTGTATACTGTAGTACCGGCAGTGACCACACCTGTATATAAGCCTTGAGCATGCCTCTGTACTGTCAGTCTTGAGACTACCCTACTCCAGTAAACACCTGTTGATTGTAAAGTTACAGCCTCCGTGTAGTTATTGGAAAACATCATACTTTAAGAATCACGGATTCAACAGTGGCGACGAGGTCGATTCGAATCTGCCTGCAACTCTGCATTTCCCTTCAAGGATTCGCTCTGGGGGGACGGTGGAAGAAAGTCGAGGCCAGAAGCACGGGCGTCGACCACGAGCAACCGCCCAGTCATCCGGCAGAGAGTGAACATCGCAGGGGAGGCTGTTGAGAGCCGGGCTTGGTTCCCCAGCCACGACGATCCAGCAACAGACTAGCAACAGGTACAGCGCAGACCCTTCCCGGACAGCGGCGGCTGGAGCCGACCGAAGGCCTAGAAAAAGCCGAGCAGCGTCGACGGGGTAAGAGAGAGGGTGAAGCGCACAGGGCGCGGCCGGGGGTTGAAAACCGAGCGGCGTCGAAAAAAACAAACAAACAGAGAGAGAGAGAGAGGGTAAAGCAGCAGCCGGGTTCAGGACCGAGCGACGGCAACGGGAAAGGCGCACAGGAGAACGCGCAGAGTACAGCCAGGGCTCAAGGGCTGAACCGCATCCACGGCGAGAAGAAGGGAGAGCGCGGGAGACGCCATTGAGCCGCGGAGAAGAAGGGAGAGGGCGGGAGACGCCATTTTTAGAAGCCGCAGCAGAGAAGAAGGGCGAGCGCGGGAAGAAAGGAAAGCGCGGGAGACGCCATTTTGTGCCAGCGGAGAAGAAGGGAGAGCGCGGGAGATGCCATTTTAGACAGTTAAATCACACCCAGGGATGTCGAAGAGTCGCAGTATCACTGCGTTCGACAATGAAGTCGAAGATTGGGTGACATATGTGGAACGCATTGAGGTGTACTGCAGGTCGAATGAAGTGCCAGATGCTAGGAAAGCACTGGTTTTGTTAAATTCCATGGGTGCAAAAACTTATGGCTTACTGCGAAACCTAATAACCCCAGAGAAGCCCGTGGATAAGAATTTCAAAAGCATAGTAGAAATCCTACAGGACCACTTAAACCCCACACCGCTGCTGATAGCAGAAAGATTTAAGTTCCACAAAAGGAACCAGCATAAACACGAAAGTAATGCTGAGTACTTAACGGAACTGCGCAAGCTATCGAAACACTGCCAGTTTGGAGTGGGACTAGCAGATACGTTAAGGGACAAGTTTGTGTGTGGGCTTCAAAGTGAAGGAACCCAGAAACGGCTTCTATCAGAAAAGGATCTTACGCTGGACAAGGCTTTCAGCATGGCAGTATCACACGAAGCAGCCGCACGGGGCGCTGCAGAGATACAACGGAGACCGCAAGAATATGGCACCAATGAAATGTCATATGGAGCAGGGAAGTGTTATCGCTGTGGCAGAACAACACATGACCAGAAGGATTGTTGGTTCAAGGACCAAGTGTGCAGACAGTGTGGAAAAGCAGTACACATAGCAAGAGTCTGCAGGTCAGGGAAGAAAACCAACAGCAAGAAATCTCCACAGGAGAAGTACAAAAAGGTACATAAGGTGATGGACAGTAGTTCAGACGAACAGAAAAGTGAAACAGACTCCGGAAACAAGGAGCTGGGTTGTCTGAAACTACATAAGGTAACCAAAATGGAGGATCACCAGACTATCTGGGTCACACTCAAGATAGACGGAGTCCAAGTGAAAATGGAATTGGACACTGGATCAGCCCTAACAGTCATAAACCAAAGGGACCACAAGCGGCTATTTTCACATATACCCTTGAAAGGTACAGAGGTTGTCTTGAAGACGAACACGGGGCAAAAAGTCTACCCCAAAGGAAAAATAAGGGTGAAAGTGAGATACAAAGGCCAGGAAATACCTAAAATGGACATATATGTATTGCCAGATGGAGGACCACCACTACTAGGACGTGAATGGATCCGGAAGATACAATTAGATTGGCATTCCATACAGGCACTGAAGGTTGAGGCCAAAAAGGATGACAACGTCACACCTGGACGACTGTCAAAAATGCTAACTGATGCACAAGAAGTGTTCCAGGAGGGACTCGGAACACTAAAAGGCATAACAGCAATGATTAAAATAGAGGAAAATGCAAGCCCAAAGTTTTTTAAGGCCAGACCGGTGCCTTATGCGATCCGACTAGCCGTTGAAGCAGAGCTGGAAGGGTTGGAACGTTCAGGAGTACTGTCCAAAGTAGACTGGAGCGAGTGGGCTACACCCATTGTTCCTGTAATGAAGAGGTCGTTGAGTAATAGGCCTGGGCAACCAAAGAAGGTCCGCATCTGTGGGGATTTTAAGGTGACAGTGAACCCAGTCCTTCACACGGTACAATATCCGCTTCCACGGATTGAGGATATTTTCGCCTCGCTATCTGGAGGTAAACGCTTCACCAAAATTGATCTGGCCCAGGCGTACTTGCAAATGGAGGTAGAAGAAGCCTCGAAACAATACCTCACGATCAACACTCACAAAGGTCTCTACCAATACAACCGGCTGGTGTTCGGGGTAGCATCGGCTCCGGCTATTTGGCAAAGGGCAATGGATCAGGTCCTGCAAGGGATTCCAGGGAGCTAGTGTTATTTGGACGACATCCTGGTCATGGGCGAAAATGACAGTGATCACCTCGCCAACCTGGAGAAGGTGCTCACTAGATTAAAGGAATATGGGCTACGAGCTAATCACCACAAGTGCGAGTTTTTCCAGAAGCAGATCTCGTATTGTGGCCACGTTATTGATGAAGAGGGGTTACATAAGTCCCCTGAAAAGATTGAGGCAGTAGTCAAGGCTCCAGCACCAGAAAATGTGTCACAACTGAGGTCGTTCCTCGGGCTGGTGAACTACTACCATAAGTTTTTAGCAAATTTGTCTACAGTATTACACCCACTGAACACCCTACTGCAAACAGGGGTACCATGGAAGTGGAATGACGAATGTAAACGAGCTTTCCAGAAGTGCAAAGAATTGATCACATCAAAAGAGGTGTTGGACCATTTCAACCCAGCACTACCAATTCGGTTGGCATGTGATGCATCACCCTATGGTATTGGAGCGGTGCTGTCGCACAAATTCCCAGACGGGTTGGAGAGGCCAGTTGCCTTTGCGTCTCGGTCACTAACCTCAGCCGAGCGCAACTACGCCCAGATCGACAGGGAGGCCCTCAGCCTAGTATGGGGAGTAAAAAAATTCAACCACTATCTGCATGGGCAAAAGTTCACCTTGCTGACTAACCAGCAACCACTTGTCTCCATCTTTAATCCAAAGAAGGGCGTTCTGGTGATGACTGCTCAACGGTGACAAAGATGGTCCCTTTTTCTAGGGGCGAACCAATATGAAATAGAATATAAAGGCACGAAACAGCATGGAAACGCTGATGGGTTATCACGCTTGCCACTGCCTACTGTGGAGGAAGCACCAGCAGTGGACCCTATCGAGATATTTTATTCGTCAATAATTGAACGATTGCCAGTAACTAACGCGGATATAGAGAAGGAGACCCACAATGATCCGACGCTGTCTCGGGTATATGATTTGACGGTGAGGGGATGGCCAACACATGGCGACTCACTGTTGCCAGCATTCTCATCCAGAAGAGAACAGCTGTCAGTATGCCAGGGGACAGTGATGTGTGGATCCCGAGTGGTAATTCCACCCAAGTTAAGGGAGAGAGTGCTCAATGAGCTTCACGAAGGTCATCTGGGAGGGGTGAAAATGAAAAGCCTTGCTAGGGCTTATGTGTGGTGGCCGGGGATTGATCAACAAATCGAGGACCTAACCAAGAGCTGCTCAGGATGCCAGAAGGTCCAAAATGCACCAGCACATGCCCCTCTACACCCATGGGAGTGGCCCTCCTCTACATGGCAACGGGTGCATATTGATTTTGCTGGTCCATTCAATGTTCTTAATATCAGTGGATGCGCACTCGAAATGGCCTGAGGTGATAAAAATGTCCTCAGCCACTACAGAGAAAACGATTGCTGTCCTACGGACCATATTTGCCAGGAACGGCTTGCCAGAGCAGATTTGCTCTGATAATGGACCACAGTTTGTGTCCGAAGAATTTCGGAAATTTATAAGAAGGAATGGGGTAAGGCATTACACATCCGCCCCGTATCATCCAGCCACAAATGGATTGGCTGAGAGGTTCGTGCAAACCTTTAAAAAGGCGATAAAGGCCATGTGCGATGATGAAATTCCACTACAGCATAAGGTGGACAATTTCCTGTTAGCCTACAGAAATGCGACACATGCAGTTACCAACCAGACCCCGGCCATGATGTTCTTTAACCGAAGGTTGAGGTCTCGTCTGGATTTGCTCAGACCAAATGTGCGAAGAAATGTTGAGGATAAACAATTCCAGCACATCAATGAGAAGCCGACAAGGAGCTTCAATGTAGGACAACCAGTCTTGGCCCGTGACTACCGAACAGAGAAATTGCAACCCAGAACGATATGCACACGGCAGGGGCCATTAATGTACACAGTGGATGTCGGGGAGAACATTGTGAGATGCCACGTCGACCAGATCTTAATGCCACAGGAACGAGTCAACCCCATGCCTCGCGTACCTGGGGATGAACCCGACATACCGGTAGCATCTACCTCAGAAACAGTAGCAGTGGAAACTGATGAACTAACCTACAAAAGGGGGCCAGAATCGCCTCCGCACCAAGAACAAGAACCTCAGGAAAGGCGCTATCCAGAAAGGATCAGGAAGCCACCCCAAAGACTGAATCTATAAATGGACTATTTCTGTTTAATGTGCATGTTAAAGTGTTAATTGTTATTTGAATATTATGGGTACTGCTAATCTAAAAGGGGAGGAATTGTAATGTATGTACCTTTAAGAGAGAACTACTTTTACAGCTCTTGTATACTGCAGTACCGGCAGTGACCACACCTGTATATAAGCCTTGAGCATGCCTCTGTACTGTCAGTCTTGAGACTACCCTACTCCAGTAAACACCTGTTGATTGTTAAGTTACAGCCTCCTTGTAGTTATTGGTGTAGTGTCCGAGTATCAATAATACATGGACTGCAGGAGAACAATAAAACAGGTATTTACTGAACAGAGGGTAAACTTAAGACTGAAGTACAGAAGCCTGCTATGGCTTTTTATACAGGTGTGGTCACTGCCAGTACTGCAGTATAAAATCAGTTCTTCTCTTAAAGATACATACACAACAATTCCTCCCCTTTTAGATAAACAGTACATAACATTAATTTAACAATTAAGTAATAACTAATTACAATTACAATTTTCTCTGTACTATATACATCAACTGAAATAATTATTTATAAGTTCAGTCTTTGAGGAGGCTTCCTGATCCTGACTGGATAGCGCCTTTCTCGAGTATCCTGTTCTTGCGGCGGAGTCGATTCTGGCTCATTGTCATTGGTTGGTTCGTCAGCTTCCAATACCACTGCTTCTGAGGTAGACGCAACCTGTACTTCGGGTTCATTACCAGGTGCACATGCTTGTGGTATGGGTTTGGCTTGTTCCTGTGACTCTAGAATCTGGTCAGCATGGCGTCTCACGATGCTCTCTCCAACATCCACTGTGTACATTAGCGGTCCCTGCTGTGTGCATATCGTTCCTGGCTGCCATTTTTCTGTTCGGTAGTCACGGGCCAAGACTGGTTGCCCTATCTTGAAGCTCCTGGTTGGCTTCTCATTGATGTGCTGGAATTGCTTATCCTCAACATCTCGTCTTATGTTTGGTTTGAGCAAATCCAGGTGACATCTTAGCCTTCGGTTGAAGAACATTATGGCTGGAGCTTGGTTGGTGACTGCATGTGTTGCATTCCGGTAAGCAAACAAGAAATGATCTACCTTGTGTTGTAGTGGTATGTCGTCGTTATACATCGCCTTTATTGCCTTTTTAAAGGTCTGAACAAACCTCTCAGCCAATCCATTTGTGGCTGGATGATATGGGGCAGATGTGTAATGTTTCACCCCATTATTCCTCAGAAACCTCCGGAAATCCTCGGACACAAACTGTGGCCCATTGTCGGAGCAAATCTGTTCTGGCAAGCCATTCCTGGTGAAGATGGTCCGTAGGACTGCAATAGTTTTCTCCGTGGTGGTGGAGGACATTTTGATGACCTCTGGCCATTTCGAATGGGCATCCACGGCGATTAGAAACATTGAGTCCATAAATGGACCAGCAAAATCAATGTGTACCCGTTGCCATGGAGATGAGGGCCACTCCCATGGGTGTAGCGGGGCCTGTGGTGGAGCGTTTTAGACCTTCTGGCATCCTGTGCATCTCTTGGTCATATCCTCGATTTCTTTATCGATTCCCGGCCACCACACAAACGCCCTGGCTAGGCTTTTCATTTTTACCCCTCCCAGATGACTCTCATGAAGCTCATTGAGCACTCTATCTCTCAGCTTGGGTGGAATTTCCACTCGGGATCCACACATCAAGGTCCCCCGGCACACTGACAGCTGTTCTCTCCTTGGCGAGAATGCTGGCAACAGTGAGTCGCCATGTGCTGGTCATCCCTTCACCGTCAAATCATAGACCCGAGAGAGTGTCGGGTCATTTTGGGTTTCCTTCTCTATACTTGAGTTTATAACAGGTAGACATTCGACTATGGTCGCATGGAATATCTCAACAGGGTCCACTGCAGGTGCTTCTTCTACCGTAGGCAACGGTAGGCGCGACAGCCCATCAGCATTTCCATGCTGTTTCGTACCCTTGTACTCTATGTCGTACTGATGTGCCCCTAGAAAAAGTGACCATCTTTGCAGCCGTTGCGCCGTCATCACCGGAACGCCCTTCTTTGTGTTAAAAATGGAGACCAGGGGCTGATGATCAGTCAGTAGGGTGAATTTCTGCCCGTGCAGATAGTGATTGAACTTCTTCACCCCCGCAACCAGGCTGAGGGCCTCCTTGTCAATCTGGGCGTAGTTACGCTCAGCTGAGGTTAACGAGCGCGACGCAAAGGCTATTGGCCTCTCTGAACCGTCAAGGAATGTGTGTGACAGCACCGCTCCGATGCCGTAGGGAGACACATCACATGCCAACCGAATCGGTAGTGTTGGATTGTAGTGGGCCAATACTTCTTTTGAAGTGATTAGGCATTTACATTTCTGAAAGGCAGGCTTACACTCATCACTCCATTTCCATGTTACTCCAGTTTGCAGCAGGGCGTTCAGTGGGTGCAGAATTGTAGATAAATTCGGCAAGAACTTATGGTAGTAGTTCACCAACCCGAGAAACGACCTCAGTTGCGATACATTTTCCGGTGCTGGAGCCTTGACTACAGCCTCAATCTTGTCTGGCGACTTATGCAACCCTTCCTCATCATTCATGTGGCCACAATACGAGATTTGTGTCCTGAAGAACTCGCATTTGGGGCGGTTGGCTCGTAGCCCATATTCCTGTAATCTAGTGAGCACCTGCTCCAGGTTGGCAAGGTGTTCACTGTCATTTTCGCCCGTAACCAGGATGTCGTCCAAATAACACTGGGTCCCCGGGATCCCTTGCAGGACTTGTTCCATCGCCCTCTGCCAAATAGCCGGGGCTGATGCTACCCCGAATACCAGTCGATTGTACTGGTAAAGGCCTTTGTGAGTGTTTATCGTGAGGTATTTCCTAGATGCTTCTTCCACCTCCATTTGTAGATACGCTTGGGCCAGATCAATCTTCGTAAAGCGTTTCCCTCCAGATAGTGAGGCGAAAATATCTTCTATCCGTGGAAGTGGATATTGTACTGTGTGCAGGACTGGGTTCACATTTACCTTGAAGTCCCCACAGATGCGAACCTTCTTCGGCTCCCCAGGCGTGCTGCTCAATGATTTCTTCATTACAGGAACGATGGCTGTGGCCCACTCGCTCCAGTCCACCTTGGACAGCAGACCCGAACGCTCCAGACTCTCCAGCTCTGCTTCAACGGCTGGGTGGATCACGTACGGTACCGGTCTGGCCTTAAAAAAATTGGGGTTTGCGTTATCTTTGAATTTTATCGTTGCCGTTACTCCTTTTAGAGTCCCAAGTCCTTGTTGGAACACCTCTTTCGCGTCAGTTAGAATTTTGGACAGTCGTCCAGGTGTGACATCATCATCCTTTTTGTCAGTCGCAGTTAGCGCCTGAATGGAATGCCAATCCAATTGTATTTTTCGGATCCATTCACATCCCAATAATGGTGGTCCTCCATCTTGTAGTATATATAGATACAGTTTCTGTGTTTCCTTGCCGTTGTATTTAACTGGCACCCTTATTTTTCCTCTGGGGTAGACTTTTTGCCCCGTGTATGTCTTCAATACAATGGACGTATCCTTCAAGGGTATGTGTGAGAATAGCCGCTCATAGTCTCGTCGATTCATGACAGTTAGGGCTGATCCTGTATCCAATTCCATCTTTACTTGGGACCCTGCTATCATGAGGGCGACCCAAATGGTTCGGTGATCCTCCTTTGCAATCACGTTGTGTAACTTTAGACAACTTAGTCTCCTGCTCCCGGAGTCATTATCACTCTCCTGATCTTCCGAACTACTGCCTGTCATTTTTTTTACTTTCTTGTACTTTTCCTTAGTAGTTCTTGTAGTGTTGGTTTTCTTTCCCGACCTGCAGACTCTTGCTATGTGTCCCATTTTCCCACATTGCCTGCATACTTTGTCCTTAAACCAGCTGTGCTTTTGATCATGGGTTGTTCTGCCGCAGCGATAACACTTTTCTGCTCCATACGCCATTTCGTTAGCGCTGTATTCTTGTGGTTTCTGTTGTATTTCCACAGCTCCCCGTGCTGCTGCTTCGTAGGATACTGCCACGCTGAAAGCCTGTTCTAGCATCAGGTCCTTTTCCGAAAGTAGTTGTTTCTGGGTTCCTTCACTCTGGAGCCCGCAGACAAACTTATCCCGTAAGGTGTCTGCCAGTCCTGCTCCGAACTGGCAGTGCTTCGATAAATTGCGTAGTTCCGTAAGATAGTCAGCATTGCTCTCATCTTTGTGCTGGTTTATTTTATGGAACTTGAATCTTTCTGCTATCAGCAGCGGTGTAGGGTTTAAGTGTTCCTGTAAGATATTAACAATCTCTTCAAAACTTTTCTCCATTGGTTTAGCTGGGGTAATTAAATTCCACAATAGGCCGTACGTTCTCGCGCCCATCAAATTTAATAATACCGACGCCTTCTTTCCATCGGCCACCTCATTTGCCTCGCAGTACACTTCAATTCTTTCCACATACGTGGTCCAGTCTTCTACCTTGTTGTCGAAAGCAGTGATACTGCCACTCTTCGGCATCTTGGGTGATTTAAAATGGCGCCTCCCGCGCTTTTTCTTCTTCCCCAATGGAATAAAATGGCGCCTCCCGCGCTTTTCCTTCTTCCCCAATGGAACAAAATGGCGCCTCCCCCGCTTTTCCTTCTCCCCCTTGCTGCCACGCTGCTCCTAGCGTTCTACAGGGTAATGGCGGCGACCCGCGGCTTTGGCGCATCTCACTTTTCCTTCCCCTCGTTTTATTTTCTCTACGCTGCCCGGTTCTTGAGCACCGACCGCGCCCTGTGCGCTCCACCCTCTCTCTCTCTCTTTTCCTCCCGACGACGCTGCATGGCCCCTTTGCAGAGCTGCTCGATCGAGCTCGAGCCCGCCGCAGTCCGGAAGGGTCAGCGCACTACCTGCTACCAGCACGATTTGCTGGAACACCTTGACTGGGGAGCCAAGCCCAGCTCTCCACAGCCTCCCCTGCAATTCTCCGAACTCCGATGGATCCTTGGGCGGTTGCCCGCAGTCGACGCCCGTTGCTCTGGCTTCGACCTCCAAGAAGCTTCTTCTCAGGGAAAGATCCCCGTGAGGTGATGCAGTACTGCAGGTGAGTTCGAACCTGCTCGTCGCCAGTGTAGTGTCCGAGTATCAATAATACACGGACTGCAGGAGAACAATAAAACAGGTATTTACTGAACAGAGGGTAAACTTAAGACTGAAGTACAGAAGCCTGCTATGGCTTTTTATACAGGTGTGGTCGCTGCCAGTACTGCAGTATAAAATCAGTTCTTCTCTTAAAGGTACATACACAACAATTGGAAAACATCATACTTTAAGAATCACGGATTCAACACTCAGGGATCTCGGAGGGTTGTAGGGCTGGAAGAGGTTACAGAGCTCAGGAGGGGTGAGGACATGGATGGCTTTAAAATCAAGGATGAGAATTTTTAAATCAAGGCATTGCCGGACCAGGAACAAATGTAGGTAAGTGAGCACAGGGGTGGTGGTTGAACAGGACTTTTTGCGAGTTAGGATACGGGCAGAAGAGTTTTGGATGAGCTCAAGTTTACAGAGGGTGCCAGGTGGGAGGGCGGCCCGGAGAGCATTGGAATAGTCGAGTCTAGAGGTAAGAAAGACATGGATGAGGCAGGGCGGAGATGGATGATGTTACAGAGATGGAAGTAGGTGGTCTTGATAATGGAGGGGATATGTGGTTGGTAGCTCATTTTGAGGTCAAATATGGCAACAAGGTTGCGAACAGTCTGGTTCAGCCTTAGACAGTGGCCAAGGAAACGGATGGAGTCGGTGCCTAGGGAACGGAGTTTGTGGTGAGGACCGAAGACAATGGAGGCAATTTCTGCTCATCCAATACTTGATGTTGGACAAGCAGCGTAACAAATCAGAGGCAGTGGAGGAGTCGAGAAAGGTGGTGATGAGGTAGAGCGGGTGTCGTAAGTGTACGCCCCTTTTTTGTGCTACTAGCTCCTCCAATGGATATGCAAATGATCTGACCTATGGCAATCTAGTACATTCAGCTCTCCAGACCATCAGCAGATGCAAATCACGTCTCACTGGAACAAATGCAGCATAACTCGTCGCATGAAGCCAATGCATTTCAGCCTACGAGGTGCTGCCGGACCAGCATTTTGCACATGCTGATTAAAGGAGATAATGGTACCGAGACCATGGGCTCGATTTTAACACAGCCAAAATGGAGCGGGAGACTTACCCACTTCTTTCTCACCTCAATCTGGCCGACTGCAATTTTAAATTGTAGGTGGCAAGGATGCCCACCCTAAGCCGATGGGGTCCTCTTTAAATTTGCAGATTGGACTCGAATGAGGTAATCGGGCCTTGATTTGCTATTTTAACCTGAGGCCTGAGCGGGGCAGCAGTAATGGTTTCCCAGTCAGGCCAAACCTGCTGAGAACAGAAGCCAGGCTTAGAACAGGCCCAGTAAGGAAACCTTGCCTCTCCTCGAACAGCTACCTCGTGCCGGGGACCATTCCTACGGATTCCTGGTGGCGGCCTCCTGCCACACCGATTTAAGCAGCCGGGCAGCCACTTCTCGGCCCTTTTGATTCTGCAAGCCTCATGTTATTGTGGCCCAGCCGTTAAAATCCGCCAAGACTGCCTGCTGGCGCTCCCGGGCAGGCACGCAGTCCACTTTGCTGCGTTCCCACCCGAGAGTTAAAACCAAAACCCCGTTTATCTGATTCATTCAATCCGGTTTGAATCACACAGCAACAACACATTTGGCTGTTTCACAATGTTTTCAAAGCAGCCTGGCCATGTTCACAATGTATCCAAAGGAGTCTGGGCTAGCTTCATAACATGGCCAATGAAGCCTGGATTCGTTTCAGAATGTGTCCAAAATGAATTTGGACCAGTTTGCAATGTATCCCCAAAAAATTGGGCTAGTTTGCAATGTATTCAAACAAGTCTGATTATTTCTCACATCTCTTCATCCTTCCATAAATTTGCATTTTCCATTTGTATTATTTTTTTAATTCTCTCTTGTTTCCCTTTTTGCTCACCTTTTGTCTTCTTGTTCCCCAGACCAGTTATTGCTGTAAACATTGCCACATGGAGAGGACGAGGTAAGTAAGGAGAAGGCAACTGAGAGCAGAAGGATTTAATTATGTGGTTAAACTCTGTGTTGGGGATTCTAAAAAGCAATTCTGATACTCGGAGGTGGGGGGACAGCGTGTTGGAATCATAACTCCCAGGTGAGAAAGCGGCCTAGCGAGCAGCCAACCTGTCCGGGAGCAGCAGCGGGTGTAGGGTTGCCAACTATGATTGGACATATTCCTGGAGGTGTAATCACATGACCGCCTGCCTCCAACTGCCCCGCTCCCACACTCCCGCCATTGGTCGCCCAACACATCCACCCTTACGGCACACCGCCTTCCCACGACAATTGGAAAGCACAAAGACATCATTACCTGATTGACTGACAATCAAGAATAATCCAAAGTCTTTTTCTCATCTCCAATATTTTTATAACTAATAAACAGAAGTGCTTTAAAAGAAAATAAAAAAAACACTTTTTTAAAAATTTCATAGAGTCATAGGCCTAGAAATTGGGTATAGCCCCGCTTGGGGCGGTAGAATTAGCGCTGCGCAAATTTTATAACCAGACGCAACTTATCGCCACCTCGCGCTATATTGGGTTGCAGGGCCCCTAAAGGTGATTGCGGCGCAAAATCAGGCGTTACACGGGACTCCTAAGGCGCTAGCCTGGCGGCGCTACTCAATATCGGTGCGGGCCGGCGCAGCGCAGGTGCTGACAATAATCGATGACCACGAGACTTTCAGGCGCCGGCCAGCTCTTAAAGGGGTGGGTCAGTAAGGATCAGCAGCCACACTCTGCGCCTTGTAGGCCTCAAAATCGGCGCTGGGCATTCTGTGGCATTACAAACTTTGAGAAGATGGAGAGGGTGAGGCAGAGAGCGGAGCGCTTTACCAATGGGGCATTGGATGCTTTGGTTGGCGCAGTGGAGCGCCGGCGAGCTGTGCTGTACCCCGACAATGGCAGGAGGCCTAATCAGAAGGAATACCGCAGAGCTTGGAGGGAAGTTTCTCAAAAGGTCAACTCCAACAGCATGGTGACCAGGAGCCCCGTGCATTGCAGGAAGAAATTCAACGACCTCACTCGGGTCGTTAGGGTGAGTGGTGTTTCGGCAATCTTCTTCATCCCTCCATCTGCACCTGACTTTATGGCCAGAGGGTGCGCGATGCCCCATTGGCCATCTGTCAGCAAGCACCCATGGCCCTTTCTGGGAACACACATGCACATTAAACTCAGGGCATCATGTAAGGGCTATTCCACCATGGGGGGCATGAGATGACAACTCAGGGCATGATGTAAGGGCTATTCCACCATGGGGGGCATGAGATGACAACTCAGGGCATGATGTTTCATCACTTCCCGTCCTTTCTCCTGCAGGCCAAGCTGGCCAGGAACCGCAAAGAGCAGCTTCGGACCGGAGGAGGACGTCCTCGCCGCCAGACCCTCACGGACCTCGAGGAGAGAGTTCACCAGATTGTTGGAGGCCGGATGACTGGACCTGTCACCACTGGAGCTGCCGAACCCATTGTGCACAGCGATGGTAAGGTCATCACTTTTTTGATCTGTCTCCTTCCACTTGTTCCCCCCACCAGCATGCTTTCCACTCTGGACCCATGTCATAGCATTGCTGCAATCTTGCATCCCTTGCTGCCACCCTGTCCTTTCGCTAAAGCCACTCTTCAACCTCCCTGCTTTCAGATGCTGCATCACCAGCTCGGGAGACGGGCCCTCAAGCTGCCAGTGCCACTAACTCTGGAGGCGACCAGCAGGAGGAAGCCGGAACATCCGTGCCAGCCTCAGGCGAGCCAGCCCATCTGGAGACTGGGGATAGTACTTCCCTGGAGGGGAGCGGGGGGGGTGGTGGCTCTGATTAGGAACCAGTTCCAGGAACCAGCGGGCTGCAGCATCACAAGGGGGGTAGGGAAGCTCGGGGGCCGTCTCCCCGGAGGGCGAGTCAGGCCATGGTGACTGCTGCACAGAGCGTGGAAGAGGTGCGGTCCCTCGCTGAAATGAGCGCCCAGGCTCGGCTCAGGCACACTGAGCTGATGGCTGCAGTGGCAAGGATGCCTGAATCCATCGAGACACTGGCAAGGAGTGTCCAAGACTTCGGGGCAGCACAGGCAAGGAGTGCGCAGGACTTCGGGGCAGCATAGGCAAGGAGTGTGCAGGACTTTGGGGCAGCACTGGAAAGGACTGTCCAGGACTTCGGGGCATCACTGGAAAGGACTGTCCACGGCTTCGGGGCAGCACTGGAAAGGACTGTCCAGGGCTTCACCGAAGCAGTGGAAAGGACTGTCCCGGCCTTCAGCGAAGCACTGGAAAGGACTGTCCAGGGCTTCACCGAAGCACTGGCACCTGCCATGCAAGTGCTGAGTGCTGCCACGCAGTCACTCGCTGGCCTCATGTAGACGCAGATTGAGGCCACGCGAGCACTGACTGCTGCCACCCTCGATGGATCAGGCAGGATTACCCGGGGCCCTTGCAGCACCACAGCAGGCCGTCAATCTGTGGACCAGCCGATTGGGGCGCATGCTGCGGTGCTGCCTCGTCAGAGTGCCAGTGTGTCGGCTGACCACGGAGCAGGTGTCCGCTCTCAGGATGTCAGCATTCCTGATGCCACCACTGGGACGTCTCCACTGCAGCTGCCACCACCTGCAGGACAGACTGCTTCCACCCATGCACAGTTGGAGCAGTCAGCATCCGGGCCCTCCAAGGCCAGAGGTCATCCAGGACGTCCCTCAGGGGCTTCTGCGTTTTCGGACACTCAGCAGGCGTCCCCCAGCCTTGATGCAGCCACTGGGGTCCAATTACGGAGGAGCTGCAGGGAGGGAAGGGGCCGATCTCGTAAGAGAAGTAGATCACCATCAAGGGGGAAAAAGTAGAGGGAGCTGCTGAGACGTCTTATTTGTAGAATTCAAGGCCGTATACACCTGCTGTGAATGTTAGTAATGTTTTGGGTAGTCTGGCGGGTTTGCAAGACAGTTATGTGTTATTTCGTTAGTTATGCTTTCGGTTGCCATTGCTTTGTCATGTTGGAAGGAAGCACATATTTGAAAATAAAGAAAAGGTTTTATTTACAATGGCCATCTATACTATTTGCAATCATTCTGGCCTTCATAGGCTTTGGGTGACCCGGACGGTTCTCTCCCAATGACACCAAGCATTCCGTCAGAGGGGGCCTAGAACCGACCCCTTATGAGCCTCTGACGGACGGCCCTTCCAGTTTCTGGAACCCTCCCGTCTTCCTCCTCCTCTGCCTCCGCCGCTGGTCCTTCAAGGTCGGCTGGCATTGGCTGGGTGCGTTGGATGGCGAGGTTGTGGAGCATGCAGCAGACAACGACGATGTGGGCGACTCGCTCCGGCGAGTACTGCAGGGCGCCCCCCGAATGTTCGAGACAGCGGAACCGCTGCTTGAGCACACCGATTGTGTGCTCCACAATGTTCTGCGTTGCCTGATGGCTGGCGTTGTACTGCTCCTCTGCCGGGGTGCTGGGCGAGCGGAGCGGGGTCATAAGCCAGGGGCACAGAGGATAGCCCTTGTCTCTGAGAAACCAGCCTCGTGGGTGAGCCGGGGCCTCAAAGGTCTGCCACTGAGGTCTGTCGCAGGATGAAAGTGTCGTGGCTGCTGCCAGGGTATTGTGCGTTGACCGCGAGGATCAGCTGCCAGTGGTCACAGACCAGCTGTACATTGAGGGGGTGGAACCCCTTGCGGTTGCGGAACTCCTCGGGATTATGTACAGGCGCGCGCAAAGCCACGTGCGTACAGTCAATGGCGCTCTGCACCATGGGGAAGTCAGCTATTGCCGTGAAGCCCTGTGCGCGCTCCCGCTGCTTCTCCGGTGTCAAAGGGAACGAGATGAATTGCCGCCTCCTCTTATATAGGGCATCTGTAACTTGGTGGATGCAGCAATGCACCGCAAAGTGGGAAATGTTAGCAATGTCCCCAGTTGCTGCCTGAAACGAGCCGCTGGCAAAGAAATTCGGGGCTACAGTAACCTTTACGGCCACCGACAGAGAGGTCCTGCACCGTATCCTCGGCTGCAAATCGTCCTGAAGCAGGTGGCACAGCTCAGTCACCACCTCCTTGTGGAATCGCAGCCTTCTGACACACTGCTCCTCCGACATGTTGTGGTAGGAGAACTGCTGCCTGAAAACCCTCGCCACGTAAGGTCTGCTGTGGCAACGTCTTTTGGCCCTCCCCCGTCTGGCCACTCCTGGCCCTCTCTCCCTCCGTCTCTGTGCCCTCTCAACATGGTCGACCAGCAGGACGTTCCCCTCCAGAGCAGCCCCCATAATAAGAGCGAACAAGGTAAAGGTTGTAATGTCTCACCAGCAGCAAGGTAATGTTCACAGTGCTGACGGTCCTCTGGCACCGCTGGCTGAATGGCAATAAGGCTCTCCCACTGCAGCTCTGCAACTCTCTGAAACCAACCAACAAGTTGCGCTCTCAAAATGGCTGATGCTTTGATAACTGTGCAGTCCCCTTTAAAGAGCGCCCCCCTAGCCCGAGAGTGCCTGGGGAACGTTCCAGTAAGCTGTCACTATTAGCGCCAGGCGGAACGGAGGCGGGCGCCACTCAATTTCCGGTCCGGGGCGCCAAAAAGGCGTTGCACACTGAAATGACGTCATGATCAGCCTGCGCCCGCGAGCGGGCGCTAAGATTTTGCGTCGGCGCTAAGAGCCCACTCAATATGGGACGAGGCGCTCGCCTCGCGGCGCCCGGCCGCTAGCTGCTTAGCCCCCCCGCTCCTTGGCCTCTTTAGGCGCTAAGCCCTGGCGCTACCAACCGAATTTCTCCCCCATAGAGTTATACAGCACAGAAAGAGGCCCTTCAGCCCATCGCGTTCACACCGGCCATCAAGCCCTGTCTAATCTAATCCCATTTTCCAGCATTTGGTCCGTAGCCTTGTATGCTATGGCATTTCAAGTGCTCATCCAAATGCTTCTTGAATGTTGTGAGGGTTCATGCCTCTACCATCCTTTCAGGCAGTGAGTTCCAGATTCCAACCACCCTCTGGGTGAAAAAGTTTTTCCTCAAATCCCCTCTGAACCTCCTGCCCATTACCTTGAATCTATGCCCCCTTGTTATTGACCCCTCTACTAAGGGAAAAAGTTCCTTTCTATCTACCCTATCTATGCCCCTCATAATTTTGTACACTTCAATCAGGTCCCCCCTCAGCCTTCTCTGCTCCAAGGAAAACAACCCCAGCCTGTCCAGTCTTTCTTCATAGCTGAAGCGCTCCAGCCCAGGTAACATCCTGGTGAATCTCCTCTGCACTCGCTCCAAAGCAATCACATCCTTCTTATAGTGTGGTGACCAGAACTGCACACAGTATTCCAGCTGCGGCCTAACCAGCGTTTTGTACAGCTCCATCATAACCTCCCTGCTCTTATATTCTATGCCTCGGCTAATGAAGGCAAGTATCCCATATGCCTTTTTAACCACCTTATCCACCTGTTCTGCTGCCTTCAGGGATCAATGTACATGCACACCAAGGTCCCTCTGATCCTCTGTCTTTCCTAGGGTCTTACCATTCATTGTGTATTCCCTTGCCTTGTTAGTCCCTTCAAATTGCATCACCTCACACTTTTCAGGGTTAAATTCCATTTGCCACTGTTCCAACCATCTGACCAACCCATCTATATCGTCCTGCAGACTGAGGCTACGCTCCTCGCTATTTACCACCCCACCAATTTTCGTGTCATCTGCGAACTTACTGATCATACCTTTTACATTCACATCCAAATCATTAATGTAGACCACAAACAGCAAGGAACCCAGCACCGATCCCTGCGGTACCCCACTGGACACAGGCTTCCAGTCACAAAAACAACCTTCGACCATCACCCTCTGCCTTCTGCCACTAAGCCAGTTTTGGATCCAATGTGCCAAGGCACCCTGGATCCCATGGCCTCTTACCTTCTTGACCAGTCTCCTATGCGGGACTTTATCGAAAGCCTTACTGAAATCCATGTATACCACATCCACTGCACTACCCTCATCTACACACCTAGTCACCTCCTCGAAAAATTCAATCAAATTGGTCAGACATGATCTTCCCTTGACAAAGCCATGCTGACTATCCCTGATTAATCCTTGCCTCTCCAAGTGGAGACTAATTCTGTCCCTCAGAATTTTTTCCAATAGTTTCCCTACCACTGATGTTAGGCTCACTGGCCTGTAATTCCCTGGTTTATCCCTACTACCCTTCTTGAATAATGGTACTATGCTAGCTGTTCTCCAGTCCCCTGGTACATCCCCTGTGGCCAGAGAGGTTCTGAAAATTTGTGTCAGAGCCCCTGCAATCTCCTCCTTTGCCTCACACAGCAGCCTGGGATACATCTCATCTGGGCCTGGGGATTTATCCTCTTTTAAGCCTGCTAAAACTGCTAGTACCTCCTCCCTCTCGATGCTAATATGTTCAAGTATATCACAGTCCCCCTGCCCGATTTCTATGTCTACATCGTCCTTCTCCATAGTGAACACAGATGCAAAAAATTCATTTAAAACCCCATCTTCTGGCTCCACACACAGATTGCCACTTTGGTCCCTAATGGGCCCTACTCTTTCCCTAGTTATCCTCTTGCCCTTAATATACTTATAAAACACCTTAGGATTTTCCTTTATTTTGCTTGCCAGTGTTATTTCATGGCCCCTCCTCGCTCTCCTAATTTCTTTTTTAAGTATCCCCCTGCACTTTTTATACTCCTCTAGGGCTTCCTCTGTCTTTAGTCCTTTGTATCTGCCAAAAGCCCCCCTTTTTTTCCTAATCCATTCTCGTATATCCCTTGACATCCAAGGTTCCCTGGGCTTGTTGGTCCCACCCTTGACCTTTACGGGAACATGTTGCCATTGTACTCTCAATTTCCTTTCTGAAAGACTCCCATTGCTCTGTTGTGGATTTTCCTACAAGTAGCTGATCCCAGTCCACTTTGGCCAGATCCTGCCTTATCATATTAAAATCGGCCTTCCCCCAATTTAGAACCTTTATTTCCAGTCCATCTCTGTCCTTTTCCATGACTACCTTAAATCTCACCAAATTATGGTCACTGTCACCAAAGTGCTCATCTACTAACACTTCTACCACTTGCCCGGCCACATTCCCTAGAATTAGGTCCAGTACCACCCCCTCTCTTGTAGGACTTTCTACATGCTGGCTCAAAAAGCTCTCCTGGATGCAATTTAAGAATTCTGCACCCTCTAAGCATTTCACACTCTGACTATCCCAGTTAATATTGGAGAAGTTGAAATCCCCCACTATTATTACCCTATTATTTGCACATTTCTCTGAGATTTGCCTACATATCTGTTCCTCTATCTCCCCCTGACTGTTTGGGGGCCTATAGTACACTCCCAGCAAAGTGCTTGCCCCCTTTTTGTTTTTAAGTTCTACCCATATGGCCTCATTAGAGGAACCTGTTAATATATCATCCCTCCTTACAGCAGTAATTGACTCCTTAATTAATATTGCGACACCCCCTCCTCTTTTACCCCCCCCTGCCTCGCCTGAAGATTCTATACCCCGGAATATTGAGCTGCCAGTCTTGCCCCTCCCTCAACCATGTCTCCGTGATAGCAACAATATCATACTCCCATGTGTTCATCAACACCTTCAGTTCATCCACCTTATTCGCAAGGCTCCTTGCATTAAAATAAATGCCATCCAGCCTTGCCCTATTCCCTTGTGCCATTATATATTTGCTCTGCCTTCCAAGCTGACTTGTTTTTTCCTCTATATTTGGCTGTACATCACCCCCTATTATAGCTCCACTCTGTATCCCATCCCCCTGCCAAGTTAGTTTAACCCCCCCCCCCCCAACAGTGCTAGCAAACCTCTCCGCAAGGATATTTGTCCCGTTCTGGTTCAGGTGCATCCCGTCTGACTTGTACAAGTCCCACCTTCCCCAGAAGCAGACCCAGTGATCCAGGAAACTAAAGCCCTCCCTCCTGCACCAACTCTTTAGCCACGCATTCATCTGCTCTATCCTCCTATTCCTATACTCACTAGCACGTGGCACCGGGAGTAATCCAGAGATTACAACCTTTGAGGTCCTGCTCTTTAATCTGCTACCTAGCTCCCTAAATTTTTGCTGCAGGACCTCATTCCTCTTCCTACCCATGTCGTTGGTCCCAATGTGAACCATGACATCTGACTGTTCACCCTCCCCCTTCAGAATGCCCTGCAGCCGTTCAGTGACATCCTTGACCCTGGCACCAGGGAGGCAACAAACCATCCTGGAGTCACGTCTATGGCCACAGAAATGCCTATCTGTTCCCCTTACGATAGAATCCCCTACCACTATTGCTCTCCCACTCTTTTTCCTCCCTTCCTGAGCAGCAGAAGCACCCCCGGTGCCAGGAAGTTGGCTGCTGCTGCCTTCCCCTGGTAAGTCATCCCCCTCAACAGTATCCAATTCGGTATACCTGTTTGAGAGGGGGATGGCCACAGGGGTCCCCTACACTACCTGCCTGCTTCTACTGCTCCGCCTGATGGTCACCCATTTCCCTTCTGCCTGTGCAGCCCTTACCTGCGGTGTGACCAACTTACTAAACGTGTTATCCACGACCCGCTCAGCATCACGAATGCTCCAAAACTCATCCATCCGCAGCTCCAGCACCTCAATGCAGTCTGCTAGAAGCTGCAGCTGGATACATTTCCGGCACACATGGTCATCAGGGACACTGGCAGTGTCCCTGAATTCCCACATAGCGCAGGTGGAGCATAACACGGGGCTGGGCTGTCCTGACATGACTTCCCCTTTAATTAATTTAAATTAATTCAATTCCACCAATTAAAGATATACTCTGGGGCACTTGTATGGCAGAAGTCCCCGCTACACCACAGAGACCCTAGAAAATATAAACCACAGAATTGAAGTTACCTTACAGCTAAATGATATATTTAAGGGCCCTGGTTTATAAACAGTCCCCGTTACACCACAGAGACTTTAGAAACTATAAACCACAGAGTTAAGGTTTAAAGAGAGAGACATACTCACCAACCAATCACTTACCTGCTTCCTGGTGACGTCACACTTTGATTACTTTTTACCTCTCTCCCCCGCTGCTGAATTGGTATGCCTCGCCTCGCTGCCGCCGCTTTTCATTTCCTATGATTTTTCTCCAGGGTTACTCGCAGCAATATCCTGGAGATTAATCTTCAATTCCCAGAGACTCCAGGTCAGTCCTGGAAGAGTCCGGGCTGGGAGGGCCACACTTCCCTTGTGGGAGTCGGAAGGGCACTCCTGTTCCCCCTGACTCTACAAAAGGGAAGTTTTAAACTTACTTCCAGAGCCTCTTTGTTGCTCTGACCAGGTTGTTGCTGTCAGGGCGGCCTGCTTCCTCCCGAGTTAACATGCCGTCATATGGGCCTATTGACATAATAGGACCCCGATTTGCATGAATCTCTGAGGCCTGCCTGACTCACGCAGGCACCTCATACACCTGAAAAATCAGGTAGATAGAAGTCCCAGCCGAGCGGGAATGGTTTTAACTGCTCTCCCCCACCGAGGTTTCTGCTGAGTTAGAAGTTGCCACCTTCATTGCCTGAGCTCACACATTAAAGTGGCCACTTGAGCAAGGTAACAGAGGCTGACTGGTGTCTGTGGAGATGAACCCCAGAAAGGAGTCAACACCTGTAGGAAAGGAGGAGGTTGGGAGGGAAAGTTGGTGCAATATGAGCAAAATAGTTTTAGTCGTGTCAAATCCCATTCATTTTCAAAGATAGCCATCAAGAGATGACTATGGAGCAAAGACGGGTAAATGGAGTCTAGGTACAGCTCAGCCATGATCTAAGTGAATGGCGGAACAGGCCTTCTCCTGTTCTATGTTCCTAAGAGTGTTGTGTAGAGAGTCTAAAAAGTGACATTTTGAAAATGCTCATTATTCTGTGTAATTTGATTGGTTAATAGGTGAGATTTTTTATGGGGTTTATGTCAACAACATCCATTTTTGCTGTGCACGTTGGTTAGTTTCCACCACATCATTTCATTTCTATTGCGACAGCAAGCAGCAGATTAGAATACATCAATTTCCATCTGCTTATATTCTACTTTTTGCTTTTCCCATTTGCTTCCTCTTTTCTCCTCTCACTTCCTGAAGGCTCAGCTGCTCGCTGGCTTTACCAGCTGAACAGTGTGATTGCTTCTTTACTCAAGTCAGCTGTAAATCTAAAAACTTGAGCTGGGTCCTAATTCAGGCATTCCAAGGTAACCCTGTTCTGTCACTGCTGATTGTACCCATAACAAGCGGCAAGAATGCTGGCTTCTGGTGTTACCCGGGGGTCGTTACCTTGAGCCTGTTCCGCCATTCACTTAGATCATGGCTGATCTGCATCTCGACTCCATTTACCTGCCTTTGCTCCATAGTGATGTCTTGTGATGACTTTGAAAATGAATGGGGTTTCACACAACTAAAATTATTCTTTTGTGGACCTCCTGAATGGGAATCACAGCATTAGTATGTTTTAATTTTTTTTTATTGTTCTTTTAACACCCAAAGGTTTTAAGTACTACTATGAACACAACAGTACTTTGCTTAAAGAATACCTTCTGATTCTACTTTATAACATTCAGCATTAGAAATGCACATGAATATAAAACTTTCACAGAGGTTTAGACAGACAAAAAGTGCCTAATTGCAAAACTGTGTACGACATTCAGTTGACAAAGGGTTAATAACAACCATAACTCCATGCAAATTAACACCTGAACCGAGCAGCACAGAATAAGATCTCCATTGCCAAGGTTATCCATTCTTGTTGGAAATATGATTGTTGAAGAGGAAGCAATGTTTGCTGGCCGGAAAGTAATCAGTCACAGCTAGGATGCGGACTGCCACAGGTGTTTCCAGCATAGCAGTACAAACCAAAACCTCTGGTCAATAACTATAATACGTGTAGGAGCATGCAGGATTTCAGGAACCCCTTTGCTTTGCAAAGAAATGCATCTTGATAAGCATTTACTTTTACAGAGTGTTCATTTCTCATGAACGACACCAACTCTTGGTTTAGAATAATAGATAAAAGATCATGCATTGGAGGGCATTAGATAATATCAACTTTAAGAGTGAAGCAAGAGAGGTTTCTGAATGTCACTAAGATTAGATTGTAACCTAGTAAAACACTCTTTATCTGTTATTTTTTAAAATGTACACTGTGGTTATTTTGATGTAATTCTTATTCTTTTTGGGTGCAGCTGTTGATTGCTTCATTCTGGGTTTGTGAGGCAAACTGAATGCTGGAAGTAGCACCGGTAACGTCTGAATGAGGTTCTAACCTTGATTGTGACATCATGGTTTCAGATCCAGTGGCCTCGATGTTAACCCAACGACAATGGGCGGGAGATGGTTGGTTGTGGGGGGGGTTGGTTAAAGACTTAAATATTGGGAATACATCACCAACCATTTTTACGGCGGCGGATATTGTGGCGTCAGAGCCGCTGGAGAGGCGAAATACTTCATTAATATATTTAAATCGTGCTCTCAGTGCAATTAGGAACATGATTAAAAATTCACTGTTGCCGCACAGATTTCCCAGGGGTGGAAAACCCGGCAGTGAGAGGGAGGCGGGAGCAGCCGGCTCCACAAGGTAAGTGGCTTTTTCAGCACTCCTAGTGGGCCAGGAGGAGACCCCTGGGGAGAGCAGAGCGGCCCCACTGTGTCTGTATCACAGACCCCGGGGGAGAGCAGAGCGGCCCCACTGTGTCTGTATCACAGACCCCGGGGGAGAGCAGAGTGGCCCCACTGTGTCTGTATCACAGACCCCAGGGAGAGCAGAGCGGCCCCACTGTGTCTGTATCACAGACCCCGGGGGAGAGCAGAGCGGCCCCACTGTGTCTGTGTCACAGACCCCGGGGAGAGCAGAGCGGCCCCACTGTGTCTGTATCACAGACTCCGGGGGAGAGCAGAGCGACCCCACTGTTTCTGTATCACAGGCCCCAGGGGAGAGCAGAGCGGCCCCACTGTGTCTGTATCACAGACCCCGGGGGAGAGCAGAGCGGCCCCACTGTGTCTGTATCACAGACCCCGGGGAGAGCAGAGTGGCCCCACTGTGTCTGTATCACAGACTATGGGGGAGAGCAGAGCGGCCTCACTGTGTCTGTATCACAGACACTGGGGGAGAGCAGAGCGGCCTCACTGTGTCTGTATCACAGACCCCGGGGGAGAGCAGAGCGGCCCCACTGTGGCTGTATCACAGACTCCGGGGGACAGCAGAGCGGCCCCACTGTGCCTGTATCACAGACACTGGGGGAGAGCAGAGCAGCCCCACTGTGTCTGTATCACAGACCCTGGGGGAGAGCAGAGTGGCCCCACTGTGTCTGTATCACAGACTATGGGGGAGAGCAGAGCGGCCCCACTGTGTCTGTATCATAGACCCTTTGGGGAGAGCAGAGCGGCCCCACTGTGTCTGTATCACAGACCCCGGGGAGAGCAGAGCGGCCCCACTGTGTCTGTATCATAGACCCCGGGGAGAGCAGAGCGGCCCCACTGTGTCTGTATCACAGACCCCGGGGAGAGCAGAGCGGCCCCACTGTGTCTGTATCACAGACTCCGGGGAGAGCAGAGCGGCCCCACTGTGTCTGTATCACAGACTCCGGGGAGAGCAGAGCGGCCCCACTGTGTCTGTATCACAGACCCCGGGGAGAGCAGAGTGGCCCCACTGTGTCTGTATCACAGACTCCGGGGAGAGCAGAGCGGCCCCACTGTGTCTGTATCACAGACCCTGGGGGAGAGCAGAGCGGCCCCACTGTGTCTGTATCACAGACCCCGGGGAGAGCAGAGCGGCCCCACTGTGTCTGTATCACAGACCCTGGGGGAGAGCAGAGCGGCCCCACTGTGTCTGTATCACAGACTCCGGGGGAGAGCAGAGCGGCCCCACTGTGTCTGTATCACAGACCCCGGGGAGAGCAGAGCGGCCTCACTGTGTCTGTATCATAGACCCTGGGGGGGAGCAGAGCGGCCTCACTGTGTCTGTATCACAGACCCTGGGGGAGAGCAGAGCGGCCCCACTGTGTCTGTATCACAGACCCCGGGGGAGAGCAGAGCGGCCCCACTGTGTCTGTATCACAGACCCCGGGGAGAGCAGAGCGGCCCCACTGTGTCTGTATCACAGACCCCGGGGGAGAGCAGAGCGGCCCCACTGTGTCTGTATCACAGACCCCGGGGGAGAGCAGAGCGGCCCCACTGTGTCTGTATCACAGACCCCGGGGGAGAGCAGAGCGGCCCCACTGTGTCTGTATCACAGACCCCGGGGAGAGCAGAGCGGCCTCACTGTGTCTGTATCACAGACCCCGGGGGAGAGCAGAGCGGCCCCACTGTGTCTGTATCACAGACCCCGGGGAGAGCAGAGCGGCCCCACTGTGTCTGTATCACAGACCCCGGGGGAGAGCAGAGCGGCCCCACTGTGTCTGTATCACAGACCCCGGGGAGAGCAGAGCGGCCCCACTGTGTCTGTATCACAGACCCCGGGGGAGAGCAGAGCGGCCCCACTGTGTCTGTATCACAGACCCCGGGGAGAGCAGAGCGGCCCCACTGTGTCTGTATCATAGACCCTGGGGGAGAGCAGAGCGGCCCCACTGTGTCTGTATCACAGACCCCGGGGAGAGCAGAGCGGCCCCACTGTGTCTGTACCACAGACTATGGGGGAGAGCAGAGCGGCCCCACTGTGTCCGTACCACAGACCCCGGGGGAGAGCAGAGCGGCCCCACTGTGTCTCTATCACAGACCCTGGGGGAGAGCAGAGCGGCCCCACTGTGTCTGTATCACAGACCCCGGGGAGAGCAGAGCGGCCCCACTGTGTCTGTATCACAGACCCCGGGGGAGAGCAGAGCGGCCCCACTGTGTCTGTATCACAGACCCTGGGGGAGAGCAGAGCGGCCCCACTGTGTCTGTATCACAGACTCCGGGGAGAGCAGAGCGGCCCCACTGTGGCTGTATCACAGACCCCGGGGGAGAGCAGAGCGGCCCCACTGTGTCTGTATCACAGACCCTGGGGGAGAGCAGAGCGGCCCCACTGTGTCTGTATCACAGACCCCGGGGGAGAGCAGAGCGGCCCCACTGTGTCTGTATCACAGACCCTGGGGGAGAGCAGAGCGGCCCCACTGTGTCCGTACCACAGACCCTGGGGGAGAGCAGAGCGGCCCCACTGTGTCTGTATCACAGACTCTGGGGGAGAGCAGACCGGCCCCACTGTGTCTCTATGACAGACCCCGGGGGGGAGCAGTGCGGCCCCACTGTGTCTGTATCACAGACCCTGGGGGAGAGCAGAGCGGCCCCACTGTGTCTCTATCACAGACCCTGGGGGAGAGCAGAGCGGCCCCACTGTGTCTGTATCACAGACCCCGGGGAGAGCAGAGCGGCCTCACTGTGTCTGTATCACAGACCCCGGGGAGAGCAGAGCGGCCCCACTGTGTCTGTATCACAGACCCCGGGGAGAGCAGAGCGGCCCCACTGTGTCTGTATCACAGACCCTGGGGGAGAGCAGAGCGGCCCCACTGTGTCTGTATCACAGACCCCGGGGGAGAGCAGAGCGGCCCCACTGTGTCTGTATCACAGACCCTGGGGGAGAGCAGAGCGGCCCCACTGTGTCCGTACCACAGACCCTGGGGGAGAGCAGAGCGGCCCCACTGTGTCTGTATCACAGACTCTGGGGGAGAGCAGACCGGCCCCACTGTGTCTGTATCACAGACCCCGGGGAGAGCAGAGCGGCCCCACTGTGTCTGTATCACAGACCCCGGGGAGAGCAGAGCGGCCCCACTGTGTCTGTATCACAGACCCCGGGGAGAGCAGAGCGGCCCCACTGTGTCTGTATCACAGACCCCGGGGAGAGCAGAGCGGCCTCACTGTGTCTGTATCACAGACCCCGGGGAGAGCAGAGCGGCCCCACTGTGTCTGTATCACAGACCCCGGGGAGAGCAGAGCGGCCCCACTGTGTCTGTATCACAGACCCTGGGGGAGAGCAGAGCGGCCCCACTGTGTCTGTATCACAGACCCCGGGGGAGAGCAGAGCGGCCCCACTGTGTCTGTATCACAGACCCTGGGGGAGAGCAGAGCGGCCCCACTGTGTCCGTACCACAGACCCTGGGGGAGAGCAGAGCGGCCCCACTGTGTCTGTATCACAGACTCTGGGGGAGAGCAGACCGGCCCCACTGTGTCTCTATGACAGACCCCGGGGGAGAGCAGAGCGGCCCCACTGTGTCTGTATCACAGACCCCGGGGAGAGCAGAGCGGCCCCACTGTGTCTGTATCACAGACCCCGGGGAGAGCAGAGCGGCCCCACTGTGTCTGTATCATAGACCCTGGGGGAGAGCAGAGCGGCCCCACTGTGTCTGTATCACAGACCCCGGGGAGAGCAGAGCGGCCCCACTGTGTCTGTACCACAGACTATGGGGGAGAGCAGAGCGGCCCCACTGTGTCCGTACCACAGACCCCGGGGGAGAGCAGAGCGGCCCCACTGTGTCTCTATCACAGACCCTGGGGGAGAGCAGAGCGGCCCCACTGTGTCTGTATCACAGACCCCGGGGAGAGCAGAGCGGCCCCACTGTGTCTGTATCACAGACCCCGGGGAGAGCAGAGCGGCCCCACTGTGTCTGTATCACAGACCCTGGGGGAGAGCAGAGCGGCCCCACTGTGTCTGTATCACAGACTCCGGGGAGAGCAGAGCGGCCCCACTGTGTCTGTATCACAGACCCCGGGGGAGAGCAGAGTGGCCCCACTGTGGCTGTATCACAGACCCCGGGGGAGAGCAGAGCGGCCCCACTGTGTCTGTATCACAGACCCTGGGGGAGAGCAGAGCGGCCCCACTGTGTCTGTATCACAGACTCCGGGGAGAGCAGAGCGGCCCCACTGTGTCTGTATCACAGACTCCGGGGGAGAGCAGAGCGGCCCCACTGTGTCTGTATCACAGACCCTGGGGGAGAGCAGAGCGGCCCCACTGTGTCTGTATCACAGACCCCGGGGAGAGCAGAGCGGCCCCACTGTGTCTGTATCACAGACCCCGGGGGAGAGCAGAGCGGCCCCACTGTGTCTGTATCACAGACCCTGGGGGAGAGCAGAGCGGCCCCACTGTGTCCGTACCACAGACCCTGGGGGAGAGCAGAGCGGCCCCACTGTGTCTGTATCACAGACTCTGGGGGAGAGCAGACCGGCCCCACTGTGTCTCTATGACAGACCCTGGGGGAGAGCAGAGCGGCCCCACTGTGTCTGTATCACAGACCCCGGGGGAGAGCAGAGCGGCCCCACTGTGTCTCTATCACAGACCCTGGGGGAGAGCAGAGCGGCCCCACTGTGTCTGTATCACAGACCCCGGGGAGAGCAGAGCGGCCTCACTGTGTCTGTATCACAGACCCCGGGGAGAGCAGAGCGGCCCCACTGTGTCTGTATCACAGACCCCGGGGAGAGCAGAGCGGCCCCACTGTGTCTGTATCACAGACCCTGGGGGAGAGCAGAGCGGCCCCACTGTGTCTGTATCACAGACCCCGGGGGAGAGCAGAGCGGCCCCACTGTGTCTGTATCACAGACCCTGGGGGAGAGCAGAGCGGCCCCACTGTGTCCGTACCACAGACCCTGGGGGAGAGCAGAGCGGCCCCACTGTGTCTGTATCACAGACTCTGGGGGAGAGCAGAGCGGCCCCACTGTGTCTGTATCACAGACTCCGGGGAGAGCAGACCGGCCCCACTGTGTCTCTATGACAGACCCCGGGGGGGAGCAGTGCGGCCCCACTGTGTCTGTATCACAGACCCTGGGGGAGAGCAGAGCGGCCCCACTGTGTCTCTATCACAGACCCTGGGGGAGAGCAGAGCGGCCCCACTGTGTCTGTATCACAGACCCCGGGGAGAGCAGAGCGGCCTCACTGTGTCTGTATCACAGACCCCGGGGAGAGCAGAGCGGCCCCACTGTGTCTGTATCACAGACCCCGGGGAGAGCAGAGCGGCCCCACTGTGTCTGTATCACAGACCCTGGGGGAGAGCAGAGCGGCCCCACTGTGTCTGCATCACAGACCCTGGGGGAGAGCAGAGCGGCCCCACTGTGTCTGTATCACAGACCCCGGGGAGAGCAGAGCGGCCCCACTGTGTCTGTATCACAGACTCCGGGGGAGAGCAGAGCGGCCCCACTGTGTCTGTATCACAGACTCCGGGGAGAGCAGAGCGGCCCCACTGTGTCTGTATCACAGACTCCGGGGGAGAGCAGAGCGGCCCCACTGTGTCTGTATCACAGACCCCGGGGGAGAGCAGAGCGGCCCCACTGTGTCTGTATCACAGACCCCGGGGGAGAGCAGAGCGGCCCCACTGTGTCTGTATCACAGACCCCGGGGGAGAGCAGAGCGGCCCCACTGTGTCTGTATCACAGACCCCGGGGGAGAGCAGAGCGGCCCCACTGTGTCTGTATCACAGACCCCGGGGGAGAGCAGAGCGGCCCCACTGTGTCTGTATCATAGACCCCGGGGAGAGCAGAGCGGCCCCACTGTGTCTGTATCACAGACCCTGGGGGAGAGCAGAGCGGCCCCACTGTGTCTGTATCACAGACCCCGGGGAGAGCAGAGCGGCCCCACTGTGTCTCTATCACAGACCCCGGGGGAGAGCAGAGTGGCCCCACTGTGTCTGTATCACAGACCCCGGGGGAGAGCAGAGCGGCCCCACTGTGTCTGTATCACAGACCCTGGGGGAGAGCAGAGCGGCCCCACTGTGTCTGTATCACAGACCCCGGGGAGAGCAGAGCGGCCCCACTGTGTCTGTATCACAGACCCTGGGGGAGAGCAGAGCGGCCCCACTGTGTCTGTATCACAGACCCCGGGGAGAGCAGAGCGGCCCCACTGTGTCTCTATCACAGACCCCGGGGGAGAGCAGAGCGGCCCCACTGTGTCTGTATCACAGACCCCGGGGGAGAGCAGACCGGCCCCACTGTGTCTGTATCACAGACCCCGGGGGAGAGCAGAGCGGCCCCACTGTGTCTGTATCACAGACCCCGGGGAGAGCAGAGCGGCCCCACTGTGTCTGTATCACAGACCCCGGGGGAGAGCAGAGCGGCCCCACTGTGTCTGTATCATAGACCCCGGGGGAGAGCAGAGCGGCCCCACTGTATCTGTATCACAGACTCTGGGGAGAGCAGAGCGGCCCCACTGTGTCTGTATCACAGACCCTGGTGGAGAGCAGAGCGGCCCCACTGTTTCTGTATCACAGACTCTGGGGAGAGCAGAGCGGCCCCACTTTGTCTGTATCACAGACCCTGGTGGAGAGCAGAGCGGCCCCACTGTTTCTGTATCACAGACCCCGGGGAGAGCAGATACCAAAAGCTCCTCATGAGCAGCAATATTGAGAAGCAGTGCTCACCATAAAATACGTGAGTGCATTGCTGCTATTCTCCTGACCACAGTGTGCACACACACCATACCCCACTGAATGGTGGTCCGACCAGTTGGAATGTGGAACTTCAGCACTTGAACAGAATCGTGCATATTTGTTCAAAAAGCAAATACCAATGACTTTCCAATGGCAACTTGCCTCTCTGCGATCCAATCGTGGTCGGTACCGAGCCTTGAATATATATGCTACACCCTATGGAATGCTCTGAATGTTTCTGAGAGATGATATGGTGGGATATAAATAAAAGTTCCAACTTGCTTTATCTGATTAAAAATCTTAAAGTTATGAAACCTCTGTGCTTTCTGTTACTTGTCTGATTCTTGTTTAAAAGTTTAACATATTCATTCACACTGAACACAGAATTGCAATTGTAAAATTCAATCATAAGAAAAGATGAATAGCGGGGAGCTGTTAATTCAAAACTAGCATTCTCCTTAACACTAATTTTATTGAAGTCTTCACATAGCCACTAGAGATTGAATTTGAGACCTGGTGGATAGGAAGGACTTAGTGCACACTAGCCCACACCTAATTTAACATACCGGCTGCCACTACTACTGGACTGAACAAATTTAAACACTTCCGATCAGGAGATATCTGGAGTTGCAGCAGCTCTAGTTTGTGAGTAAGATTTATACAAATTAGACATTTCTGATAAATCTTGAAGGGATCCCTGTTAGATGGCAATCTATTTTAAATGTTCATTTAAATTTTACCTTATTTCACTAGATTGAGGAAAGGAAGGAACACAATTGTTTCTGACCTGTGCATTCAATGATGAACCCCTACCCACCCATCATCATGACCACTACCACCACACACAGAGGGCTCGATTTTTCCAGGCCCAAGGAGGTGGGATTGGAGGCGTGTGAGGTGGTAAAATCGCAAAAAATGGCGGGCGGGCCCGATCCCACCTCCATGTAATTTTCCCACATGCGTGTTTTCTGACCCCGTTTCCATCCCGCCTCCAAGAGGCGGGATAGGCCCTTAAGGCCCTTAACAACCACTTAATTGCCTCCATAATCCCATTTTGAGAGGCCGTTCTTATTTTAACACTTTTCCCACGCGCTGCACGTCTCCTCTGGAACACGCCAGTGAATCCTGGCGGCATCACAAGTGGATTGCTTACTAACAGCTGCAGCTCCACCATTAAAAAGGAATTTTCAGCAGTCTTCATTTGCAGGTGGCAGAACTTTGTTGTCTCAAGCCTGGGGGAACTTTTAGCAGGCCTACTCATTGTTGTGAAAGTTTGGAGCCTGACACCCATCTCCAGTGTTTCCTCCTGGGAAACCCCTCTCCCCACCTTGAATGAGCGCTTCCTCAACTGAGGTATATACCAGAAGAATGGGAACCATTTATTTCCTTTCCTCCTGGACATCAGATTCGGACAAAGACCAGCCGCGGCAGCAGCAGAAGCCTGAACAACAGCAGCACTAACTACAGGAGCAACAGCAGGAGCACCAGGCTGCTGCTCACCCACCTGAAACTGCACAGGCCAGAAGGCACCAGCGCATGGAAGCATGTCGGCGCAGGAGATAGCCCCCAAACAGGGTCTACAGACAGAGGATCAGCTGCCTCTACATGACTGAGCAGCAGTGCCAAAGGAGGCTCCGACTTTCGCGAGAGGTAGTGGGTGACATCTGCGCAATGCTGCAGCAAGACCTGGAGCCCAGAGGAGCGGGTGGACACCTCTTACCAGTGGCTGCCAAAGTCATCACCGCACTCAACTTTTATGCTTTAGGCTCATTCCAGGGATCAGCTGCATCTCCCAGGCGGCCGCACACACTTGCATCATGCAGGTAACCGATGCCCTCTTTGCCATCGCGCAATGTCTCCAAGGATCAAGCCAGTGTAACTGTGCGTGCGGTTGGGTTTGACAATCTGGCAGGCTTTCCAACAGTGCAGGGCATTGTTGACTGCACACATGTGGCCCTTAAGGCACCCCATCACAATCCAGGTATTTTTGTCAACCACAAGGGCTTCCACTCTCTCAACGTACAACTGGTGTGTGACTACAAGAAGGACATTTTGCATGTTTGCGCCAAGTACCCTGGCAGTTGCCATGACTCCTTCATCCTGCGCCAGTCTAGTGTGCCTCCGCTCTTCAGTCCACCAGACCAACTTTTCAGATGGCTACTTGGAGACAAGGGCTATCCTCTGAAGACGTGGCTAATGACGCCGTTGAGGAGCCCATCCAACGAAGCTGAGGAGCGCTACAACTCCAGCCACATTTCCACCAGATCCATAATCGAGCAAATCATCGGCTTGCTGAAGATGCGCTTCAGATGCCTTGATAGATCAGGTGGAGCCCTGCAGTACTCAGCAGCCAGGGTCTCCAGAATCGTCGTGGTTTGCTGTGCACTTCACAACATGGCACAGCATCGTGGCTTGCAGATGCCTGAGGAACAAGTGGCTCATCACATAGCCTCCTCAGATGAGGAGGAGGAGGAGGAGAGCGAAAATGAACAGCTGGCAGAGGCACATCAACTAGTGGCAGCAGCATGCGAGCACATTGCTGCCCGGGATGCAAGGAAAACACTCATCTTGGCCAGATTTGCTTAGCCTAGCCAATCAAGCACTTTTGCCTCGCAGCTTCTTACCAGAGCATCGACAATGGCCAAGAACCTGCGGATTCCTATTACTCTGACCACCATACTGACAATTGCAAGTCACCCTAAGCCCTCAATGTGGAAGTCCCATTTGCGGAATGACACACACCACAACTGCAACAGTTTGCCAGCAGAATTTTTTATCACAACAAGAAACTGATGGCATTTCAAAAATAAATACATTACACCCAAGTGACTACCCTTGTGACTACTTGTGCACTATCTTCCTCTTACGCGTGCTCCTACATGGTGATTCCCCTGTGGCTTCAGCAGATGTGGAGGCCCCTTGCTCACTTTCTTGCTGCTCCTGCCTTGACACCTTTGGCGGGCGTCCTCTGGGGTTGCGAGCCTGTGAGGGCTCGGCAACAGTCTGCTGCTCCTGCGGCTGTGCAGGGGTTGAGACGCCAATCTCAGTTGGGTGGGGACTCTGGTAGGACTCTGACCGAGGGCTCTGCAGTGGCATGGTCGTGTGAGTGCTTGGAGAGGAACCCCTGCTTCCTTGTTGTCTGCCACCAACATCCCTCTCATGGGTCAGCCCCACTTCAGAGCTAGCAAGTGGCTTGACAGCACCTTTCTGCACTTCAGGGGGGCCATGAGGACCCGTTGCTGTGCTGGAAGTCCTACTCCAGAGGACTTCCATGAGGGTCTGGTTTCTTTGCTCAATAGCTGACCATCGCTCCTCAAGAGATGTCAGTCTATTCTGAACAATGACCATGTTTTCACGACCATGGCGACTAAGCTCCTCCATGGCCGTAGCCATCCTCTCCTCTACAGTAGCCATCCTTTCCACGGAGGTTGCCATCCTTTCTGTGGTGATGTGTTCATGCGCCAATGCCTCCACAAAGGCTCTGCTCATGTTAGCGATGGACTCCTCCATTCGCTTCACATTCGCAGCGGCCTTGGAGACAAAACCTGCCAGAAACTCCTGCACCTTTTCCTGGAGTTCCAGCACTTCTTCTGGATGAACCCGGAGGCACAGGGTGAACATGCAGCTGAGCCGAGCTGGCAGAGTCCTGCGCCCTCCGACGAGGACTCTACACTGCTGTCCCTGTCTCCACCATCTGCTGATGCTCACTTATGAGCTGTGATACACCAGGTGACAACACTACTCTATCTCGCGAAGGTCCCACTGAGATGTTAATGTCTGCGCTGGTGCTGGGTGTGCTGAATTCTGCTGATGCTACGCCTTCAAAGGTTGCAGCTTCCTCTGAGGAGTCTTGAAGCTCAGGCTGTTCCTCCTGGACAGTGGGGACGGGGGCTGTCGATGTCCTGTGGGACAGTAAAGGAAAGAGTTGGAGATGTGAGGTAAAGTTTGCATGCACATTGAATTGTGCAGATGATCATAAGTCAATCTGTTAGAGCATCAGAATCATTATCAGTTACTCATGCAATGTCAATGAGAGAGATGCCAAACTATTCTGCCACCAGCTTGCTGTGATGCACCCGTCTGTCCGTCCCCGACTTGCGAATCTTCCTCGACACCGGTAATTTCCAGGGCCACCTCCTCTGAGGTGGTGAGCTGGGCTTCTGAGGGTGGCCCTCCTCCTGTTCTCGCTCTTTCCCTCTTATTGTTGGCTCTCTTTTCCTGCAATGAGGGACACAAGTGGAGTTTGAATGAGAATGAAGGAGTGAGTGTAGAGAATCCATAACATAGATGCTTAGAAGGACACAAAGATGGAGTGAGGTGGCAAGACCAAGGGCCCTCCCTGTGTGTTGTAAGTTGTTTTCATAGCATCACAGTGATAGGGAGTGTGAGGGCTACATAGTCGAATAGTTAAGTGAATGTGAACATACAGAGAGAGGGAATGGGTAAGGGTGCAGGGATGTCAGTGTCAAGTGGGATGTGGAGGAAGAGGTTGGCAAAGCTGAGTGCTGGTGAGGAGAGGCGATGGGGATCAGATTGAGGTTGATGGGAAAGTCATACTCACTTTTCCTGTGCGCAGAAGGTCATGAGACCTCTTTCTGCACTGCAGCCAGGTTCTGCAACACATACATTGAGTTGACCTCCTGAGCCACTTGCATCCACACAGCTTTAGTCTGCTGGGGAGGCTTTTTCCTCCGAGGAAGGGAAGAGCACCTCCTTATTTGATCTTGCACCCTCCACCAGAGATTGGGGGGAGGCCTCATCGAACCTTGGAGCACAATTTGGCCTACTGCTGGAAATAGTTGCTGAATGAAGCGATCACAACAATGGGCAAAGTCTCCAGAAGAAGCAAGGCTGCTTGCAGGCCTTAAATCCAGCAGCATTGATGACGTCATCAGAGGCGACTTTCTGTATGAAAAGACTCATTGGGCCAGGGATTTCCACACGCTGGAAATCAAGTGCCCAATTAGGGGAAAATCACACTTTTTTCTCACTTCACATCGGAGTCGGGGTCCTGACACGAAAACCATCTGACACGCCCCCTAGCCCGCCCCAATGACAAATTCCAGCCCAGAGTGTTTTGTTAAGCATGGTCTGGCTTTCAAATAATCAAAATTACTGGATAGCTACCCTAAAGTCAGACTGTGTGATATAACACTATTTATATTTACAAAGACTAAATCAGACTTTTACTGGGACAATCATATGATGTTTGCCTTCCCCCACAATCCCTACAGCTTCCAGACATCCTGGAGCCACTCACAACAGCTCTTTAATTGCTTTATTAGCCTATTCTGTGCAGGCATTCTCAGTTTAATGACCTATACTCCCCAACATTCCGCACAACTGAGGTACTCAACACCTATTCTAAAAAACGGAAAATGCTGAAAATCAGAAATAAAACCAGAAAATGATGGAAATATGCCACATGTCTGTCAGCATCTGATAAAGACAAAAGATGGGTGAAGGATAAGGGTGGAGACTCTTTGTCATAACTTATTCTTGTAGCCTAATCTATGGATACAGTTCTTCAGGCAGTTTTACTATCTAGCTCAAAGCAGTTTGGGTTCTGGGAAGAAGCGATATCAAAAGGACCTCCCCATGCTGCTTTTCAATTTTTCTTACTTTTCCATTTAGACCTGCCACTGGTCCTCTGTAGGCTGGCTGGTGACCGATTGGCTACATTTGGAGCTTGCTAAGGATGTCTAAAATGTACGTATTACTTTTTCCACATCCTTTTTATATTGGATATTCTGGAATCTATAGCAGTCATTTCTGCCTGGTGTGTGCAACGGCCTGTTATGCTGTGCCAGTCCCTATCTCACTGGATAATACAACACTGTACCTGGTTAGTACTGGTGTAAGAAGATAAATGCTCACATCAACATCCACCAATCAATGGTGCCGTTTTTGCTGGAAAGCTAATCAGGTCAAGAAGGGAGACGCGATCAATAGAACTACACAGCGTAAATTGAGAAGAAACTGGTAAAGGGGCATTGAGCTGCCTCGGCTGCATCATCCACCTGATGGTCTGTGAAACCCCTGATGGCCCGGAGCAGGCCTGCAAGCAGCAAACCGATATGCTAATGGGAGCAGAAATAATATTAAAGAAGGATGCTGACAATAGGGCTGCCGAGCCATCCCAACACATCATCAGGCTGACTCGCTTTAAAAAAAAACAGCTCAGGACGGACTACATTAAAACACGACTCCGGTTTTCCACGGTGGGATAGTGGTTAGGATTCGGTGCTTTCAGAACTGCGACTTAGGTTCGATTCCCGATGAGAGAATTACTTTAAAAAAACACGACTCCGCTAGACAAAAACATCAATCAACCATCTGAAAGCTAAATTCCAACCTAACTGGTGTGAAGCCGGCCGATTTCCCACCCTCCCGCAAGCGGTGAGCTGCAGTGAAGTTGCCTGATTGTTGCCTGCATTCAATTGAGTCCCGAACCTGAAATCGGTTCCAAGCCTCTCGACGCCGGCTTCGAGCAGCCGCTCCACTGACATCACACCCGCTTAGTGCGAAAGCCAAAAATCCTCTCCCCGCCCTTCTTCAGTTAAGGAAAGGAGGTAATAGTGAATCGCTCAGAGAAAAAAAAAGCAAGAATGTCAGGGAATTAAAATAACAAAAGTGTAGCCTATGTCAACCAAATGTTTACTCAACATGGGAAATGGTGTCTGGAGGATATTCAAAGCCGCTTCATCTTTGGGGAGAACTCCTCCTTGAAAGAGTGCAATCAAACAAGTGCAGTTAACAAAACTCCTTAAGCTGAATTCAATGTGGCAACTTCAGTGCCACCTGCAGTAACATTTTTGTTCTTTTGACGTGTACAGTATTACTAACTTGATGCAATTACTATATGTGGTGGGGTTTCTATGTAGAAATATAGACACAGGCAAGACACTTCTCAGATTGACAATCCTACAGGATTTTCAGTACCAATGGAAACCTCAAACATGCCCTAATACTAAAGTCAGCAGCTATTTTATTGCAGAATATGGCTGTCTGAGGTTCCCAAGGAAATAGGGATTCAGAAAGTAAAAAAATGAAAAGGGGGGGGGGGGGAGAAATGAGAAGCAACAAAGAGAAACAACTGAATAATAATACATGAACATTAAAAAAAAGTCAAGGGCAGGAAAAGGCCATTGTCACCGAGATGAGGTACAGTCCATGAGTGCTACCCACCCTCGAATACCTCACTCAACGACCAGTGTTCATGTGTGAGCCTCAACAGCAAGTACTGGGTACTGTTGGGGGAGATGACTTATCAGGGGAAGGCACCAGCAGCCAGGTTCAGGGCACCATGACTGGCTCTGCTGCACAGAAGGGTGGGAAAAAAAGGGATAGGGCTATAGTGATAGGGGATTCAATTGTAAGGGGGATAGATAGGAGTTTCTGTGGCCGAGACCGAGACTCCAAGATGGTATGTTGCCTCCCTGGTGCAAGGGTCAAGGATGTCTCGGAGCGGGTGCAGAGCATTCTGAAGGGGGAGGGGGATCAGCCAGTTGTCGTGGTACATGTAGGTACCAACGATGTAGGTAAAAAGAGGGAGGAGGTCCTACAAGCTGAATTTAGGGAGTTAGGAGCTAAATTGAAAAGTAGGACCTCAAAGGTAGTAATCTCTGGATTGCTACCAGTGCCACGAGCTAATAAGTTTAGAGAGGGTAAGATAGATAAGCTAAATACGTGGCTTGAGCAGTGGTGCAAGGGAGAGGGATTTAAATTCTTGAGGCATTGGAACCAGTTCTTGGGGAGGAGTGACCTGTACCAAGGGGACGGTCTACACCTGAGCTGTGAGGGAGCCGATGTCCTCGGGGTAATATTTTCTAGGGCAGTTCGGGAGGATTTAAACTAATTTGGCAGGGGGATGGGAACCTAGATAGTGGAAAAAGGGAAGTCATATGAAGTCAGAAATAGATGGTAGAAAGGTGAGAAGCAATAAGCAAAGGAGAGAAACACAAAGGGCCAAACTAATTCATAATGAGAGTGTGAAAAAAGCAAGCCTGAAGGCTTTGTATCTTAATGCTAGAAGCATTAGGAACAAGGTGGATGAATTAGTTGTGGAAATAGAGGTAAACAAGTATGATTTGATTGGGATTACAGAAACGTGGCTGCAGGGTGGGCAAGGCTGGGAACTTAACATCCAGGGATATACAATATTTAGGAAGGATCGGCAAAAAGGTAGGGGAGGTGGGGTAGCATTGCTGGTAAAGGAGGGGATTAATGCAATGGAAAGGAAGGATATTAACTCGGATGAAACGGAATCTGTATGGGTAGAAATGAGAAATAGCAAGGGGAGGAAAACGTTAGTGGGTGTGATATATAGGCCTCCAAATAGTAATATGGAGGTGAGGGAAGGCATAAAAAGGGAAATTAGAGAAGCGTGCGATAAGAGCACAGCTGTCATCATGGGTGACTTTAATTTACATATTGATTGGACTACCCAAATTAGTAAAAATTCTGAGGAGGAGGAATTCCTGGAATGTTTTCGGGACGGTTATCTGGACCAATATGTCGAGGAGCCGACTCGAGATCAGGCCATTTTAGACTGGGTATTGTGCAATGAGAAGGGACTTATCAACAATCTTCTTGTACGAGGCCCCTTGGGTCAGAGCGATCATAATATGATCGAGCTCTCAGTCGAGATGGAGAGTGAGGAAATTGAATCAGAGACTAAGGTCCAGAACTTAAATAAAGGGAATTACGAGGGTATGAGACGGGAATTGGGTAAGATTGATTGGGTGGTGTTTCTGGGGGGATTGACAGTGGATAGACAATGGCAAGCATTCAAAGATAGAATGGAAGAATTCCAGAACATGTTTATACCGGTTTGGCATAAAAATAAACCTAAAAAGGTGGCTCAACCGTGGATAACGAGGGAAATTAGGGACAGCATAAAATCAAAAAAAAGGGCATATCAACTGGCAAAAAAAAGCACCAGACCGGAAGATTGGGGGCAGTACAGGATACAGCAAAAGAGGACAAAGGGATTAATCAGGAAGGGGAAAATAGAATACGAAAGTAAACTTGCAGCAAACATAAAGACAGACTGCAAAAGCTTTTATCGGTATATCAGGAGGAAAAGACTGGTAAAATCCCAAGTCGGTCCCTTGCAGTCCGATTCGGGAGAATATATAATGGAGAATAAGGAAATGGCAGACCAATTAAACTCATACTTTGGTTCTGTATTCACAAAGGAGGACACAAATAACCTCCCAGGAATATCGGCAAACATAGGGACTAATGAGAGGGAGGAGCTGACAGAAATTAGTATCTCTAGGGATATGGTGTTGGGTAAGTTGAGGGGACTGAAGGCCGACAAATCCCCGGGGCCTGATAAACTACATCCTAGGGTACTTAAGGAGGTGGCCCTGGAGATAGCAGATGCTCTAAGGATCATCTTCCGGAACTCCATTGACTCGGGAACAGTACCCGTGGATTGGAGGGTAGCTAATGTTACCCCAATATTTAAAAAGGGGGGTAGAGAGAAAGCAGGGAATTATAGACCAGTAAGCCTTACATCGGTTGTGGGCAAAATGCTAGAGTCCATTATTAAGGATAAAATAGCGGAGCACTTGACAAATGGGGAAAGGATCGGACAGAGTCAACATGGATTTACAAAGGGTAAATCGTGTTTGACTAATCTGCTGGAATTTTTTGAGGAAGTAACTGGTAAAATAGATGGGGGAGAGCCAGTGGATGTGGTGTACCTTGACTTCCAGAAAGCCTTCGATAAGGTTCCACACAAAAGATTATCATGCAAAATTAAGGCTCATGGGATTGGGGGCAAAGTATTAACGTGGATAGAGAACTGGCTGGCGGATAGAAAACAGAGAGTTGGAATAAACGGCTCGTTTTCGGAGTGGCAGGCAGTGACCAGCGGGGTGCCGCAAGGATCTGTCCTGGGACCCCAGCTGTTCACAATATATATAAATGATCTGGATCAGGGAATTGGATGCAATATTTCCAAATTCGCTGACGACACTAAACTAGGAGGAGGGGTGGGCTCTGATGAGGATGTCAGGAGGCTACAGTGCGATTTGGACAGGTTGGGGGAATGGGCGGATACGTGGCAGATGCACTATAATGTGGATAAATGCGAGGTTATCCACTTTGGGGGTAAAAACAGGAGGGTAGATTATTATCTAAATGGCAATAGATTGGGAGATGGGGAAGTGCAGAGGGACCTGGGTGTTCTTGTGCACCAGTCACTGAAGGAGAGCATGCAGGTGCAACAGGCGATTAAGAAGGCAAATGGTATGTTGGCCTTCATATCAAGGGGGTTCGAGTATAGGAATAGGGATACCTTACTACAGCTGTACAAGGTGCTGGTGAGACCGCATCTGGAGTATTGTGTACAGTTTTGGTCGCCCCATCTGCGGAAGGATGTTCTTGCCATGGAAAGAGTGCAGCGGCGATTCACCAGGCTGATACCTGGAATGGCGGGAATGACCTACGAGGAGAGATTGAATAGTTTGGGCTTGTACTCACTGGAGTTTAGAAGATTGAGAGGGGATCTCATCGAAACATATAAAATTATGGCAGGCCTGGACAGGCTGAATTCAGAGAGAATGTTTCCAATGGCAGGGGAGCACAGAACCAGGGGCCACAGTCTAAAAATAGCAGGCAAATCATTTAAAACAGAGATGAGGAAGAATTTCTTCACTCAAAGAGTGGTGAGCCTGTGGAATTCCCTGCCACAGAGGGCTGTGAAGGCTAATTCAATAAATATTTTCAAGAGAGAATTGGATATATTTCTGAAGGCTAAGGGGATTAAGGGTTACGGAGAAAAGGCGGGGACGGGGTACTGAACTGGTAAGATCAGCTAAGATCTCAGATGAAGATCAGCCATGATCTCATTGAATGGCGGAGCAGGCTCGAAGGGCCGAATGGCCTACTCCTGTTCCTATCTCTATGTTTCTATGTTTTTACCTGTGGCTGCTTGACCACAAGGGGCATCAGAGCTGATCCCGATCACATCCTCCCTTGAAGTCCACAGACACACACCCAGCAGGTATCAATGGATAACAATTAGGAGCAGAAACCCTGGCCAATTTTTATCTCCCTTACTGAAGCTAGTGCCAGCACCCCTAATCCTGCCAGAGATAACACATTGGACATGCCAGAAACAAACATGGGCCTCAGCATCTCACTTAGCCATGAGGAAGGGGAGCAAAAGTTTCCTTAGCTGTTAACACTTACAAAATATTTCCTTCTCTGCCAAAAACAAAGCTACCTGGAACAAATATTTCAGTGTAGATTTTTTAGTGTGTGTGGCTCACCTACTCATTAGGTAATTTCACTGAGCTGTTGAGGGAACAATAGCTTTTAGGTTTATGTAGATATTTCAGCCGGGAAATTCGATAATGACAAAAAGTGGGCACGGGCACTGGGATGCAAGATATGCCCGCGCCTGTTCAAAAAGCGCAGGCAGCACGTCAACTTAGTTCTGCCTTATAATTATAATGCACAACCTAGCATTGAATGTGCTAGGCTGCGTGCTCAGCAGGGGGCCGAAGTTCACGTTGCTCGAGCGAGGCTGGCTTTACTTAAAGCTAGCCTGCTCTCCTTAAAGGCAGTCTGCAGCTCTTAAAGCTGTGCTGCCTTTTACAGATAAAAAAAACTAAAATTGCTTCAGCACTAGGCAGTCTGCACCTCTTAAAGGTGAGCTGCCTTCTGCTGATCAAAAATGTTAAAAGAGGTTCAGCTCTAACACAAATGGCTCAACAGGCCAGGGAAAGGGCACCCAGGGTCTCGGATGCAGCACTTGAGCTTTGTGCAGGGGTTAACACTGGAAGAGAGGTCCTCTACCCACAGGGAGCCAGGAGGCCCTACAGAAAGAAGGATCTGGGACCAAATCGCTGAGGAGGTCACTGCCAGCAGTGTCACCCCAGGACCTGGCCCCTGGAAGTTTCATGACCTTAGACCGGTGGTCAAGGTCAGTGAATGCATCTTCAAAAGCTGTCTCCTACCAACTGCACCACAAGCCTCACACACTGCTCAATGCATGACCCCCGCCCCATCACTCACCTACCAACAATCGCCACAAAACACGAGGTACACCTCACATTCCTAGTTTCACCTCAACCCCTTGGAGGAGACGGTGCTGGCCATTCTTGGTAGAGGCATGCTGGTTGAGACCTTGGCCAGCAGCAGGGCTGAAAGAACACTTAGAAAATCATAACATGATTAGGCAGAGTTAACATGGTTTTATGAAAGGGAAATCGTGTTTGACAAATTTATTAGAGTTTTTGGAGGATGTAACTAGCAGGGTAGATAAAGGGGAACCAATGGATGTAGTATATTTGGATTTCCAAAAGGCATTCAATAAGGTGCCACATAAATAGTTATTAAACAAGATTAGGGCTCATGGGGTTGGGGGTAATATAGTAGCATGGATAGAGGATTGGTTAATGGACAGAAAACAGAGAGTAGGGATAAACGGATCTTTTTCAGGTTGGCAGGCTGTAACTAGTGGAGTGCCGCAAGGATCAGTGTTGGGGCCTCAGCTATGTACAATCTATATTAATGACCTAGATGAAGGGACCACGTGTAATGTATCCAAGTTTGCTGATGATACAAAGCTAGGTGGGACAGTAAGCTGCGAGGAGAACTCGTGGGCTGGAATTTTGCCGGTGCTCAGAGAGCAGGTTTGGAGGCGGGACCGCTGTCAAAATCACAAAGATTGACAGCGGGTAGGAAACACGATGTCACCTGCCTCCAATCAATCATCCCAAGTATCAGGTCCCCGATTTATGCATGGACCCGACACCTAGTGGCGGGAAGAGGATTAAAGCCACTTACCTGCCTGTTAACAGGTACTTGATAGTTGTTAACAAGCTCTTTTTCAATTTTTCTGCTTCTGCCTCGGGTTTCCCGGTGTCTGGGCACCATGCCAGATAAGTATGGCATGTTGTGAGTCTGCTGTAATGTTTCTGCATTGATGACAGCCGCAGAAGTGGTGTGAAGGATCCAGTGGTGCACTGGTGAGTTTCAAATGTAAGAAAATGTTGGGAAAATCATTTTAATGCATTTACACTTTTCTGTAGGTAAGAAGTTTTGAATTGGATGTCTAGTCCCACCTCATTGGGAGAACCTCTCTCACAAGTGACAGATCGCTTCTGTAACCTCACCTGCAGCTGCCATCTGTTCTAGCCTATGGAGGGAGTCATTGGAGAGCCTGGGTGCAAGAGCTCACCTTTGTACAGTGATTGACAGTGTTTACAGCACCTCAATGCTGTCAAACACTGAGAAATGAGCTGTTAAAAAAATTGTGCGTGGTCCCTTTAAGAAAACTGGCAGATGATGCGTCATCAAATGACATCATCTGACTGGCTTACTCTTATTTGGCCGGCAAGCCCGCAGGGTGGGCTTAACAAGGTCAATCAAGGGAAATTCACGTCCATGGGCCGGATGCTGTTGGGGGCGGGACTGGAACCCGGAAACCAGCTGATCCGCTCCCAAGCCACATCCAATTACAAAATCACGGCCAAAGAGTCTGCAAAGGGATAGATAGACTAAGTGAATGGGCAGTAAGGTGGCAGATGGAGTATAATGTAGGGAAATGTGAGGTTATTCACTTTGGTAGGAAGAATAGAAAAATAGAATTTTTTTAAATGGTCAGAAAATTTCAAATGTTGGTGTTCAGAGAGATTTAGGTGTCCTCATGCAAGAAACACAGAAAGCTAGCATGCAGGTACAGCAAGCAATAAGGAAAGCAACTGGCATGTTGGCCTTTATTGCAAGGGGGTTGGAGTATAAGAGTAAGGAAGTCTTGCTACAATTGTACAGGGCCTTGGTCAGACCACACCTGGAGTACTGTGCACAGTTTTGGTCTCCTTAATAAGGAAGGAGATACTTGCCTTGGAGGCGGTGCAACGAAGGTTCACTAGATTGATTCCTGGGATGAGAGGGCTGTCCTATGAGGAGAGATTGTGTAGAATGGGCCTATACTCACTGGAGTTTAGAAGAATGAGAGGTGATCTCATTGAAATATACAAGATTCTGAAGGGGCTTGACAGACAGGGTAGATGCTGAGAGAAAAACAGAAAATGCTGGAGAAACTCAGCAGGTCAGGCAGCATGACCTGCTGAGTTTCTCCAGCATTTTCTGTTTTTATTTCAGATTTCCAGCATCTGCAGTCTTTTTTTTTTGTAGCTGCTGAGAGGTTGTTTCCCCTGGCTGGAGTATCTAGAACTAGGGGGCATAGTCTCAGGGTAAGGGGTAGGCCATTTAAGACTGAGATGAGGAGGAATTTCTTCACTCGGAGGGTTGTGAATCTTTGGAATTCTCTGCCACAGAGGGCTGTGAATGCTGAGTCTTTGAGTATATTCAAGGCTGAGATAGATAGATTTTTGGACTCGAGGGGAATCAAGGGATATGGAGATCTGGTGAGAAAGTGGAGTTGAGGTCGATGATCAGCCATGATCTCATTGAATGGCGGAGCAGGCTTGAGGGGCCGTATGGCCTACTCCTGCTCTTATTTCTTATGTTCTTATGTTCTAATACAAGATTCTGGTATCCTCATACGTTATTCTCCTTCTCACATCCCATTTCTCCCTCATCCCACTAGCTCTTCTGATGTACAAGCTGCACATGATGTAAGCATGCACCTCTTGCTTCCCCCCCCCCCACCCTCACCACAACCCTACCCTTGTGCTTTCCTCACTTCAGACACCCAAAAATTCAGCCTGCCATTCAGTGGGTTAATAAGAAGAGGGAGAGGAGAGTGGAGAAGAAAAAGAAACACCGTCACTCGATTTCACGTTCTCAGCCAGCAGCTTCTCGAGGTCATCCTGCAAGGCCATCTGCAGTGACCCCACTGAAAGCCAGCAGCCTTCTACTAGCCATGCTGCAGCCACTGGAGTGGCACTGTGTAAGAGCACTAGGACAGGCAAAGGCACACACTAAGGGAATGTACAAGGGTCATTAGTTGATTTTTTTGATGTAACATTGGATGCATATATAGAAACGTTTGGATTGGAAAGTTTATTTTGTGGTGGCTTTTATTTCAGCATTGTGGCCAAGAGGACGCTGAGATGCTCAGTAACAGAGGGAAGGGAAGGTGTGGGACAAATGTTGAAAGGTGAATTGGGGTTGTGGTCACTGGTACCGCAGGTGGATGATTCAATCCCGAATATCCCGGCCAGAAAGGGATTTTCTGCTTCCTCCTCTTCTGTGTCTTCCTCTTCAGCTTCCTCCTCCTTCTGCTTCCTCTTCCTCCTGCGAGCAGCTTGTCTCCTTTGCTGCCTGTGCTCCACCTCCATGTCATGCTGCAGCCCAAGGGGAATTGCAACCAGAGCCCCCAGGGCTAGGAAAAAGTGATGTTCTCAGAGGCCTTCCTTTAAGAGTCAAAGCCTTGCACACGTCTAGCAGCACTCCCTGCAGTCCCTGCAGACTTTAACAATTTTTTTAATGTATTGCACCAAGCCACTACTCCAATAAAATGTAAAGAAACCAGTACAAAAGCAAAAGTCTAAACTTACCTGAAAGTTGTGTGTGTCCCTTTAAGAAGCACAGGCAGAGGCTCCACTGCTGCACACACGTCCTGCCCTGCATGGTTTGGAGAGGGCGTTAGTAAGAGCAGCGACATCCAGAATCCCAGATCGTGCGTCAATTCAGGTGTTGCATGCCGATTGACGTCACGATCTGGATCATTTAAATATGTGAAGTGAGCACAGGCAGCAGCAGCGCTGCCAACCTGCCCAAAAAGGCGGCCGCCGCATTTTGCACCAGAGCTAAAGCGATGCGACCGCCATTTTTTCTTCCAAATTGGCCTTAACGGCTCCAATTTCACGGCCATAGACTTAAATCTTAGCATACAAGTATGGAATCAGACAACGATTTACATGTACTTCCTCGAATATTATATACTATATTCACTGCTCATGATATGATCTCTACATTGGGAAGACCAAACACAGAGTAGGTGACTGCTTTGTCAAACGTATCCATTCTGTAATGTATGTACCTTTAAGGGAGAGAACTACTTTTTACTGCTCCTGTATACTGTAGTACCGGCAGTGACCACACCTGTATATAAACCCTGAGTAGTGATCTGTATAGTTAGTTCTAGAGTAACCCTCATTCAGTAAACACCTGTTGAATCGTTTCCTGCAGTCTTTTGTCTGATTATTGAAGGACAAACATTAAGATACACGGATCTAACATTGGCGATGAGGAGATTCGAACCTACCTGCAACTCTGCATCACCTCCCAGGGATTCGCTCTTGGAGAACAGTGGAAGAAGGCCGAGTCCAGAAGCACGGGCGTCGACCACGGGCAACCGCCCAGTCATCCAGCGGAGATTTGAGCATCGCAGGGGAGGCTGTCGAGAGCCAGGCTTGGCTTTCCAGTCACGGTGGTCCAGCGGCACGGGCTGGCAACAGGTACTGCGCAGACCCATCCCGGACAGCGACGGGCTAGAGCCCGACCGAGCGGCACAGAAAAAGGCCAAGCAGCGTCGACGGGGGAGAGAGAGAGGGCAGAGCGCATAGGGCGCAGCTGGTGTTCAGGACCAAGCGGCGTCAATGGGGGAGAGAGGCGAGAGAGAGCAGAGCGCAGCCGGTGTTCAAGGGCCGAGCAGCGTCAACGGGGGAGAGAGGTGCGCAGGAAAATGCGCAGAGCGCAGCCGGTGTTCAAGGACCGAGCAGCGTCGATGGGGGAGAGAGGCGCGCAGGAAAATGCGAAGCACTGCCATTGCCACGAAGACCGCAGAGAGCGGCATTGGCAGCAGCGCAGGAGCAGCGCACGAAACCCACAGGGCGTCGCCATTTGCCACGAGGACCGCCGAGAGCGGCGTTGGCAGCAGTGCGGGAGATGCCATTTTAAGCTGCAGCGGGGAAGGAAGGAAAGCGCGGGAGACACCATTTTAAGCCAGTCTAACCACACCCAAAAATGCCAAAGAGTGGCAGTATCACAGCGTTCGACAATGAAGTCGAAGATTGGACAACATATGTCGAACGCATAGAAGTATACTGCAAGGCGAATGAAGTGCCAGATGACAAGGAAGCGCTGGTATTGTTGAATTCAATGGGTGCAAAAACGTACGGCTTACTACGAAACCGACTAACCCCAGAGAAGCCAGTAGAAAAGGATTTTGAAAACATAGTGTCAATCCTACAGGACCACTTAAACCCCACACCGCTGCTGATAGCAGAAAGATTTAAGTTTCACAAAAGGAACCAGCATAAAGATGAAAGTAATGCTGAGTATTTAACGGAACTGCGCAAGCTATCGAAACACTGCTAGTTTGGAACGGGACTAGCAGATACTTTAAGGGACAAGTTTGTGTGTGGGCTTCAAAGTGAAGGAACCCAGAAACGGCTTCTATCAGAAAAGGATCTTACGCTGGACAAGGCTTTCAGCATTGCAATATCACACGAAGCAGCAGCACGGGGCGCGGCAGAGATACAACGGAGACCGCAAGAATATGGCACAAATGAAATGTCATACGGAACAGTGAAGTGCTATCGCTGCGGCAGAACAACACACGACCATAATGATTGCTGGTTCAAGGACAAAGTGTGCAGACAGTGTGGAAAAGTAGGACACATAGCAAGAGTCTGCAGGTCGGGAAGGAAAACCAGCAGCAAGAAATCTCCACAGGAGAAGTACAAGAAGGTACATAAGGTGACGGAGAGTAGTTCAGACGAACAGAAGAGTGATACAGACTCCAGAAGCAAGGAGCTGGGTTGTCTAAAACTACATAATGTGATCAAAACGGAGGATCACCAAACTATCTGGGTCACGCTCAAGATAGCAGGAGTCCAAGTGAAAATGGAATTGGACACAGGATCAGCCCTAACAGTCATAAACCGAAGTGACTACAAGCGGCTATTCTCACATATACCCTTGAGAGATACAAAGATTGTCTTGAAGACGTACACGGGGCAAAAAGCCTACTCCAAAGGAAAAATAGGGTGAACGTTATATATAACAGCAAGGAAACACCAAAAATGGACCTATATGTATTGCCAGATGGAGGACCACCACTACTAGGACATGAATGGATCCGGAAGATACAGCTAGATTGGCATTCCATACAGGCACTGACTGTGGCTGACAAAAAGGATGACGACGTCACACCTGGTCAACTGTCAAAGATCCTAACTGACGCGAAAGAAGTGTTCCAGCAAGGACTCGGAACACTAAAAGGCATGATAGCGATGATTAAAATTGAAGAAGATGCAAGCCCAAAATTTTTTAAGGCCAGACCGGTACCTTATGCGATCCGCCCAGCCGTCGAAGCAGAGCTGGAGAGTCTGGAACATTCAGGTGTACTGTCCAAGGTAGACTGGAGCGAGTGGGCTACACCCATCGTCCCTGTGATGAAAAAGTCGTTGAGCAGCACGCCTGGGGAACCAAGGAAGGTTCGCATCTGTGGGGACTTTAAGGTAACAGTGAACCCACTCCTTCACACCGTACAATATCCACTTCCACGGATTGAAGATATTTTCGCCTCGCTATCTGGAGGGAAACACTTCACTAAGATTGATCTGGCCCAGGCGTATCTGCAAATGGAGGTAGAAGAAACATCAAAAAAATACCTCACAATCAACACCCATAAAGGTCTCTACCAATACAACCGGCTGGTATTCGGGGTAGCATCAGCTCCGGCTATTTGGCAGAGGGCAATGGAACAAGTCCTGCAAGGGATCCCAAGGACCCAGTGTTATTTGGATGACATCCTGGTCACGGGCGAAAATGACAGTGATCACCTTGCCAACCTGGAGCAGGTGCTCACTAGATTGCAGGAATATGGGCTCCGAGCTAACCGCCCCAAATGCGAGTTTTTTAGAAAACAGATCTCGTATTGTGGCCACGTTATCGATAAAGAGGGGTTACATAAGTCCCCAGAGAAGATTGAGGCAGTAGTCAAGGCTCCAGCACCGGAAAATGTGTCACAACTGAGGTCGTTCCTCGGGCTGGTAAACTACTACCATAAGTTCTTGCCAAATTTGTCTACAATACTACACCCACTGAACACCCTACTGCAAACTGGGGTGCCATGGAAGTAGAGTGACGAATGTAGATGAGCTTTCCAGAAGAGCAAAGCACTAATCACATCGAAAGAGGTATTGGCCCATTACAACCCGGCATTACCAATTCGGTTGGCATGTGATGCATCACCCTACGGCATTGGAGCGGTGCTGTCGCACAAATTCTCGGACGGCTCAGAGAGGCCAATAGCCTTTGCGTCACGATTACTAACCTCAGCCGAGCGTAACTACGCCCAGATTGACTGGGAGGCCCTCAGCCTAGTGTGGGGAGTGAAAAAGTTCAATCACTATCTGCATGGGCAGAAGTTCACCTTGCTGACTGACCACCAACCACTTGTCTCCACCTTTAACCCAAAGAAGGGCGTTCCGGTGATGACTGCGCAACGGCTGCAAAGATGGTCCCTTTTTCTAGGGGCGCACCAATATGAAATCGAGTATAAGGGCACGAAACAGCATGGAAATGCTGATGGGCTATCACGCCTGCCACTGCCTACTGCGGAGGAAGAACCAGCAGTGGATCCTGTCGAAATATTTCATTCGACTATAATTGAATGCTTGCCAGTAACTAACGCTGGCATAGAGAAGGAGACCCGAAATGACCCGACACTGTCTCGGGTATATGATTTGACGGTGAAGGGATGGTCAGCACATGGCGACTCACTGTTGCCAGCATTTTCATCCAGAAGAGAACAGCTGTCAGTATGCCAGGGGACCTTGATGTGTGGATCCCGAGTGGTAATTCCACCCAAGTTAAGGGAGAGAGTGCTCAATGAGCTTCACGAAGGTCATCTGGGAGGGGTGAAAATGAAAGCCTTGCTAGGGCTTATGTGTGGTGGCCGGGGATTGATCAGCAAATCGAGGACCTGACAAAGAGCTGCTCAGGATGCCAGAAGTTCCAAAATGCACCACCACATGCCCCTCTACACCCATGGGAGTGGCCCTCATCTCCATGGCAACGGGTGCATATTGATTTTGCTGGTCCATTCATGGACTCAATGTTTTTAATAGCCATGGATGCGCACTCGAAATGGCCTGAGGTGATCAAAATGTCCTCCACCACCATGGAGAAAACGATTGCAGTCCTACGGACCATTTTTGCCAGGAACGGCTTGCCAGAGCAGATTTGCTCTGATAACGGACCACAGTTTGTGTCCGAAGAGTTTCGAAGATTTATGAAAAGGAATGGGGTAAGGCATTACACATCCGCCCCGTATCATCCAGCCACAAATGGATTGGCTGAGAGGTTCGTACAAACCTTTAAAAAAGCAGTAAGGGCCATGTGCGATGACGACATTCCACTGCAGCATAAGGTGGACAATTTCCTGTTAGCCTACAGAAATGCGACACATGCAGTCACCAACCAGGCCCCGGCCATGATGTTCTTTAATTGAAGGTTGCGATCTCGTCTGGATTTGCTCAGACCAAATGTACGAAGAGATGTTGAGAGTAAGCAATTCCAGCACATCAATGAGAAGCCGACAAGGAGCTTCAATGTAGGGCAACCAGTCTTGGCCCGCGACTACCGAACAGAGAAATGGCAACCAGGAACGATATGCACACGGCAGGGGCCACTAATGTACACAGTGGATGTTGGGGAGAACATTGTGAGACGCCATGCTGACCAGATCCTAGAGTCACAGCAACGAGTCAACCCCATGTCTCGGCCATACGTACCTGGTGAGGAACCCGACGTACAGGTCGCATCTACCTCAGAAACAATAGCATTGGAAGCTGATGAATCAACTGACGACAGGGTGCTAGAATCGCCTCCGCACCAAGAGCGAGACACTCGGGAAAGGCGTTATCCAGAAAGAATCAGGAAGCCTCCCCAAAGACTGAATTTATAAATAGACTATTTTCAGCTAATGTTGCATGTTAAAAGTGTTAATTGTAATTAGTTTGATATTTAATTGTTAAATGAGTGTTATGGTACTGTTAATCTAAAAGGGGAGGAATTGTAATGTATGTACCTTTAAGGGAGAGAACTACTTTTTACAGCTCCTGTATACTGTAGTACCGGCAGTGACCACACCTGTATATAAACCCTGAGTAGTGATCTGTAGAATTAGTTCTAGAGTAACCCTCATTCAGTAAACACCTGTTGAATCGTTCCCTGCAGTCTTTTGTCTGATTATTGAAGGACAAACATTAAGATACACGGATCTAACACACTCTGTCTGCAAGTGTGACCCCAAACTATCTGTGGCTCACCATGCTAACTCCCCTCCCATTCCCTCTCTGTCATTGGCCTCATACACTGTTCCAGCGAAGCCCAACGCAAGCTTCAGAACTACTACATCATTCCCCTAAACACCCTGGTCTGAACAATGACTTCAGTAACTTTTGACTTTAGCTATTCCCTCACTTTCAAACCAGTTTTAATTTCATACCAGACCCTCAGGTTTAAGATTTCTCCCGTCTTCCATTTTTTTCATGTGTCCTCAGGGCTCCTGTATTGTTAGCTATTTTACACACCTTTATTCCTTTAATGTTTTAATGTACTTGACAGAGATTTTTTACATTATTCCTCTCATGATTCCTCTCTGCATTTGTCTGTTTGCTTTCTATTTCCCTCTTCCCTTTCTCTGATTGTATTAATATGCCTGTCTGCCTCTAATTTTTCTGTTCTGAAGAAAGGCTCAGACTGAAAATGTAAACAGTTCTCTTCTCTTCACAGATGTTGACTGGTCTGCTGAGTGTTTCCAGCATCTTCTGGTTCTGCTGCAGATTTCCAGCAGCTGCCGTATTTTGCTTTATAACAATATGGAACCAATTTGAGGACATTCGCACTCTGATGTATGCAGCAAAATAGAGACTGAAAAAACCAAACAGCTCAGCAAAAGTATCGGAGAAAAAGCACGATCTACAGCAAAACCTGATTTTGCATATTTGTGACAAAAGTTCCTGGCAGTTCAGTTGGGGGATGTGAGTCAGCATCTGGTCTGCTAAAAAGAGGTCATAGTTAATTTTCAGTAGCTTAATGGGAAGGGATAGTGTTCACTTTATGGCTACAAAGTGGTGGCATGTGTATGTGTGCTAATCTCTAACAGACCAGTGGGTAAGGACAGGGGTTTGACTTTAATTCTCTAATGCCCTGAAAGTGTGTGTGTGTGTGTGTGTGTGTGGGTTGGGAGGAGAGGCAATAGATGTGCAAGTAATGGATGTTTGGATGGCCTTTGTGATCTTGTGATGGTTAACAAGGTGTACAAGAGTTAATTATGACCGATTTCATCTAGAGAAATGCTATTACTGATTTACAGAGCTGCTGATGTTTCTAATACATACAACACTGTGAGTTCTAAATACAGCAGTCAGTACTTGTGAGATTATCTATGTGTTTTGCTGAGGAACACTAATGACTGAATTCTAATTCCCCACTGAAGGCTGATAAACAACACCACTCCCTGTTAATCTGCCACTTTACTGCATTGTGTCATGTGTAGCTGTGATTAAATACAGTATAGATGTATGGAAATAAATACCTTATTAAGGAATTTCCCAAGTATCTGTATAAGAAAGCTGTTCATCATCGTCGCTGGGTCAAAATCCTGGAACTCCCTCCCTAACAGCACTGTAGGAGTATGTTCACCACACAGACAGCAGCGGTTCAAGAAGGCGACTCACCACCACCTTCTCAAGGGTATCTCGGGATGGGCAACAAATGCCGGCCTTGCCAGCGGAGCCCACATCCATGAATGAATATAAAAAAAAGTTCCCTTGGTGGGTAAATGCACGACTCAGGAAATTTTGATCCTTGGTTTGTATTACGTCCGTGAATGATTGAGACACGGACAGCAGGAGTTGAACAAAACAAGTCTTTACTGATGGAAGTCAATAGTGAAACTGAAAACAACAGAAGCTCACTAGCGCCTTTTATACAGGGGTGGTCACTGCCGGTACTGCAGTCTGAGACCAGTTATTCTCTTAAAGGTACATACACAACAATTCCTCCCTTTTAGATAAACAGTACATAACATTCATTTAACAACTAAATGATAACTAATTACAATCACAATTACGGTTGCTAGATACATTGGTTAAGTTTAAACAATTATAAGTTCAGTCTTTGAGGAGGCTTCCTGATTCTGTCTGGATAACGCCTCTTTGGGGTATCAGGTTCTTCTGGCAATGTTGAGTCGGGATCAATGTCGTTGTTTGGTTCATCTGCTTCCAATATAACCGGTTCTGCGGTAGCTGTAATTGGAACATCGCTTTCATTACCAGGTGTATCAGATCGTGGTGTGGAGTTGACGTTTTCCAGTGACTCTAGAATTTGGTCAGCATGGCATCTTACAATGCTCTCCCCAACGTCCACGGTATACATGAGAGGTCCTTGTTGTGTACAAATCGTTCCTGGCTGCCATTTCTCAGTGCGGTAGTCCCGGGCCAAAACTGGTTGACCTATCTTAAAACTCCTGGTCGGCCTTTCATTCATATTCTGAAACTGCTTGTTCTCCACATCTCTTCGGACATTTGGCTTAACCAAATCCAAGCGGCATCGTAGTCTTCGATTGAAGAACATCATGGCTGGAGTTTGGTTGGTAACCGCATGTGTCGCATTCCGGTAGGCAAACAAGAAGTTGTCCACCTTGTGTTGTAGGGGTATATCTTCATTACACATTGCCTTGATAGCCTTCTTGAATGTTTGGACAAACCTCTCGGCCAATCCATTAGTGGCTGGATGATATGGGGCAGATGTGTAATGCTTAACACCATTGTTCTTTAAGAACCTCCGGAACTCTTCAGACACAAACTGTGGTCCATTGTCAGAGCAAATCTGTTCAGGCAGCCCATTCCTGGCGAATATGGTTCGTAAAACTGTGATAGTTTTTTCCGTGGTGGTTGAGGACATTTTTATTACCTCTGGCCACTTTGAATGTGCATCCACCGCAATTAAAAACATCGAGTCCATGAAGGGACCAGCAAAATCAATGTGCACCCTTTGCCATGGAGATGAGGGCCACTCCCATGGATGCAGAGGAGCTTGTGGTGGGGCGTTTTGGACCTTCTGGCATCCTGCACAGCTCTTGGTCATCTCTTCGATTTCTCTATCGATTCCCGGCCACCACACAAACGCTCTGGCTAAGTTCTTCATTTTTACCCCACCCAGATGACCCTCATGAAGCTCATTGAGCACTCTATCCATCAACTTAGGTGGAATTACTACTCTGGATCCACACATCAAGGTTCCTCTGCACACTGACAGCTGTTCTCTTCTCGGCGAGAATGCTGGCAGCAGTGGTTCGCCATGTGCTGGCCATCCCTTCACCGTTAAATCATAGACCCGTGATAGTGTCGGGTCATTCCGTGTTTCCTTTTCTATGTTTGCATTCGTCACAGGGAGACATTCGACTATGGTCGAGTGGAATAACTCCATTGGATCCACTGCAAGGTCTTCTTCTTCCACCGTCGGCAACGGTAGGCGTGACAATCCATCAGCATTTCCATGCTGTTTAGTTCCTTTGTAATCGATGTCATATTGGTGTGCCCCTAGGAAAAGGGACCACCTCTGCAGCCGTTGTGCTGTCATTATCGGTACGCCCTTCTGAGGGTTGAAAATGGAGACAAGAGGTTGATGATCGGTTAGTAGGGTAAATTTTTGACCGTGCAGGTAGTGATTGAACTTGTTCACCCCCCACACTAGGCTGAGGGCCTCTCTGTCAATCTGGGCGTAGTTACGCTCGGCAAAAGTTAACGAGCGTGACGCAAAAGCTATCGGCCTCTCTAAACCATCAAGGAATTTATGTGACAGTACCGCCCCAATGCCGTAGGGAGACGCATCACACGCCAGTCTGATCGGCAGTGCTGGGTTGTAGTGAGCCAATACTTCCCTTGAAGTGATTAAGTCCTTACTCTTCTGAAAGGCCCGCTTACAATCATCGCTCCATTTCCATGCTACCCCCGTTCGTAGCAGGGCGTTCAGTGGGTGCAGAATTGTCGACAAATTCGGCAAAAACTTATGGTAGTAATTCACCAATCCGAGGAATGACCTCAGTTGCGGCACATTTTCAGGCGCTGGGGCCTTAACAACCGCTTCAATTTTGTCAGGGGACTTATGTAACCCCTCTTCATCAATCACGTGGCCACAATACGATATCTGTTTCTTAAAAAATTCGCACTTGGGGCGGTTGGCTCGCAGCCCATGTTCTCGTAGTCTAGTGAGCACCTGTTCTAGGTTGTTAAGGTGTTCACTGTCATCTTCACCTGTCACAAGGATGTCGTCCAAGTAACACTGAGTCCCCGGAATCCCTTGCAGGACTTGTTCCATCGCTCTTTGCCATATCGCCGGAGCCGATGCTACTCCGAATACCAATCGATGATACTGGTAAAGACCTTTGTGAGTGTTTATCGTGAGATACTTCCTAGAGGACTCTTCAACCTCCATCTGCAAATATGCTTGTGCTAGGTCAATTTTTGTAAAACACTTCCCTCCAGCCAGTGAGGCGAAGATGTCTTCTATCCTTGGAAGAGGATATTGTACTGTGTGAAGGACTGGGTTCACCGTCACCTTGAAATCCCCACAGATGCGATTCTTCCTTGGCTCCCCGGACTTATTGCTTAACGTTTTCTTCATGACAGGAATGATGGGTGTCGCCCACTCACTCCAGTCGACCTTAGACAACATGCCTGCCTTCTCCAGATTCTCCAGCTCTGCTTCGACGGCTGGGCAAATTGCATATGGTACCGGTCTTGCTTTGAAAAACTTGGGAACTGCATTTTCTTCTATTTTTATCGAGGCGGTTACGCCTTTAAGCGTGCCCAGTTCTTGTTGAAATACCTCTTTGGCGTTAGCTAAGATTGTTGACAATCATCCAGGAGTGACGTCTTCATCTTTTTTACCGTCCACCGTCATTGCATGAATGGAGTGCCAATCTAAGTTTATCTTCCTGATCCATTCCCGTCCCAATAACGGTGGTCCACCATTTGGCAGTATGTAGAGATACAATTTCCGTATTTTCTTGCCGTTGTATTCGACAGGCACCCTTATTTTTCCTCTGGGGTATACTTTTTGCCCCGTATACGTCGTCAAGACGATGGATGTCTCTCTCAAGGGTATGTGTGAAAATAGCCGCTCGTAGTCTCGTCGATTCATGACGGTTAGCGCTGATCCTGTATCCAATTCCATTTTAACTTGGGACCCTGCTATCGTGAGGGTGACCCAAATGGTTCGGTGATCCTCTTTTGCGATTACATTGTGAAGTTTGAGACAGCTTAGTCTCCTGTTCCCAGATTCACTATCGCTGATCTGGTCTTCGGAACTACTGTCCGTCATCTTTTGTACTTTCTTGTACGGTTTGTAAGGGGTCGTTTTAACGAGCTTATGGTGTGCTAGATCGGTTTTGATTTCGCACTGCTCGTGAGCGGTTCTGAAGCGTTCCCCCCTCACCGGTTCTAGACACTGGGCTTATTGCCAGACAACCTTGATGTGTGGCCCAACTTGTGACTCGGAAGACAAATGGATCAGGTGAGACAAGGTGAGTTTTAAATCAGAAATATCTTAATAAACACAGAGAATGCAAGAATCAATTTAGACAAAAATCATCAGCACGTCTCCCAATGGGAACTAAAATTTAACACACAAGGAATAACTTTGACTATCTTAAATCATACAACAATTCTTAATCAGCGGTATACTAAAACGGGGGTGGGAACAGCGCACGGACACATCGAGGGATAAATCACACTCCTGAATTACAAAACCCTTAATGTTACAAACCCTCCCGTTGCTAAAATATACCTCAACTATGTCAGTTAGGTAGAGTTGGGCCTTTATGCTCACCAGAATTTTAAAACCCTCCTGGACCTTGGTACTCCTTGTTACGTCCGGGATCTCCAATCTTCCTTATGGGAGCAGCACCTGGACCCGCTCTCCTGCACAAACTTGGAAGTCCTCCGAACTCCTCGAGCCTTCTCCTCTTCCGCACGGTCTTCGAACTCCTGATGGTATCTGGACTTGAACTTCACTGCTTCTGGTGAATCTTGTGGATCTGTCTGAGTCTGGCTGAATCTCTCCTGCACAATCTTGAAAGTCCTCCGAACTCCTCGAACTGTCTCCTCTCCACTCGGCCTTCGAACTCCTGATGGTCTTGGATCTGGACTGAATTTCTGAATCTGCTCTCCTGCACAATCTTGTGGGTCCTCCCCGCTCTGTCCTTGACCTCATGTCTGTGTGAATCTGTGATGGATCTGTCTGAATCTCACTGAATGAAAAAGAGGAAGCCCTGCTGTCGAATTTCCCTCCACAGCTATACTGTTTCCTTGGCCTTATCTCGGCGCCAAATCAGGGGTTTTCTTTTGTCAAGGTAATGGGCAGGCTGCTTTGACAAAAGCAAGTACTTTATTTTAATGTCTTGTAAATGAAACTGATGGGATCTGTCCTGTGTCCCTCTGAGTTTGGTACAGATAATGTTTTTTTTTCTGTGCTCAGCGATTTCAGAGATGGGTTTGCATTTTGCTAGCAATTAGCGCACCTCCAGGTGCAAATACTTTTGTTTACGAGTTCGTTACTGCTGTAACCATATTATCATATCAATAGCAGTAAGTTCTGGAATCTTCTAATCGGTGATGACTCAGGCTGCTGTAAGATACTGCTGGTGTGTCCTTTTGAACTGAGCCATGAGAACTGCCAACTCTATCTTGTGTTCTCACAATGCGGCCATTTCAGGGGTTTTACCAATCTAGACTGTATTTTCTGGATTTTGCGAATCCTACAGTCCCCCCTGTGATACAATGAACATCTCAAATCGTCTTTGTATCATGTGCCTTTGGGTGAGCACAAATCTGTTCCCTCCCCAACTGACCTTCCCCGTAGTTTACCTTACTATGGAGTGTACCTCGCCCATGCACTTTCCTCATTCCGACAATGAAGTTGAGTAAACATCTCCTATCGGAGAAAACATTCAAACAATGTACAGACTCGTCTAGAGTCGTAACATAATCTTATTTCAATAATACAAAACCATCCAATGTACAAAACAATCCAATGGAATAAAAACACGGTAATTACACGGGCGACTCCCCGTTTATACTGACATAGTGGCCCCGCCAATTCAGCTGACTAGGGAACTCCCTGTCGTGTCCCTTTCTCTTGCACTGTACACAGACCAGGTACAAAACTATCCCTAGCTGGCACACCACTAAAATGTGGGAAGCCAGTCTGATCCATGATGGGACCTCTATATTATCAAAAAGGTCCCACCACGGTGGAACCACTATGTCTTGGATTTTTGCCTCTATGTCAGTGGTCTTCTGTTCTAAGGTAAAGAAGTGTTTCTGAGAGATGGTTACTGCTTTGAGCAGTTCGGTTAAATGTTCTGGGAGAGGGGGAATTGTGAAACCAAAGTGGGCCACGTACTTCTGGAGATCGATGAAGTTCTCCTTGACAGTGAGGTGAACAGTGGATGGTTCAGGGATCGGGATAATCCGCAGCTGTGCCACTTGAACTACTGCCTCGGGTTTGAAACAGAAGCTGCTTTCACTGACCGCGCGCACCAGCCGTGCTGTCCGTGCCGGTAGTGAGACGCTGCGGTGGCGACACAATATGTCCCACCTCCTATGTATGCCACCTGTGGGGGAACATGGTCCTGTGCCATGGCTTCCATGGTGCAATTGATAGGGTTAGCGTTAGCAGAACTGAACCCGCACTGTGGTGTTGAATAGGCATTCAAGTGCTGGGGACACAGGATTATGTGTGCTCCCCGGCTACGGCACCCCAAGAGGTCAGTCCCCGTCATAGCATGCTCCCACTTAATGACGTAGGGTGGGGCCTCTGCGAAACAGACGTGTGCTCCCCCCCCGAATGACTCCAATGTTCACCACCCTATACACCGGCGCAGGTCGGGCCGCCCCAACTGGGTCTTTAACCCGTTAACCTGCCGTTGCAATTCGATGTCGTCCATACTATTTATGATGGACGACCCAGTGTTAAACCCTGTGAACCAGTCGTTCACGGCGCCCCTTCTTTGTCTCCTCACTTGCTCCCATTCCTTGTGGCCCTCGGTATAGAGTTCGGTTCTATTGACCCCTGCGAAGTCAAATTCGAAAAACTTCTGCAGGGTCTCTTTCAGCGGGGCCTGATACAGCCTTGCTGTCTCTACGGGGCACCATTCCGGCAGGTGCACCTCGGTCAGGTTGAGGATGACCGAGGCCACTGCGTAATGGACCCCCTGATAGGCCATTTGGTCAGTGGGAACTAATACTAACCCGTTCCCTGGTCCCTTGGTGGTGGTGGGGCATCCCTCTGCTACCGTCCGTGGTGTCTGGGTTGTGGGCAGGGGCTGTCGGGGGCGGGTCACTAGTTCAGTGGCATTAACCGCGATTGGGGAGTAGGGGACCGCGCATGCATCCAAGTGCGATTCCCAGTCCATCCCCCTCCCGTTATCTTGCCACTGGCTGTGGAAAATGATGGAAACACCTGTGGGGCAGACCTTTTCTGAACCCCACATACACACGTAAATCTCCTGATTGGGTTCCCACCATTTATCCCAGCACACTGTCAACCCTCCCTGGGTCCCTGTGATAGTCCGGTGAGTGTCGTTCCCTAACCTTTCCCACTTTCCTCTGGGGTTCCCCATGTCCTTGCTCAGTTTCCTGAGCCACCACCACCTATCCAGGGGGACGTTCCCCCTGCAGGTTAGACAAATACGTTTCCCCACAGTCGCACTGATCCGCGTGGCCTGGATCTTGATCCGAGGACACGACAAAGAGACCTCTCCGTAGGTAAAACCAATGTCTTTTGCATATTTTGTGGCGTTCGATCCCAGCCAACTGGGCCAGTTGCCCTCGCGGGTGTATCCAGCGACTTCCTCTGCCTCGCGCAGGCCCTGCCTGTCGTGGGCCAGAGGCGCAGTTTCCCCGGAGCATCCAAAGATGCGGTGATCCTCCGTCTCTCCTCGCCAAGCGATGTTGAGGCCCACCAGGGCCACGAGGATGATGCCTCTCAATGGCATCATTTGGTTAATATCTGTCGGAGAGATAAAGAAAAAGTTTCAAGCCGGGCTCCCTGGGCTCCTCGGCTTGGGTGCGGGGTGAGTGGGTCCCGCGACCCTAGCTCACTTAAAACTTGCCACATTCTACCGCTCCAAAGTGCTACCATACTTCCAAAAAGACCTTATACATTCATTCTAAAATAACAATAACTAAACCTTATTCTCCAAAACTATATATATCTATGTACATCTGCCGCCCGTCTCCGGACGGCCAGCTTATAATCTGCGGGGACTGTCGCAGGCCTCCCCCTGCGGCGTTCCCACATCAGTCTCAGCTGCTAGTCCCAGGCAGCCCGTGGCTGCTGGCTGTGGACTGTTTAAACTTCCCGCAGCTTTCTTACGGGGGTTTCCTTTTGTGAAAACTGGCGACCAGACCTTCTTCGGTTGCGGTTTTCTATCTGACCGTCTGACGGTCACCACATATGAGGTTTCCTCATGGGTCAGACCCTTGGCTGGAGTTTTGGCCCTGGCTGCAGTTCGTGGCTTCCCCACGACTGCCGGCTGTGGGCTTCCTCCCGCAGGCTCCGCCTCCCTAGGCTCTGGGTCAGCGGCAGGCACCTCTTTGCTACCTGGGACTCCAGGTTGAGAGTCCCCGCCCCCAGACGCCACCTCTCTAATGCTACACTGAGGGGCAAGACCTAAAACCTCCGGCTCCTCCCCTTCGCCGCAGTCGGGGGCGGGACCTTCGTCCTCCGACTCGGCTTCATTATGACCAGGGACAGGACCTGGGACCTCCGGCTCCTCCCCTTCTGGGTGGTCGGGGACAGGACCTGGGACCTCCAGCTCCTCCCCTTCTGGGTAACCAGGGACAGGACCTAAGACCTCCGGCTCCTCCCCTCCTGGGTCCCAGAACAATGGGGGAGTCTCCCGTTTAGATGAGGCCACTCCTCCCCTCACGCAGGCTGCACGTCCAGCCTGTGTGACCTGTGGCTGCAGCTCCCCTACAGCGTTTAACTCTTTACTGGCTTTTTCAGCCCCTGCTGTCTGTTTCCCTGCCTCCGGCTTAAACAGCTTGCACTGTTTAATATACCTGGCAGCTAGCCAGTAATCTAGTTTTATCTCCTCTTCCCTACCCACTCCTGTACTGGGGGCAGGTATCCCCTCACCACCCGCTGCTGGTGGCTGAAAATCTTCATGAACCATTTTAAAAACCTTTAGCTGACCCTCTAAACTGCCAGCCCTCGCTGTTAACCTAGCGTTCTCCTCCCTTAAAGCCTGCTCAACTAACTTAGCCTCCGCAACCTGGCACCGCAGGTATTCCTCCATTTTACTGGAGGTCTTTTCCTGTGCATGTCTTTCTGGGGGACACAGGTCGACAGGCTGCGCTGGCTCTAGTCATTGTGGGGGGGCAGAGGTGGGGGAGGGAACTACAGCAGCTGTACTTCCCTGGTCAGTCAGAAGAGACCGCATGGCCTCTAAAAATGACTCGATCCCAGCGGGAGCAATTTCTGTCTCTGCCTTTTGGACTGGGGCTGTGGGAACCTTTTCCCTTGTGTCCTTCCAGGGATTCTTACAGTCCCTGCGCCAATGCCCCTCCTTCCCGCAACCATAGCACGTTTGCCTGCTTTGGTTGGGACGGCTCCCTTCCTGGCGCCACTCTTTCTAAAGGTGACAGTGAGTTGGCGGATTACAGTCGCCTCCGTGGTCAGAGGGTTTCGGGGGTCGAACCAAGCCATTGCCTGCATTCGAACACGGGGCAGGGAGTTGTTCATAAGGCACCTTAGCCAGTGAACTAACTGTTCCCCGTTCAGGCGCGCTCGCGCCGGCATTCCCGGGCACGCATCCTGATAGACTGGCCACAGCCTGTCCGCGAACGCCTGCGGGAATTCCCCGGGGAGCTGGACTGTTTTCTCTACCCGGGAGAACGGACTCCCCTCGTTCATCCCCATGGCCTCCAGGATCTCTTCCTTGAGCTTGCCATAATTCTCCTGACCCCTCTTACACTCATCGGGTAGCGTCTGGAGGAGATCGCTACCCAGGGAGAACAGCATCATTTTGGCCTTTTCTGCCTCGTCGCAGTCATTCACACAGGCCGCCTGCTCTATCTCCCTAAAGTGCAGAGAAGGGTCCCCCTTCATGGTGAGCTTGGGGATGTAGCTCACCATGGAACGCAATTGTTGCGCACCGTGCGGCACCAGGAATTGGTTCTGGAGGTCCCCAGGTTCCCCGTCGTCACCGGGTGGTCCGTACCTCCGTTGTGTCACGGGGTACACCGGTCCCGGTCCCTGATTCTCTCTCGGGCTACCCTGGTCTACCTTGGGTTCTTCACCCTCCACCCCCTCCTGATCCCAGACCTCTGGAAAACTAGGGGCTAGGGGTGGTGGCTGTGAAATCTCTGGTTCCCTAACCCGTTTTGTTCTGGGGGCTGCCTGTGGGACTTCCCTGCTTGGGTTACCGTTGAACTCAGCCTGGCCGACCTTGGGGCTAATGAGGCATATCATCCCCTTTGCCCTGGCCAATGCCAGATTCAGGCTTTCTATTTCCTGCCTACAGGGGCCGTGGCCTGCCTCCTCAAACCCTTGAGCGCAGGCCAGCTTATAGGCTGCTTTTACTTCGCCTACCTTTTCCTCCTGTGCCTTCAGTTCCCCTGTAAGGCGGCTAATCTCCGTTTTTAATCTCCTCTCTTTCTCCCTGGATTCTCTTGCCTGATACTCTACGTGTTCTACCCTGAACCTAGCGCTCCCCTCCAGCTCAGCTATCTTGCCCTCCAACCTTTCTACTTTCCCCCGATGGTCCCGGACCATCGCTGCCCTCTCTTGGCTTATGGCCTCCAGAGCCACTAACACTTTCCCTTCCGCTGCAACCTTTTCCTGCAGCTCTTGGGACAAATGCTTAATCTTGGTTTCTTTACTGGCCACCGCGTGGTCCAGTACCAGAACCTGCTTTTTATAGCACATAAGCCACACCGCTTTCTCAATGCCCTTGCGGTGCTCTTTACTAGCCGTCCACTGGGCGGCTGCCTTTAGGGGACGCTCGGCTCCTAACAGGTCATACACCCATTTTTTCGCTACCTTTACTTTACCACACACGTAGGAGGCTAACCTATCTTCCATAACATCTGTCTCACCCGAGTCTTTGTCCACCACACAAGGTTTCTGTAGCCAGTGTCCCATCTGGGTCACCATTCTGTAAGGGGTCGTTTTAACGAGCTTATGGTGTGCTAGATCGGTTTTGATTTCGCACTGCTCGTGAGCGGTTCCGAAGCGCTCCCCCCTCACCGGTTCTAGACACTGGGCTTATTGCCAGACAACCTTGATGTGTGGCCCAACTTGTGACTCGGAAGACAAATGGATCAGGTGAGACAAGGTGAGTTTTAAATCAGAAATATCTTTATTTTCAAGGAGAATAAACACAGAGAATGCAAGAATCAATTTAGACAAAAATCATCAGCATGTCTCCCAATGGGAACTAAAATTTAACACACAAGGAATAACTTTGACTATCTTAAATCATACAACAATTCTTAATCAGCGGTATACTAAAACGGGGGTGGGAAAAGTGCACGGACACATAGAGGGAGAAATCACACTCCTGAATTACAAAACCCTTAATGTTACAAACCCTCCCATTGCTAAAATATACCTCAACTATGTCAGTTAGGTAGAGTTGGGCCTTTATGCTCACCAGAATTTAAAAACCCTCCTGGACCTTGGTACTCCTTGTTACGTCTGGGATCTCCAATCTTCCTTATGGGAGCAGCACCTGGGCCCGCTCTCCTGCACAAACTTGGAAGTCCTCCGAACTCCTCGAGCCTTCTCCTCTTCCGCACGGTCTTCGAACTCCTGATGGTATCTGGACTTGGACTTCACTGCTTCTGGTGAATCTTGTGGATCTGTCTGAGTCTGGCTGAATCTCTCCTGCACAATCTTGAAAGTCCTCCGAACTCCTCGAACCGTCTCCTCTCCACTCGGCCTTCGAACTCCTGATGGTCTTGGATCTGGACTGAACTTCTGAATCTGCTCTCCTGCACAATCTTGTGGGTCCTCCTCGCTCTGTCCTTGACATCGTGTCTGTGTGAATCTGTGATGGATCTGTCTGAATCTCACTGAATGAATGTCTTGCTGTCGATTTTCCCTCAACAGTTATACTGTTTCCTAGCCCTTATCTCGGCGCCAAATCAGGGGTTTTCTTTTGTCAAGGTAATGGGCAGGCTGCTTTGACAAAAGCAAGTACTTTATTTTAATGTCTTGTAAATGAAACTGATGGGATCTGTCCTGTGTCCCTCTGAGTTTGGTACAGATAATGTTTTTTTTTCTGTGCTCAGCGATTTCAGAGATGGGTTTGCATTTTGCTAGCAATTAGCGCACCTCCAGGTGCAAATACTTTTGTTTACGAGTTCGTTACTGCTGTAACCATATTATCATATCAATAGCAGTAAGTTCTGGAATCTTCTAATCGGTGATGACTCAGACTGCTGTAAGATACTGCTGGTGTGTCCTTTTGAACTGAGCCATGAGAACTGCCAACTCCATCTTGTGTTCTCACAATGTGGCCATTTCAGGGGTTATACCAATCTAGACTGTATTTTCTGGATTTTGCGAATCCTACAGGTTCCTTAGTAGCCTTTTTGTTGTCACTGGTCTTCTTCCCAGACCTGCAAACTCGTGCAATGTGTCCCATTTTCCCGCATTGCCTGCATATTTTGTCTTTGGACCAGCAGTCCTTCTGGTCATGGTTAGTTCTGCCGCAGCGATAACATTTTGCAAATCCCCGTGTCATTTCGTGGGTGCCGTATTCCTGTGGTTTTTGTTGAATTTCTGCAGCTCACCTGGCTGCTGCTTCATACGATACTGCCACGCTGAAAGCCTTATCTAGTGTCAGCTCTTTCTCTGAGAGTAACTTCTTCTGTGTTCCTTCACTCAGGAGTCCACAGACAAATTTGTCCCGTAGGGTATCTGCCAGTCCTGCTCCGAACTGGCAGTGCTTTGATAGCTTGCGTAGTTCCGTAAGGTACTCAGCATTGCTCTCATCTTTATGCTGAGTTCTCCTGTGGAATTTAAATCTTTCTGCTATCAACAGCGGTGCAGGGTTTAGGTGTTCCTGTAGGACAGCAACAATTTCATTAAAACTCTTCGCCTTCGGTTTGGCTGGAGTAATCAGGTCCCGCAATAGGCCGTACGTTCTAGCGCCCATTAAGTTTAGCAATATCGATGCCTTTTTCTCCTCCGCTATTTCGTTTGCCTTGAAATATACCTCGACTCTTTCCACATACGTGGTCCAGTCCTCTATTGTATTATCAAAAGCAGTGATACAGCCAGTCTTCGGCATCTTGCAAATCTAAAATGGCGCCTCCCGCGCTTTGCCTTCTTCCCCAATTTAACAAAATGGCGCCTCCCACGCTTTGCCTTCTTCCCCGCTGATTAAGATGGCGCCTCCCGTGCTTTGCCTTCTTCCCCGCTGTTGTTAGCGCAGCTTTCCGCGGTTCCCGTTGCAACCTGCAGCTCCTCGCGGTTTCTTGCGCATTTAATATTTCTTTTTTTATTATTTTCCCATCGTGGAACAACCCTGTGGGACTCTTGCCTCCCTCTTCGCGGGTCTATACGCAGCCCGGCTTCGTAGCACCGGCCGCGCCCTGTGTGCTCCACCCTCTCTCTCTCTTCTTCCCGACAACGCTGCTCAGCCCCGTTGCAAACCACCCGCTCGAGTTCGCGACCACCGCAGCCCAGGAAGGATCAGTGCACTACCTGCCACCAGCCCGATTAGCTGAAGCACCGTCGACAGGAACCAGGCCCCACTTCCGACAGCTTCTCCAGCAATCTTCAACTCCGCAAACACAGAGGCGGATGCCCATGGTCGACGCCCGTTTCTACTGCCTCTTACTTTATTTTCTTTCTGGCCTCGACCTCTGCTCACTTCGCTGTAGGAATGGATCCCAGGAGGTGGTGCAGACTGTAGGTAGGTTTGTATCTGCTCGTCGCCAGTGTTATGTCCGTGAATGATTGAGACACGGACAGCAGGAGTTGAACAAAACAAGTCTTTACTGATGGAAGTCAAAAGTGAAACTGAAAACAACAGAGGCTCACTAGCGCCTTTTATACAGGGGTGGTCACTGCTGGTACTGCAGTCTGAGACCAGTTATTCTCTTAAAGGTACATACACAACAGTTTGTCCTCTTAGCTGAAGAGAAAGGCTAGCATGACAATGGAACTCGGCTCCACCCAGTTGTCTTCTGATTTGCATATTAAATGGGCCCAGCACCTGAAACAGTTGGGGGCTTCAGCTGCCCAGTGATAGGCCCCTTTAAAGATGGCAGCAGCCAAAATGAATGGGACAGTAAGTCTACGGGCCCCATTTTGAGGCCATTAGCCTCGTTAATGCCGATTTGGCCAAGTTAAAATCGGCCCCAGGGATTTCACAAGAATAGGAAGGAAAATTGAGGGAAGGAGGTTTGGGGGGAGGGGGGTGGAGGACAAACAAAAAATAAAGATATAAAAAAGAAAGCAGATCTGATGCAATTTGGCACCTGGTCAGTAAGCAATCATAAATGTTGAATTGAATTTCACTCCCGTTATTGCCACACTCTGTGAAGCTGTCAATCTTCAGATCTTTTTCATGTAGGCCCCAACAATATAAAAATAGAAAGCTTTGATTTACAAGCAAACTGTGGCTCTTGACAGAACAATAATTATACACATCTTAAAAGTGTCCCCGTGTGAACATGCCAGCTACAGCACATGTATCAACCAGTGGTTGTCAAGGTAACAAATATACCCAGCAGATTGCATCACTGCGGCTGTTTCCTTTTGAGACCATGGCCCTTCAGTAGTGCATTTGCATGCTCTGATATAGCAGTCAATGATAATGGGTGCCAATGGCACGTACGAGTTAACAAACAGGGTACACCAATCAACCAGTTCATCTGCTGGAGCACACCCTCTGACACCAACAGTCAGCCTGTAATTACAGCTGGAGATAATTAAACACCATTTGTTAGACTCCTGAGGCAAAAACTAACGTTTAACCGTAGAATTTACTGATATGAGCTCGCAAATAATTTAACAAGTGTGCGTCATATATCCATTTTGTGTGCTTTCATGCAAATTGGATTACCAATTGTAGGAAACAGATAATAATGACCACTCTGACAATCTATAGGATGCAATTATTGGCTTATCCTTTAGGGAGCTTCTCAATGTTATTATCTGCAATCACTTTCCTCAAGAAGGATTCAGAACAAGTGTCACAGATTTACACAGAGGTACTGAAATACAGGACAGTATTGGGTACAGGTATACCATATAAAATCATATATTGTAGGAGTCTCTGCACTCCTAACAAAGAATCTATAACTTATTGGAAGTTAACAAACTGAATTTATTGTCTAAGAACTTTACAAAACAAGAAACTACAGGAGAAGCTCAAAACAGGTCTTTTCTCTTTCAATCCACATGAGGACTGGCTGGCCCCGCCCTCTACCTCTGACGTCATGACGTCATCACGTTTCCTGCCGAAGGGGACGTCACGTGACCCACGTGATGACATCATCGCATCAGATCGCGATGTTGTCGATCTAGCTCTGTTTAACCAGAGCCAACTTGAAAGGTAATAGCATTGGTTACAGACAATTAATGCTAGAGGTAATAACATTGGTTACAGACAATTATGTAAGTCACTGTAAGAGTCTCTTTGTGGTTTTGCCACATACGCCCCCCCAGAATTGTCTTTAACGAAAAGAGTCAATCGCTGAGGAGGTCGGACAAGTCTGTTGGACCAGCTCCGAAATTCCCGGAGGGGAAAACGCTGAGCAGGCGGCGAACTGGTAGGCAGCATGGCGTTGTCAGGTGTGGTAGCGGCCGGCCACGGCGCGGAGGCTGCGCCAGCTCGATTGGTCATTCGAGGTCCAGGTGCGCAGGCTTGAGGCGATCGACAGAGATGTGATCCAGTTTGCCCCTGATGTCAATCACGAAACTCTTGTCCCCTGCCTGCAAAACCTTGAAGGGTCTGGCATACGACGGTGCAAGCGGGGTACGATGGCCGTCCTGGTGCACAAACACGAACTTGGCTTTCGACAACTCCCCAGGACGTTGGACGAAAGCAAACCATGCCGTGAGGTCAGAACTGGGCGGAAACAGCGGGCCGCATCCCGGAGGGTCTCTTTTTGTGTGGCCGCGGACCATGGTCGCGTAGGTAATGGCAGGAATTCACCTGGGACTCAAAGCCGTTGCCCGTAAACCATCTCCGCCGCCGCCGACTGGAGATCTTCCTTCGGCGCCGTGCGGAGTCCTAACATCACCCACGGTAGTTTGTCGACCCAGGATGCATCCAGCAGGCTGGCCCTGAGCGACGCCTTCAAGGAGCGGTGGAACCGCTCGCACAAGCCGTTCGCTTGTGGGTGATAGGCCATAGTGCGGTGGAGTTTAACGCCCAACACGGAAATCACCTCGTTCCACAGTTCGGACGAAAATTGCGGCCCCCGATCCGACGAAATATCCGCAGGGACACCAAAACGGGCTACCCAGGATGAAACGAAAGCTCGAGCAACGTCCGCAGATGTGGTGGATGTCAGGGGAACTGCCTCTGGCCACCTCGCGGTGCGATCCACCATCGTCAAAAGGTACGTAAAGCCCCGGGAAGGTGGGAGTGGTCCCACTAAGTCAATGTGAATATGATCAAATCGCCGTTCCGGGACCTCGAAGGTGGCGAGCGGGGCTCTGACATGGCGCTGCACCTTGGACCGTTGGCAAACAACACAAGTGTTCGCCCAGTCCCTGACGTCTTTGCGTATTCCCCTCCATACGAATTTGGAGACCAGCAGTTTTTGCGATGCCCGCACTCCAGGGTGCGATAGGCCGTGTAAGGCATCGAAAATCGTACGACGCCATTTAGACGGGACGATCGGACGGGGTGCACCCAGCGAAACGTCGCAGAGCAGAGTGGTACCTGCGGAATGGAAAGGCACATCCCTCGGCTGGAGGCTATTTGGAACCGAACGAAAACCCTGGGTCTCCGGGTTGTCCACTTGGTCAACCGCCATCTGTGCATAGTCAATGCCCAATTGGACGGCCTGGACGGCGGCGTGGGATAGGCAATCGGCGACAACATTGTCCTTACCGGCCACATGTCGGATGTCGGTGGTGAACTCCGATATGTACGTCAGCTGCCGTTGCTGCCGAGCCGACCATGGTTCCGCAGACTTGGCCATTGCGAACAGCAATGGCTTGTGGTCGACAAACGCGATGAAGCGTCGTCCTTCGAGGAGGAAACGGAAATGGTGGATGGCCAAAAACAAAGCCAACAGCTCTCGATCGAAAGTACTGTACCGGCGTTCATGCCGTTGTAGCTGGCGGCTAAAAAAGGCCAGGGGTTGCCACGCGCCATCGACCCACTGCTCCTGGACGGCCCCCACCGCGTAGTCTGACGCGTCCGTCGTGAGAGCGATGGTGGCTCCCGGCAGGGGGTGTGCTAACATGGTCACATTGGCGAGTGCGGCTTTCATCTCCTCGAAAGCACGATCCATGTCCTGTGACCATACCACAGGGTCCTTTCCCGTCGAGCCTCTGAGGGCCTCATATAGAGGACACATGAGCTGTGCAGCCCTGGGGATGAAACGATGATAGAAGTTAACCATCCCCAGGAACTCCTGTAAAGCTTTCACGGATTTCGGTTTCGGGAACGCCGCAATTGCTTCCACCTTGACCCGAAGTGGCGTTGCCCCCGTGGGGGTTATGCGGTGGCCCAGGAAATCCAGTTGCGATAGGCCGAAACGGCATTTGTCCGAGTTAACGATGAGGCCGTGCTGCTGAAGCCGTCTGAAAAGGACCCGAAGGTGCTCGAGGTGTTCCTCCTTGGAGGTGCTGGCAACCAGAATATCGTCCAAATAAACAAAGAGAAAATCAAGGTCCCGCAGGACTGAATCCATGAGGCGCTGAAATGCCTGTGCCACGTTCTTAAGCCCAAAGGGCATTCGCAGGAATTCAAAGAGTCCAAAGGGGGTAATTACCGCTGTCTTTTCGACATCCTGAGGGTGCACCGGCACCTGATGGTAACCACAGACAAGGTCGATTTTGGAGAAGATGGACGTCCCCGCCAAATGTGCTGAGAAGTCCTGTATATGGGGAATGGGGTAGCGGTCGGGTGTCGTTATGTCATTGAGGCGGCGATAATCCCCACAGGGCCGCCATCCCCCGCCGGGCTTGGGGACGATGTGGAGAGGGGAGGACCAGGGGCTACTGGACCGACGGATGATCCCCATTTTTTCCATCACGGCGAACTCCGCCTTTGCTGCCGCGAGCCGGTAGTCGAAATATGGTGCTCCACCCTATGCTTGACGGTCAGAGCTGAAAAGTTGGGCTTCGTCAGCTCGGGGAAATCCTCGAGGAGACGGGCGAAATCGTCGGGCTGCGGCCGCGCACATGAAATCGTGTGTGACGCAGCCGTGCTGCGCGCCCCCGAAATATCATCGAGCGTGGCGGCGCGAACGAGGCATCGGTTTTTCACGTCCACCAACAGGCCGTTGGCGCCTAAAAAGTCAGCACCCAACAGGGCCTGTGAGATTTGAGCGGTGATGAAATTCCAGCTGAAAAACTGTCCACCGAAACATACTCGGACGAGGCGCTTCCCGCAAGTGCGGATCGAACCCCCCGTTGGCCACTTGCATAGGGGGACCACGGCTGCCGGAGCGAAGGTCTATGACCGAGGCGGGCAGTATGCTGCATTGCGCCCCCGTGTCGCATAGAAAACGACGGCCGGAGATGGAGTCGGTTACGTAGGTGAGATTCCCGGAAGTACCGATCGCCATCGCGGCCGCGTGGGAAGTACTGGGACCGGCGTGTTTGACTCGCGGCGGTCTATTCGACGGTCTGGTAATGAAACTGCATGGCAAGTGGCAGCAGCGGGCCTTCGGGCCGAAACGGGCGTGGTAGTAGCAGAAACCGGTCGTCGGAGGCACCTTTGTCGGAGCCGGGGCCGGGCTCTTCATGGCGGGGCGTTGCGCGAGGGCGCAGTATTGTTGCCGGACCGCGTAAATCTTATCCGCCTCTTCGGCGAGCGCGACGCAGTCTGCGGTTTCTGCTCGGGCGAGGGACGCCTGTACTTGCTCAGGAAGTTGAGTAAGGAACAGTTCGCGAAACAGAAAGCACTGGGGCTCGGACCCCAGGAGAGTCAGCATATGACTCATCCTTTCCGAGGGTTTGGAGTCTCCTAACCCTGGTAAAGCCAGTAAACGGCGAGCGCGCTCCGCTTTGGTGAGACCAAATACCTGCAGCAATCGTGTCTTGATGGCGACATACTTGTCAGCAGTCGGAGGACTCTCCAGCAGGCTGATGATTCTCGATGCCGTCGAGCTCTCGAGGGCGGAGACCATGTGGAGATATCTGGTCTGATCCTGAACGATGTTGCGGAGCTCAAATTGCGCCTCGGCTTGCACAAACCAAGAGGCTGCCTGTTGTTCCCAGAATTGGGGGAGCTTCAAGGCCACTGCGTTGGCCTCCATTACTGGCCTGTGTTCGGCGTTCACCGCGAAAAACGATCGCGAGGAATCGGGGTCACCAATGTAGGAGTCTCTGCACTCCTAACAAAGAATCTATAACTTACTGGAAGTTAACAAACTGAATTTATTGTCTAAGAACTTTACAAAACAAGAAACTACAGGAGAAGCTCAAAACAGGTCTTTTCTCTTTCAATCCACACGAGGACTGGCTGGCCCCACCCTCTACCTCTGACATCATGACGTCATCACGTTTCCCGCCGAAGAGGACGTCACGTGACCCACGTGATGATGTCATCGCGTCAGATCGCGATGTTGTCGATCTAGCTCTGTTTAACCAGAGCCAACTTGAAAGGTAATAACATTGGTTACAGACAATTAATGCTAGAGGTAATAACATTGGTTACAGACAATTAGGTAAGTCACTGTAAGAGTCTCTTAGTGGTTTTGCCACAATATACATATAAAAATAAACATGTTTACTTCAAATGGAACAAAATAAGGCTTTTAAACAAAAATGTTGCCATGTAGTAACTTTTGTTATTTTGACAATTGCAAAGTTAATAGTTCTCTGCTTTCTACTCAAATTAAAAACAATATGTTGTGTTATTATCATTCCTCCTTTCCCTTCCTCCATAGTTGTCAGTTGTCATTGTGATGAACTTTAGGAGAAGCAGCTATCTTTGGCGTTTGTTGTCATATTTCAGGTAATTTTCATGACAGCTTAACGAGACTCAAGTTTGAAGTATTTCAGAATCTGTGCCAAGCAGCCTTTTCTTTCCATTTCGCCTCTAGCTTGAGGTCTGAGACTTAAGGGGAAGATTTCCTCTATGCAATTGAATCATAAACCTTTTCTTTTGAAACATGTTTACAATTTAGTTACACATAGCTCATAGAGGAAATCTTCCCCCAGGGTTTCAGGCTGGAAGATAGTATTCAGCATTAGCTATTTATCTGATTCAAACTACTTATTTCATACAAGTTGTTCTGTACAGTTGTATGCAATGAGGCATGGTCAAATATAATAACATTTATATTTTCTGTGTCCGTTTCAATATTGTTATTGTCTGGGAGATAACTAAGCGTCTCCCAATCGCTCAACTGTGCTTGGGAACTGCAGGTTTGGTAACATTTTGACCTAGATTTTGCGGACAGCGGCGAAGGGACAGCACTCGCCGTTCACTATGCTGACAGCTGCCCACAGAGTTTTTGTGGGCTTTTGAGCGGAGACTTGGGGCTCGATTTTCATTGGGCCGTGGAGTCGGGCTTGGAGGCGTGCGGGGGGGGTTAAAATCGCAAAAACTGGCGGGCGGGACCCCCCCGCCTGGTTCCCGACTCCGAGCAATTTTAACTCAGGCGTGTCTGATGGTCCCGACTCCATCCCACATCCAACAGGTGGGACTGGTCTTTAAGGCCCTTAATAACCACTAAATGGCCTCTATAATCCTATTTTAAAAGGCCCTTGCGAATTTAACCCTTTTCCCACGTAAAACACGCCTGGTGGGAAACACGAATGTGAAACCTGGCGGGAGCACTATCGGATTGCTGACTATCAACTGCAGGTCAACCATTAAAGAGGCGATTTGATCAGCCATCATTTGCAGGTGGCAGGACTTAGTGGTCTCAGGTCTGGGGCAACTTTTAGAAGGCTTAACCACACCTGTGGAAAGTTGGAGCCTCACACCCATCTCCAGTGTGACCTCCTGGGAAATCCCTCTCGCCACCTTCACTCAGCGCTTCCTCAACGGAGGCATATACCAGAAGCATGGGAGCCATTTATTTCCTTCCCATCTAGGTATTAGAGGAGCTCGAGCACCAGCCGCAGCACCAGCAGAACCAGGAACAACAGCAGCACCAGCAACAGTAGCAGCAGCAGGAGCGCCAGGCTGCTGCTCACCCAGCTGAAGCTGCACAGGCCAGAAGGGGCCAGCGCCTGGAAGTGGCTGGAGAGCACCTTGCTGCACATCAGGGGGGCCATGGGGACCCGTATCTGCAATGGCAGTCCTACTCAGAAGGACTTCCATGAAGGTCCGGTTTCTCTGTTCAATAGAAGACCATCGCTCCTCCAGAGATGTCATTCTATTCTGAAAACTCACCATGTTTTCTGCACTCTGGCGACTTATCACCTCCATGGAGGTTGCCATCCTTTCCATGGTGATGCGTTCATGCGCCAATGACTCCACAAAGGCTGCTCATGTTCGCTATGGACTCCTCCATTCGCTCCACACTCGCAGCGACCCTAGAGACAAAACCTGCCAGAGACTCCTGCATCTGTGCCTGGAGTTCCATCACCTCTGATCTTATGGATGGACGCAGAGGCAGAGGGCCAACATGCTGCTGAGCCGAGCTGGCAGAGTCCTGCGCCTCCGACTAGGACTCTCCACTGCTGTCCCTGTCTCCACAATCTGCTGATGCTCACTTGTGAGCTGTGATACACCAGGTGACAACACTACTCTATGTCCCGAAAGTCCCACCGAGGTGCGAGTGTCTGCGCTGGTGCTGGGTGCACTGAATTCTGCTGATGCTGCACCCTCAGATGTTGCAGCTTCCTCTGAGGAGTCTGTCTGCTCAACCTCTTCTTCCTGGCTAGGGGGGACGGATGCTTGTGATGGTCCTGTGGGGGAGTAAAGGAAAAGTCAGAGATGTGATGCAAAGGCTACATGCACATAGCTTTTGGCAGATGCTCATAAGGCCACCTGTTAGAGCTTCACAATCATTATCAGCGACTCAGATAATGTCAAAGAGAGAGATGGGAAACTTTTCTGTCACCAGCTTGCTGTGTTACACCCATCTGTCCGTCCCCCATGTGCGAATCATCCTCTATTCCCATAATTTCCAGGACGGCCTCCTCCCAGGGGGTGAGGTGGGCTACTGAGGGTGGCCCTCCTCCTGTCCTGGCTCGCTCTCATTTGTTGTGAGCTCTCTTTTCTTGCAATGAGGGAGACAAGTGGAGGTTGAGTGAGAATGAAGGAGTGAGTGTAGAGATTCCATAACATAGATACTTAGAAGGAGACAAAGATCGAGTGAGGTGGCAAGACCAAGGGCCCTCCCTGTGTGTTGTCAGTTGTTTTCATAGCATCACAGTGATAGGGAGTGTGAGGGCTGCATAGTCGAATAGTTCGGTGAATGTGACCATAGAGAGAGGGGGAATGGGTAAGGGTGCATGGATATCAGTGTCAAGTGGGATGTGGAGGAAGAGATTGCTAAAGCTGAGTGCTGGTGAGGAAAGGCAATGGGGATCAGATTGAGGTTGATGGGAAATTCATATTCACTTTTCCAGTGCGCAGAAGGTCATGAAATCTCTTCCTGCACTGAATCCAGGTTCTGTGGGTTACTGATAATGAGTTGACCTCCTCTGCCACCTGGATCCACACTGCCTTGGTCTGAGTGGGAGGCCTCTTCCTCCCTGATGAAGGGAAGAGCACCTCCCTGTTGGCCCCAGCCCCATCCACTAATGCCTGCAGTGTCACCTCGTCAAAGCGAGGAGCTGATCTGGCCCTCCCACTTGTCATATTTGCTGCAGCTCCCTCACACTGCACAGTCAAGAGGCTTGGCAGTCTGCAGAAGAAGCAAGGCTTGCTGTGGACCTTAAATGCAGCAGCAATGATGACGTCATCGGAGGGGACTTTCAGTCATGAAAAACCCATTTCCAAAGGCTTCCCACATGTTGGAAATCAATTGGCCAATTGAGTTAAAATTGCATCAATCTCCCACATCCATTTAGATTTGTGTGGGAAACATGAAATTCGGATAACACGACACCATCCCGCACCGGAGTTAAAATCCAGCCCTTGCTGTCATCGGATGGCTTTTCCAGTGCGCCGCCCTCTACAGGGGATCTGTGGTGTGTGAGCAGGGAAAATAACAGCGAGGCTCTTGAACCAATCAGATTGAATAATCCTCACAGACACACAGGCTATGATTTCGCCTACTGAGGTGGGTCCGGGGTGGCCAGGGTTGGTGGCGGGGTACGGCCCCGCTGCTGGCTCCATCCTGCTCCATTGATTGGGCTTGTTTAGCCTGCCCTGCGCGTTTCCCGGTCAATTGGAGGAAGTGGGTCTGATGACATCATTTGATGACGCGTCATCAGCCAGTTTCCTTAAAGGAACCATGCACAAATTGATTTTGACAGTTGTGCTGTCGGTGCTCCACAGCATTGAGGTGCTGCAAACACTGACAAGCACTGCACAAAGGTGCATGGCTGCACCCAGGCTCTCTCATGACTCCCTCCATACGCTTATGGAGGGAGTCAAAGCAAGCAGGGGGGTTCTCTTCCCTTCCCCAGGAGATCAACGCAGCCTGGTTGCACATTGTACAGGAGAGCACAAGCAGGGATGTCATTAGGAGGACCAGGCTGCAGTGGCGCAAACCTTTCAATGATCCCAGTAGATCACGAAACATTACTGCAAAACCACACTCAACCTCATCCTGCTGTGCTATTCATCACATCCCCATCACTCTGCCTTCCCTACCCTACTCCTGCACATCCTTACACCAACTTACCTTGCATCTCCACCAATCCCTCTCTATCTACATTATCACTTCCCCATCTCAGGACAGGAGGAGGGCCACCCTCAGTAGCCCACCTCACCCCCTGGGAGGAGGCCGTCCTGGAAATTATGGGAATAGAGGATGATTCGCACATGGGGGATGGACAGACGGGTGTAACACTTGGGTGTTTTAGCCAATGTTCATGTGAAGTTTCTGTTAATGTGCTGTCAAACATTGAAATCTTTATTTTCAACACTTTGCGTTCTTGGACAGATCTGTGTGCACCTTTGGAGGTGGCTTAGTGAGTTGCAGTGAATGGTGAGACATAATGGTATCCTTCACAATGGTGATGAGTGTGAAAGGAATGGTTTGGACAGTGTAGGGATGCTTTATGGTATTGGTGTGGGGTGGTGTCAACCTGGCACATCATGTGACAGCCAGGGTAAATGGCACCAAGTGAAGTAAATCTGGCCATGGTAAGGCCATCCCTGACCTCCTGGACAGCAATGTGGTCAGTACTGATGCCCTGTGTCCTGTGTTGTTGGTGCTGCTGGTGTGCCTGGTTCTGCTGGTGTTGGGGCTGATGGTGGTGGGATTCTGAGGACCAAGGTAAGAGAGTGTAAACCGTACCCATTCTGATGTAATAGATGGCAGGTGAAGGTGAGATGACAGAAGCAAATCTGTCAATGCTGAGAGAGGTTGTTCCAATGAGGTGGCACTGGATATAGAGTTGGCTCCAAACATTTGCAAGCTGTATAAAGCTGTCTTCCAAATGCAGTAACCAACAGTTTCTGAGCTTGGAAAGTGAATAGCTGTGAGATGAGAGCTTTTATACAACTTTTGCAGCTGTCAGGTAATCGGATAATTCAATGCTGAATCCATTCACAACACGCTGAGCTGACGTGATCCCCGGGCAGTGTGTAACTGGGGAACATGTAAAATTGAAAGGTAAGCTTAAAATACTATTTAATGCCTCTTAACAATCTCTCTAATGATCTAAATTGCCTCTCCCACCACTTGGTGTTGGGTCTGTTCTGGGATGACAGAACCAACATCTGGGACACTAGCGTGGAGGTGGCTTGACAGCGGGTTCCCTACCCGCTGTCAAAAAAAACATTTTCCCACCCGACCCGCCATCAAACATGCCCGCTGACCCCCTGAAAAATTCCCCCTGCAGAGTCTAAACCAGAAAGTATAAATTTAGATTTAAATCATGTACAGAAAGTAAAATAAAGAGAGGGAAGGAAAGATGGGATTAAGAGCGAGAGATAAAAGAGACAGAAAGAAAAAGTAAAAAATATATTTTAAAAAATCTCGAACACGAATTAAATTCTGAAGGAATATGACTCCACGCTTGTAAAATTAAATTTTCAGGGCCAGAGAGGTTCATTGGCAGTAATTATGACTTATCATGCCGTTAAAAATTTATTTACACTTGAATGCACCAGCCTTAACTTTTTCTGCCCTGTTAAGTAGGTAACTAGTGGGTAAATGCCGTAACTTCATGCCCTTACACTGATTTCAATGTTGAGTCTATCAGCGAGGTATTGTTATAGCGCAGCCTGTGGAGGAGCAGGTTAACTCAGACAGCAACTTCAGGATTTTCACATTTAACTGCGCATGTGCACATTCCACAAGTTGCTGTCTGATTTGCTCCATAATAATGGTGAGCACTGTTAGCCTCACCGTTATTCTCAATGTAAAATTCTGACCATTATGATATTCCCCTCAACCTCTTTAAAGAGGCAGAGAATGCTGCCTTTGTTAGATATCATCGTGCGCTTCCTGTGATTAATGCATTTTGCAACTTTAGAACTTATAAAAAGTGTTAGGTTCAGAAATAAACCACAGCATGTCAAACACTGATATTTAGTCCACAGATGTTGTATAAAAATTAATATTAGCTGAGCTCCTATAATGATGAGTAGATATATAATGGTACTGGTACTGAATCATATAGAGCCAGTGTCTCTTCCCCAAAATGGCCCATCCACTGGTGGGGCTGTATCAGCAGCCATTTCTTCTTTGAAGTTGCAGTGTGTCTATTTCCAAGTCCCTGGAGCAAGTATCAGAGCTGCTATCTTTCAGAGGAGATGCTAAACTGAGGCCCCATCTGCCCTCTTGGATGGATGTAGAAGACCCCATGGCACTATTTGAAGAAGAGCAGAGGAGTTCTTCTGTTATCCTGACCAATATTTATCCCTCAACCAACATCACTAAAACAGATTAACTGGTCATTTACCTCATTGCTGTCTGCGGGGCCTTGCTGTGCGCAAAATGGTTGCCACATTTCCCTACATTACAACAGTGACTACACTTCAAAAGCACTTCATTAGCTGCAAAGTACTTTGAGATGTTCCGGGATCATGAAAGGTGCTATATAAATGCAAGTTCTTTTTTTTTCTTTCTTGGTCACATCACCTTATCTCAGTCTCTCCTGCTCTTATGATAAAGGCAGGCGGGCACAGTATGGAAGAGATATTGGACCGTGTGACTTGAAACTGCATATGAGGAATTTTTTTTTGAGGTAGAATCTGAAAGGTGTTGTGGCCATGGCGATTGGAGGGTTGCTGTGTACCATATTCTATGATTTGCATGTTATGTTGCGTCAGTATCCACACATGCTGTTTGTGCACAGTTCATAACTTTGCGTAATGAAAATACAGTATCCCTCTGGATAAGTGTGCTTATGTACTCAGTGTCCAATCTGCTCTCTTCAAAGAGCAAGGAGAGCTCAGTGGTCAATCAAACACATCTGAAGAGCACCACTTGCCATCACACCCATCGAAAGCTGTTGAGGGAAGATAGAATGAGGCACTGGTGAGGAAGGGGTACCATTGATAAACATTGCGAGGGGGCTGGCATATTGAGTGTTGCTCCTGAGTTGTATGAGGACACAGATCTTACTGACCTGCTTTCAGATGGAGGCTGTTATAGCCCCAGCACCATTGTGTGGAGTCACTTTTCCCCATGCACATTAAAAAGGAAGTTGCCTGGGCAGTGTGCAGAAGCCCACATCCCCCACATCACTGATGCCATGGAGCAACAATTTTATGTACCGCAGTCTGCTATTGAGCACATTGCAACACCAATGGCATTTGTAGTAGAGACTTCGGCAGTGAAATTTGGCTCCTTTGTGCCTGTTGTTAGCACCTTGGGGGGTGCCAACGGTGCACAAAGGGTTTATCGCCTGGGCGTCATCGCCGTGCGCCATGACCCCTTACTGCCCTGCCGCGACCCCTTACCGCCCCGCTGCAGAAATTCGGCTGCGCCCTGCGAGGCTGCCATGGGCAGTGTCAGCGCTAGCCTCGTGGGTCGCGAGCCAGGCTGACCTCCGCTTGCGAGGCACTAATTAAAAAGAGGACGGGCCATGACCGGCGCCGCCATTTTATTCTTTTTGGCCAACCTCCAGGTCGGCCCTCCATGGCGGCCCTTGGCGTGATCCGTGGCCGTCATTGCACAGCCCGACACCGTGTCTCGGTGCCGAGCTGCAGCCACAACACCACACCACCCTGCTGGTCTAGTGTGGGCCATCGGAGGCCCTGCAGAGCTCGCAGTGTCCTCCCCTTTAGCAGAAGGGGAGGGGCACTGAAACGCATCAGTGCTACGCGGAACAGCCGCATAGTGCTCTGGCGCTACAGCACTTTGCACCCCCGACACCGCCCCGAGAGGAAGTGGAGCGCCTGAGGTAGCACTCTGCTTCCCCACCGGGGCGGTAAGCTGAATTTAGCAGCTGGGGCGGTACTTCCGCGCCAGGGGCTAAATCTCTGGCGATAATTTGGTTATTGCCCCCTTCATGGATACAGTCCATAGGCACAGTAGAAACATCTCTTGTGAATGCTTCCACTGCTGCTATTTAGGACTTGATGTCTAATCTCCAAGTCGCATTCACAACAGGCTTTGACTTGGTTGGAAAATGCTTACAGACTACCACGTGGGAGGCATTCTGAGACCTCATAGATGGCCACTGTTCTATGTTTAGCGAGATCAGTGATGTCATGAGGAAATACCCTCCAGTAATGACCACACATGCAGTAGTGCAGGAGCAACCAGTCAGCATTCATATTAAGTGACAGCTCTGTGTCATCATATAGTACAGCACACGTGCCAGTAGGTATCACCTCAGAAAGCCCACAATAACTTCAGCAAAAGAAGTTTTCCATCTTGCATTGATGGAGCTACATCAGGGTTAGTCAAAGATAGACATTGCCAGGTGGCTATATAGTCACCACCAGTGCTGCTTACCTAGGGGCACACTTAATAGTAGGGGACATGGACAACCAGAACAGAGAAAGAAAGAAAAGAAAGACTTGCCTTTACATAGTGCTTTTACGACCTCGTGAAATTCATGTCACACAAGGGGAAAACACAACAAAACACATTAGACATGTACACTAACACTGCACAACTTACTAAAATTGATTGACTTTTAATATATCTTGCAGTGTGTCCTATTCCTTCACTGTGGAGAAAAAAGCATCAGATGTCCAAAAGCGAAACAGAATGATGTTTTCTGTGAGTGCTGGAAGGCCACTGTAGCATAATAGTTGAGGGCAATGGGAACCTTCACTGCCATTGTGGAACTTGTTGCATATCCCTGGAGGTCTTCCTGGTCCTGAACATCTAAAGCGCAGGCACCCTGGCGAGCCTCATCATAAACTATTCCAATGCTTCAGGTAACTGATTCTATTATGATGCACCCACTGCTGTGAGTCTTGTGCCTCTTGTGCACTTTGGACACCCTCTCCTCCTTCTCCTGCTCCACTGAAATATACACGTCAATGGCCACTACATCAATGCTCTCAGGAAGAAAACTTATCCGTACTATTTACTTCTGTAGTGATACTTAAAAATCTTTCCCTTCATTAAATTCATGACTTACAGGTCTGACCTGGAGTAAAATATTTACTTTTCGATTTGACTGCATAGCTGCAGAATGCTGCAGGAATTCACCAGTAATAGCTTTAACAAGGCCATAACAAGTAAAAAATAGACTTTTTTCTCAACTTTTCACAAATCCATTTGGCGGAGGTTGCAATCCCCCCGAGCTGCTGGACGTACGAGTGTGTATATGTTGGTGCTTTCTTCCAAATGGTTGCCAATCTTTTCTGTGCACTAAAATGTCAGCCTAAATATGTGAAGTTGGGCAATCGTAAAAATGAACATGTCTCTTCACCTCACTATGAAGATCATTGTATTATTCATACATTGGACCAACCGATTCACTGTGCAGGCTCTTGCTCCTGATGTAAACTGAATTTAATTAATTGTTACTGGAGCCCATCATTTCCTTTAGGCTGAGCGCCATAAATGTCTAAATTGTGTTTGAAGTTCACAGTGATGTTCCGAGAATTTAATCTGAGCAACCACTCACTATAAATTATGCATCAGGGTCAGTGCTTAGCTCCTTTTATAACCTGTTTCCCTTTGAGGTTTTTTCCTTTTTACGTTTATTCATGTGGAGAAAACAGGAAAAAGTAAATCAATTATGGAATAAATATTTTCCTGTCATATCTTAAAAGCTGATTAAACAGGGAAAACAGTGGTCAAGCATTCTGCCTGAATAATTACTTAGTGCATGTATAACAATCTAATCCTTAGCCCCAGATGGGTAATCACATTCTCTGGTTTGTACTGGGCCATACAGACTAAAAGGTGCCAGGTTTGATCAACACTTTATGCTGTTAGCTGACCTCAGCTGGAATGCTGGTACAATTGACTTCAGCTGTGCTTCAGTGGTAGCACTCTTGCCTTGAGGCAGAAGGTTGTGGGTGTAAGATTCGCAAAATTTCTGCATTTCCCTGAAGGCTGTTATTAATAAACGGGACCCTGCGTGGGCATTTTAAATTTAAAAAGGGTACCCAAGATGGCGTCCGTGCCTCGTGGCAGAAAGCCTGTGGGATTCCAAAATGGATTCTGCAACGCAGACAGCTTGGGAGGAACCGAAACTAAGTCTGCAAGTTTTCTGTGGAGAGAAACTTTGTATTTTGGAACCAGACAGGACTCTGAATTATGCATTAGACCGAATTGGAGACGAAACCTAAATTCAGTTCAGACCTATAGTTAAGGCCATCAAACAGTCTGCATATATTATCGGAAACAGATTAACCGAGCCATCGAGGCCGGACAAGGCCCATCAAGAAACTTTCAGGACAATACAAGTCAATTATCGGGCCAGTAGATATGATTATCGGCCATCCAAAACCAGTTAATATGTATTGCTACCATTAGTTTAAACTAGCCCGCCAAGATTAAACAAAGAACTAACCTGATTTGGTGGGCAGATAAGGGTTTTCGACGAAGGTATAATTGAAGGCCCCGGGTAGCATTGAGTAGGTTCGTGAAGACGGAGAGTTGGTGAGTTGGTGTCCAAGATCGTCAGGTGCGTTCGTTGGTTGGTGTGCTGGTGCTGCTCCTCGGCCCCTCGCCCTCATGGTTGCCGCTCTTTCCCCGTCCCGCGCTTACCACCTGGCCTTTGCCTGTGCCCCTTCCCACTCCATCTGGAACTGCCCCGGCACCGGGTCGGGCGGACATGGACAAATTCAGGCCAGGCGAGACGGGACGAGACGAGGGGAGAAGGGAAAACCACCGAGGGGCAGACCGGCGGAAGAAGACCAAATGAGGGGCGGCTTCGAATCATCGGGCCTTCAGCCTCGGCCGACCTTCGAATAACTGCACACCAACTCAATCTGGCGGCTGTCGACAAAGAACCATCCCTGCAAGGTAAAGTACCCAAACAGAGACTGTAACTTTGGGGTACACGAACCTGGACAACGCCCTTGCAATGCCTGGAAGCCACATGATGACGACAAGCTCCAGAGAGCACCAAGAGTGAACCCCAAACCCAACCGCTGTTTTGAAGCTAACAAACCCTTTTATTGGTGAGCATGAAGTTCTGACCCCTCATAGCTTAATCTAGTTAGGTATAGGGGGTGGGATAAGAATAAGGGGATTGTTAAGATAGTTGTTTTCCCTCGATGTGCCGTGTGTTCCCCATTCCCTGTATAAGTATGAGAATTATTATGATTCTCTTGTAATTTTTGCCTGTAGAAGTGTACACTAGTAATTCTTTTCCATGAGATTGTATTAAGCAAGTTTTTCCTCTTCAATAAAATCTTGGTTTTGTTTGCATCCAACTACTTGTCTACTCGCGTCTTCTCTGCACTGCCGCCTTGTACCTAAGTTCGGTGTCTGGAACCCAGGGGCGTGGGAGCGATTCGAACCGCTCACAAAACAGTCAGATGCATAACTAACTGGGCGCACGCACGCGCCAAGCAACACCACCCGCACCGCCATCCCCTACATGGGTTCAAGACCCACTCAAGAGACTTGATCGCAAAATCTAGGCTGACAGTCCAGTGCAGTACTGAAGGAGGTGCTGTCTTTCGGATGAGATGTTAAACCCTGTCTGTCCTCTTGGGTGGACACAAACAATCCCATGGCACTATTTCGAAGAAGAGCGGGGGAGTTATCCCCGGTGTCCTGGCCAATATTTATCCCTCAATCAACATCACTAAAACAGATTATCTGGTCATTATCACATTGCTGTTTGTGGGAGCTTGCTGTGTGCAATTTGGCTGTTGCATTTCCTACATTACAACAGTGACTACACTGCAAAAGTATTTCATTGGCTGTAAAGTGCTTTGGGATATGCTGAAAGACATAAATCTTTCTTTCTTAAGCTAGGGAAGAGAAAAATGAGACATAGTTCCGGCTCCTGATTGTCAACTAGTACAGACACAAGGACAGGATTCAGCCTAGCAGTAATGCCCTCCTAGGTTAAATAGCCTGCCAAGACTCATCGTCTAGGCTTAAAAATGAAGAATGGCCACTTATAAGAGGTTCCAGATGGCTGCTGGTACATATGGAACTAAAACCCAGCAAGAAGTCACTGCCTTCAAGAGATGGTGGGGGAAAGAAAAGGAAAAACATGTTTCTTAAAAAAAAGAAGCAAGTCGTGTACAATGATATGAAGTGTAGAGAGTAATTTTTCACATTTGCATGACTGTTGGGATACGTTGCCTGCCTTCAGCACACATCAGCAAACCACTCATGCTCACAATGCACAATGGTAGTGCAAACTCAGAAAATTGGCCGGCTAATCAGAAGGAAAGTGTGGTATCTTGAGGTGGCCATAGATGGAGACGGACACCGGTTAACTCCTTAACATGGTTTAATCAACACTTGCACATAAAAGCTTCTGCCATGAAGCAGCCAAAACAAAGAGTACAACCAGTACAGATCAGACTTAACTCAGGAGAGCAATTGCTACAGCACCACCTGGTGGATCAGGTTACTCATAACCTCCCAGGTTACTACACTCCTCCCCGCTTAAGATTGCCGTATGCAATTCTTAAACAATAACCCTTACTAGGTACTACATTTTAATTAACCAGTATGCTCTAACCATGGTTAATCCCTGACTAATTTAACAGGTTTGTATAAGTCTTTCTGGTTGCTTGCGAATCCTTTGTGAACGTCTTAATTCCACTTGTGGTGGATTCTCAGATTCATTCGCACTTGAGATTGGAGTAGTCTCTGATGTTGGTTTTACTCTGTCCCGCTGTGGCCTGGCAGTACCAGTGTCCACTGGCACCTTATAAGCCGTGCTGGGTCCTGGAACAGCCTCCTCTACTGCCCTTTGTTCCATCTGAGGCAGTTCCCCCTGCTGCTGGCTGAAAAGCTGATCCACATGCCGACAAACCCCTCGACCATCCCCTAGTAACATGGAGTACGACACAGGTCCTGTAATGTCCTGGATTAGTCCTGGTATCCATTTCGGTCCATAACCGAAGTTCCGGGTGTACACAGAGTCCCCTATGGCGAAATGGCGAGTTTTAGTATGTTTGTCATGGTACGCTTTTTGGTTTGTTTGTTTTGTCTCAACCTTGCTTTTGAGAACTGGGTGTATCAGGTCTAACGTGCACCGCAACTTTCTCCCCATCATCAACTCAGCCGGAGAAAGCCCCGTGGTAGCTTGGGGTGTTATATGATAACTAAACAAGGCTCTATTGAGCTTGGTCTCCAGGGTGTCACCTGAGCTCTTCCTCATGAGCTCCTTAAAAGTCTGCACGGCTCGCTCGGCTAACCCATTTGAGGCTGGGTGATATGGAGCCGAGGTGACATGTGTGATTCCATTCCTTACCATGAATTCTTTGCTCCCTTCACTAACAAAACACTGTGCATTGTCGGATACAATCATTTCTGGAATACCATGCGTGCTGAAGCTGTTCCTGAGACAATTCAGTGTGGCATCAGTCATTTCAGAGCTCACTGGATAAACGTCGATCCACTTTGAGTGAGCGTCAACCAGCACCAAAAACATTTTGCCCATAAAAGGTCCCGCATAGTCTATGTGAATTCTCCTCCAGGGTTTGCTGGGCCACTCCCAGGGATGGCGTGGTGCCCTGGCAGGTGCTTTCCAATGTTCCTGACATATAGTGCATGACTTTACCTTTGACTCAATTTCAGCACCCAAGTTAGGCCACCACAGGTAGCTCCTAGCCAGTCCTTTCATTCTAGTCATTCCTGGGTGCGATTGATGCAACTGTTCCATCAAAGTAGAGCGTCCCCGCTCTGGGACTATGATGCGTGCTCCCCATAGCACACATCCATCTTGGACACTGAGCTCGTGCTGTCTCTGTCTGTACGGCGCGAACTCCGGTCCCTCACGGTGATCTGGCCAGCCTTTCAACACATACTCACGGACCCTTGACAGAACGGGGTCCTTGGCTGTCCAGCCCTGGATTTGCGCTGAAGTCATCAGGGGACTGATCTCCTGATCCAGCATCAGGACGTGCTCCTCGGGGGAAGTACTGCGAGGAGATTTTGAGAGGGGCAGGCGGCTGAGAGCATCCGCGTTCCCGTTTTCCTTGCCGGCTCTGTACGTGATCACATATTCATAGGCTCTTAGTATTACTGCCCATCTCATTATTCTCTGTGATGCCATTTGAGGCATCGCTTTCATCTCATTCAGTAAGCTAATAAGAGGCTTGTGGTCAGTACTAATTACAAACTTCCTCCCATATATGTACTTATGGAATTTCTTTACTCCAAATATAATGGCCAACCCCTCTTTATCAAGTTGTGAATAGTCCTTTTCCGCAGCTGTGAGCGTGCGTGAAACAAACCCGATGGGCCTTTCCGCTCCATCTGGCATGCGGTGGGCCAACACTGCCCTCGCTCCATAGGGTGATGCATCGCAGGACATTATCAGCTCCTTCTTCTCGTCGTAATGCACTAACACCCTGCTGGACTGAATTAGCTCCTTTGACGGCTGAAACGCTTTCGCTTGCTCTGGCCCCCAACGCCATGGCTCTTCCTTTCTCAGCAGTTTGTGCAGGGGTGCCAGCAGCATCGATAAGTTTGGAAGAAACCGGTTATAATAATTCAGGAGCCCTAGATAGGCTTTCAGTTCAGTCACTGAGGTGGGTGCTGGTGCATCCTGCACTGCCCGCACTTTCCCTGGTAATGGATGGAGGCCTGTGGCATCCACTCGATGTCCCAGGAATGTAACTTCCTTCTCCATGAAACTACACTTACTCCGTTTCAGGCGTAGCCCCGCCTCTTCCAGCCGCTGTAGCACTTTGTCCAGTGTTTTTAAGTGATCCTGATTGTCACTTCCTGTTAGCAGAATATCATCTAAGTACACGGCCACCTTTGGAATGCCCTGCAGAATGCCCTCCATAGTCCGTTGGAATATTGCTGGGCTAGAACTGACACCAAATGGTAACCTGGCATAAGTGAACAGCCCCTTGTGCGTGTTCACCGTGACAAACTTTTTTGATTCTTCATCTAGCAATATCTGCTGATACGCATGACTCATGTCCAGTTTGCTGAATCTTTCTCCCCCAGCGAGCGATGTTAACATGTCCTCCATTCTCGGAATGGGGTACTGTTCCAGTGATGATACTCTGTTCACTGTTAACTTATAGTCACCACACACCCTTATGTTACCGTCGGGCTTCAATACCGGGACTATTGGTGCTGCCCAGTCTGAAAATTTCACTGGTTCTATTACTTTGTCCCTTAGCAGGCGATCTAGTTCCGCCTCAACCTTGGTTTTCATTGCAAAAGGTACCGACCTTGGTGATGCGCTATCAACAATACCAAAGACTACGAGATGGACTTAAATGAAGTAGGCTTTTATTGACTAAGAACTAGAGCATGCCTCTGCTAGTGAATCCATCCTAAGAGCTCTCGGGGGAAGGGTGGTGAGTCACCTTTATACCCGGGCTTAGGGGTGGAGCCAGGGGCTGAGACATGCCTGGACTTGTACAGGGTTAACAGTGGTTTACCACACAGGCATGTACAGGTTAACAGTGGTTTACCACATTCACCCCTCATTTAAAAAAGAGTCCGGCGGGGTGAAATGTTTCAAAAGTTCGTATACGAAAGTCTCTCCAGGGGTCTTGTCTGCCGTAATGATCTTCGTGGTGCCGGTTGCGGCGGTTCTTTGCCCGCGGCCGCTTCTCGCGTGGGACGGAGCACTGGCGTGTCGTCCTCTCGGGGTAGGGATGGCACCGGCATGTCACACACACAGAAACCCCACAGTGCAGATAGAGGCCATTTCGGCCCATCGAGCCTGCACCGACACATATCCCACCCGATCCCCGTAACCCCTACACCAACACATATCCCACCCTATCTCCGTAACCCCACACATTTTAATCCCCCTAACACTAAGGGTCAATTTATCATAGCCAATCAACCTAACCCGCACATCTTTGGACTGTGGGAGGAAACCGGAGCACCCGGAGGAAACCCACGCAAACACGGGGAGAATGTGCAAACTCCACACAGACAGTCACCCGAGGTGAGTTCGTGGTAGACACCCCGGCGGTGCGTCATGGGTAGTGGTGGTGGGTGGAGGTAGTGGATGGTGATCGATGGTGTTTCGGGTGGTACCTGAGGCTGCGAGGTCTCGAATTGAGACTGTGTCCTCCCGCCCGTCAGGATACGCCACGTAGGCGTACTGTGGGTTGGCGTGGAGGAGGTGAACCTTTTCGACCAGGGGGTTCATCTTATGGCTCCTCACGTGTTTCCTGAGCAGGACGGGTCCCGGGGACGTCAGCCATGGCAGTAGTGATGTCCCCGAGGTGGATTTCCTGGGGAAGACGAACATCTTCTCGTGAGGGGTGGCGTTTGTGGCAGTACAGAGCAGTGATCATATGGAGTGGAGCGCATCGGGGAGGACATCTTGCCAGCGGGAGATTGGGAGGCCCTTGGATTTTAGGGTGAGCATGGCGGTCTTCCACACCGTTGCGTTCTCCCTCTCTACCTGTCCGTTACCCCGGGGGTTGTAGCTGGTAGTCCTGCTCGTGGCTATGCCCTTCTCGAGCAGGTACTGGCGCAGCTCGTCGCTCATGAACGACGAGCCCCTGTCGCTGTGGATGTAATTGGGGAAGCCAAATATGGCGAACAGGTCGTGGAGGCACCTGATGATTGTGGCGCTGGTCATGTCCGGGCAGGGGATGGCGAAGGGGAAACGGGAGTACTCGTCAATAATATTGAGGAAGTACGTGTTGCGGTCAGAGGAGGGAAGGGGCCCCTTGAAATCGACGCTGAGACGTTCGAAGGGGCGGGTGGCTTTAATCAGGTGTGCCCTGTCTGGCCTATAAAAATGCGGTTTGCATTCGGCGCAGACCTGGCAGTTCCTGGTCATGGTCCTGACCTCCTCGATGGAGTAAGGCAGGTTGCGAGCTTTAATAAAGTGGAAGAACCTGGTGACCCCCGGGTGGCAGAGATCATTGTGGAGGGTCCGTAGCCTATCGACTTGTGCGTTGGCACATGTCCCACGGGATAGGGCATCTGGGGGCTCATTAAGTTTCCCGGGCCAGTATAAGATATCGTAGTTGTAGGTGGATAACTCGATCCTCCACCGCAATATCTTATCATTTTTGATTTTCCCCCTTTGTCTGTTGTTAAACATAAATGCTACTGACCGTTGGTCAGTGAGCAGGGTGAAACATTTACCGGCCAGGTAATGTCTCCAGTGCCGTACAGCCTCCACTATCGCCTGGGCCTCCTTCTCAACTGAGGAGTGTCGAATTTTGGGGCCCTGGAGGGTCCGTGAAAAGAAGGCCACGGGTCTCCCCGCCTGGTTAAGGGTTGCGGCTAGGGCGAAGTCGGATGCATCGCTCTCCACTTGGAAAGGGATGGACTCATCCACTGCGTGCATTGTGGCCGTCGCAATGTCCTCTTTTATGAGGGTGAAGGCCGCACGGGCCTCTGCCGTCAGGGGGAAGGAGGTTGACTTGATGAGGGGCCGGGCTTTGTCCGCATAGTTGGGCACCCACTGGGCGTAGTAAGAAAAGAACCCTAGGCATCCCTTCAGGGCTTTTAGGCAGTGGGGGGGGGGCAGTTCCAGGAGGGGGCGCATTCGGTTGGGGTCGGGGCCGATGACTCCGTTTTCCACCACGCAGCCAAGAATAGCGAGGCGCGCGGTGCGGAACATACATTTTTCTCTGTTGTATGTCAGATTCAGCCGTTGGGCCGTACGGAGGAATTTTTCTAGGTTGGCGTCGTGGTCCTGCCAGTCATGGCCGCAGATGGTGACGTTGTCTAGATAGGGGAAGGTGGCCTGCAGCGCGTTCTGGTCAACCATCCAGTCCATCTCCCTTTGGAAGACCGAGATCCCGTTGGTGACGCCGAAGGAGACTCGGAGGAAGTGGTAGAGGCGACCGTCAGCCTCGAAGGCCGTGTACTGGCGGTCCTCAGGCCTGATGGGGAGCTGGTGGTATGCCGACTTCAGATCAATCGTCGAGAATACCCGGTATTGTGCTATCTGGTTGACCATGTCAGATATGCGGGGAAGTGGGTATGCGTCTAATTGCGTGTATCGATTGATCGTCTGGCTGTAATCAATAACCAGGTGCTGTTTTTCGCCGGTCTTTACTACCACCACTTGGGCTCGCCATGGGCTGGTGCTGCCCTCGATAATCCCTTCCCTCAGGAGTCTTTGTACTTCTGATTTAATAAAGCTCCTATCCCCGGCACTGTACCGTCTGCTTTTAGTAGCAATTGGCTTGCAGTCTTTGGTGAGGTTAGTGAACAACGGGGGGGGTTTGACCTTCAGGGTGGACAGGCTGCATACTTTGCGCGGCGCCGTGTTTAAATTCTGCTGGCTGCAGACTGTAAGTGGGGGCAGGGGCCCGCCATATGCCATCGTGACGCTCTCCAGATGGCACTGGAAGTCTAATCCTAGCAGTACGGGAGCGCAGAGCTGTGGCAGAACGAGGAATTTAAACTCTCTGTACTCCACGCCGTTCACTGTCAGAGTTGCTACACAGTAGCCGCCGACGTCTGCCGTATGGGACTTTGAGGCCATAAAGACCTGGTGGCGTGTGCACATAACCGATAGGGAGTGGCGTCGCACCGTGTCGGGGTGGATGAAGCTCTCCGTGCTTCCGCAGTCGAAAAGGCAATTTGTGGCATGGCCATTTACCTTTACGTTCATCATGGACCTGGCTAGTTGATGGGGCCTAGATTGGTCCAGGGTGATGGAGGCCATCGTCGAGGTCGGTGGGTCGCTGTAGTATTCGCCCGCGCCGAGGGCCTGGTCCCGAGATGGTGTCCAAGATGGCGGCTCCCCCTCGGCTGGTGGTGTCCAAAATGGCGGCCCGCACGGCTCACACGTAGTTGATGGGGTCCAAAATGGCGGCCTGTACGGTTCACACGCGGCGCTGCTGGAATTGGGGGTCGATTTCGCCTTGCACACTATCGCGTAGTGGCCTTTCTTGCCGCATTTGGAGCAGGTCGCGTCCTTTGCTGGGCATTGCTGTCTGGGGTGCTTGGCCTGGCCGCAGAAGCAGCATTTCTGGCCTCTGGTCATTGCAGCTGTAGTTGGGCTGCTGGCGGCTTGTGGCCTTACCGGGTCCCAAGATGGCTGCTCCCGTGGCATCCACGTGGCCATCCAGTCAGGGGGGTAGGCGTCCATGTTCTGGAGGGCCACGTCTAACGAGTTAGCGAGGGCCACCGTCTTCTGCAGGTCGAGCCCCCTCTGTTCCAGCAGCCTCTGCCGAGTATAGTTGGACCTGATGCCGGCTACGTAGGCGTCTCGGATCAGGTCTTCCGTGCATTCCTTGGCCGTCACTGCTTTGCAATTACAGTCCCGGCCGAGGACTCTCAGTGTCAGTAAATATTCAGCGCCCGATTCCCCGGGGCGCTGTTTTCGGGTAGCCAGGAGGTGTCTGGCGTAGACCTCGTTAACAGGCCTCATGTATTGTTCCTTTAGCGTCGTGATGGCGGCCGCGTAAGTAGTGGCGTCTCGGATGATCGAGTAGACTCGGTGGCTCACCCGTGAGTTCAAGACAAGCCGTTTTGCGTCATCTGTAGTGACAGTAGTGCTGGAGGCCTCCAGGAAGGCTTCGAAACAGCTCAGCCAGTATTCAAAGTTATTGGCTGCATCTGCTGCTTGAGGATCCAGGTCTAAATGTTCCGGCTTCAAGATTTGCTCCATGTTGAAAATTAGTCAATAAAATTGATGCGCTATCAACAATACCAAAGACTACGAGATGGACTTAAATGAAGTAGGCTTTTATTGACTAAGAACTAGAGCATGCCTCTGCTAGTGAATCCATCCTAAGAGCTCTCGGGGGAAGGGTGGTGAGTCACCTTTATACCCGGGCTTAGGGGTGGAGCCAGGGGCTGAGACATGCCTGGACTTGTACAGGGTTAACAGTGGTTTACCACACAGGCATGTACAGGTTAACAGTGGTTTACCACACTTGGTTTAAAGAAACGAGGCGTGGCATCACTGGCTACATGAATCTTGGCTGTGGCTCCCCTTAAGGTGCCCAGTTCGTCCTTGAACACTAACTCATGCTTCATCTGCACTTCTTGCAGTGCCTCTGTACTGTCCTCCATTTTATTCATTGCCTGCCAGTGCACACTCAACTCACTGATCCACCCTCGCCCTAACAGGTTTGGCCCTGACCCTGCTACCACTACCACAGTAAGCTCTTTGGTGACTCCTTTGTGTTCCACTTGTACTTCGGCCGCCCCCAAACTGTCCACCTTCTGTCCTGTGTAGGTTTTGAGGCTAATGGGGCATGTACCTAGCTCTGGTACTTTTGCTTCCTCCCATAGCTTGGTGTACTCAGTCTGCGACATTATGGTTACACTACATCCGGTGTCAATCTCAAACTTTACTTGACCTCTGTTCACTATCAAATACTGAGTGAGAGGGGGTACGTTGGGCCTTGAAGTGTCTATACTGTATACAGTGAAAACCTCCTCACTAGACTCTTCCTCCTCTTGTATGTAATTTGCCTGCTTTGTGTACTTCTCCCTCCCCCCTTTTGCATGCTTTGCCCCTTTAGCACTGCTTCTCTCACTCACTGCCCTTCTACAGACTTTCTTTAAGTGCCCTATTTTTCCACAATTGTGGCACTCTTTGCAAACCTGCAGTCCTTTGCATAATGGCTCGTCCCGCCACATCGGTAGCAATCCCCAACCCCGACTGGTGGACTTTTCACGCCAGCTTCCATCTTGAAAACAGCTCCTCCCACTGGTTTACTCCATTTCTCCTTGCTCATACTGCTTAAGTCCTTAATGTCCTTGTTAGCCGTCTCCATGGCTTGTGCTTTTTTAAGTGCCGTCTCAAACGTTAATCCTTCTTCTGACAGCAATCTTTGCTGTATACTGTCGTCGTTAACTCCGCATACTAGTCTGTCCCTTAACATGACTGTGAGCGCATTTCCAAAATTACAGTCCTGTGCGAGCTTCCGAAGCTCCTCCACATACTCAGTAATGCTTTCTTCCGGCCTCCTAATCCTCGAATTGAATTTCCATCTCTGTACTATTTCACTAGGTTTCGGATTGAAATGATCCTTTAGTAGACTCACCAACTCGTCAAAAGATTTTTCTCCTGGCCGCTCCGGGCTCAGCAGATTCCTCATCCGTGTATAGGTTTGCGCTCCCACACAACTCAGTAAAATGGCCCTTTTCTTTTCAGCACTGTCCACCTCGTTTGCCATAAAGAAATGGCTCAGTATTTCAATATACTCCTCCCAAGACTGCGACTTGCTGTCAAAAGGTGCCACGGAGCCTACCGTTCCTGCCATCCTTGGAGTCCGGTCACTTCAGCCAAAAAATCAAACTCCGTTTCGACTCCCGCGGCCTAGCCTCGTGCTTTTCCGACTAGTTTGCTAACCAACCCGAGCACCTCTTCCGAATACTCCAAAACTCTTCCGTCCTTTATTCTCGTCGCCATATGTGGTATCTTGAGGTGGCCATAGATGGAGACGGACACCGGTTAACTCCTTAACATGGTTTAATCAACACTTGCACATAAAAGCTTCTGCCATGAGGCAGCCAAAACAAAGAGTACAACCAGTACAGATCAGACTTAACTCAGGAGAGCAATTGCCACAGCACCACCTGGTGGATCAGGTTACTCATAACCTCCCAGGTTACTACAGAAAGTTTGCATGTTGATGTTGGATCTTTATCATTCATTTATTATTGGTCACGAACACATTTGAACCAGTGAAGCTGGTGCACCAGAAAGCAATTCAAAGCTACAGTATGGATAAAAATAACCCGAAGGATGTTGTTCATGCATAGGTGACCATGCTATTTTAAGTTACAACCTCCGAAGTATCTGGGTTGCTTTTGCAAAGGCATCAGCTGCTGTGGTGTATATATACATATAAGGTGTGCTATTCCTCTCTAGTGCATGTGATATCACTGTATATCAGATCGCACGGTACAAAAGCATTCAGTTCAAATCGCGGCATTCAGTTGTTGGAGTCCTAGATTGATGGTATCCACCTTGATACATCACCGACATCAAAACAAAATCATCTGAGTGGAATAGGCTCTGCCACCACCACTGAACTGCATCTGCCATATTAGGCTAGATTTTGCTGTCACAATTACAGTGAGGCTAATTTCGCTCGCTGTTATTTAAGTGTAACAGGTACAGCAACTTCAGGCGAGGGGTAGATGGGGCGTTAAATACCAATATCCCAAAGTTGCTGTCTGAGTTGTACCGCTCTGCCGTTAGCTTCGCGATAACAGCATTTCTCAGTCTGTCTCCCCATTGAAATGCATTGAATGGCTTGAAGCTGCTGCATTTGCACAATAGATACAAACTAATCTCATCACAGCAAGTCGTCTTGTCATTAGAAGCACAAATACCCATTGAACGACGTGATAACCAATGTTCCATGTATTTCTTTTTGGGTACACTTCCCCTTTAAGGGGCTGCGTGGCCCATTCAAATTAGTGCGGAAGTGCAGTTTTTGACTTGGAATGCTATGCAATGGACCGCAGATCACTGCGCACTTGCATGCCTAAATGGAAACGCTGGTAATAATTGTTAATTACTGCCAATCAACCTCCCTGGCACTGAAAATTAACTATTAAAAGTGTGGAGTCTCATTTCTTCAGGTTTTAATTGTTGTTGGAGATTTTTAAAATATCAAATTTAAATTTAAAAACGTACCTTTTACTTTTCTTTCCATCTCATTTTTCTCTCTCTGAATCCAATCTTCCTTTCCCTCTCTTTATTTCTCTCTCTGTACCTGATTTGACATTGACTTCACCCTCTCTAATTTATATTTCCTTCACAGTCCTTGCACTGTTTATTTCTCGATCCTTCAATCTGATTGGTTAAGGAGATACACAGTTGCTTTCCCTGTTCACTCAGGTCCCAGATGCCCTGTTTCCCTCGCTGTGATGTTATCAGCTCGCACTTTCAGCAACTTGCCACACAAAAAATGTAAAAACCTAACCGTGCAAGGGCAAGTCTAACTCACAGCAGACGCCATTAGAGTCCCTGCCACAACACAATCTGAGCCATTATGAATAAAAGTACAAAAATAGACCAAGGATGTTTGAATACTTAAAAGTCATTTCCACCCATCCACCCAGCTGAGTTTTCAATCTACTGATAAATGTGGTCAAAAACAACAAAATCTTATTTAGTAACCCAGTTATTTTTATCCACAGCCTACAACTGATAATTTGAATTTATAAGTACAATTAGACTATATATATATATATATACATACATATATATATATGGACAATTCATGTCAACATAACAATCACATTACACGCTAGAATTACCTATTTTAAAAACAATCACATATCAGTTTACTATCTGAACATAATTGGTAATATTCAGATATAAAATTGTTTCATTTTGGGAATGAGCAACATATTGGATTAAAACCTGTTGACTACATCTGGGTGTTCTTTCCAATCCAGCATGAATTGATGGTCTGTTTTCACCCACTTCCTAGTGGACAACTTCAGAGCTCAAAAGTGCTCACAATTCAGGATTCGTTGAACAGTCTCAGGAAGGCTTTAGGCTTTCCTGGTGTGGGAAACAGAAAATGCTTTGTTGGTGTAGTAAAGGGTGCTCTTCTGTGGGTGTGATTAAGGCATATTATTCGGACTGAGTAGAGAGAACCAAGATTTTCTTCCAAAGTAAAACATAACGTCACCATAATGAATGAAAAATGCACCATTTTGTAAGGCTGCTAGTTCACTTGAAGCACGTTCATCAGTGGTAGTAGTTGGGGTATACCTGACCAGACAGATCTTCAGCCCTGCAGGGCACTGTTGACCATTGACCTGGCTCACTGATGGAACCTGGAGGGATGGACCCATCACTGGGGGTAGGATTCTTTCCACTTAGTTCCAGATAACTACATTATAACAGTGACTACACTTCAAAAACTACTTCATTGGCTGTAAAGCGCTTTGAGATGTCTAGTGGTCATGAAAAGCGCCATATAAATGCAAGTCTTTCTTTTCTTAACTCTGCAACCCAAAGCCGAAATGGGTAAGGTGGCCCTACTGGATGAGCAGTGGGAAGCTTACTAGTGATCCACTCTGGTAATCTGCATGGTTTTAGCTGGTTAAACCCCAGCAGCATTCATGTGCACACTTGTGGGAGTTTCTAAGCCTTGCCACTGTGAACCTGCGCATAAGCTACTTGGACTAAGGTAACTGGACCAGCCACATAAATACTGTGGCTACAAGAGCAGGTCAGAGGCTGGGTATTCTGTGGCAAGTAACTCACCTCCTGACTCCCCAAAGCCTTTCCAGCACCTACGAGGCACAAGTCAGGAATGTGATGGAATATCTCCATATTGCCAACTCTTGCGATTCCATCATGAGAGATGCGATTTCAGAATGAAATGAAGCTTCATTCGCGATGTAACGCCTGAATCCCGCGATTTAAAAAAAATATGGCAATTTGTGCATGCGCGGAAAATAGGCGATTTGCTGTTTGGCAGGGTGCGGCCTTTTCTCGCTCTGTTAGAAATGGCAGTGGCCGCTAAGTGAGTGAGCGACTAGGGGATGGAAGAGGGTCAACTGTTCGCGGCAGCAAGACTGAGGGGTGGTGGCGGGAGCATGCGCCATTTTTAAATTAGCGCAAACAGCCCGGGCACAAACCGGAGCCTGGGCCTGGGGTCTATCGAGTCACCGCCACAGGGGGCATAGGCAGGATGGGTGGACCAAAGATCACCCCTTGGCTCCACACAACAATACGGGAGGGGGGACTCGGGCTCCAGGATGGGGAGTCTCAGACAGTTTCATTCCAACAGGGCAGCTCCGCCCAGGGCTCCAATTAAACCCAATCCAGGGACACCAAAATCTTAAATAACAACAGAAAATGCTGGAAAAACTCAGCAGGTCAGGCAACATCCGTGGAGAGAAATTTGAGTTGACGTTTCGGGTCGAAACCCTTTTTCAAAACTGGAAAGAAAATAAAATAGATCGAAGGCAGGGCTGCGATCGAACAAAAGAAGTAAAAGAGACAATAAAAGGTATTCGAAACCAGACGAGATGGTAATAGGCCCGTGGAGACAAAAGACAGCTGAGATTAGGTGTGAAGTGTACTGGCAGGTAAGAGACAGCTGCCAGGTGGGAGAGAGAAACAAAAGGAAAGGGGGGGGGGGAAAGGAAGACCCAAAACAAAGGGGTGGAAAAAATTATAAGTAAAAAAGTAATAGGGGCCGAGGTTATGATCTGAAATTGTTGAACTCGATATTGAGTCCGGAAGGCTGCAAAGTGCCTAATCGGAAGATGAGGTGCTGTTCCTCGAGTTTACGTTGAGCTTCAGTGGAACAATACAAGAGGCCAAGGACGGTGAGGTCCGAGTGGGAATGGAGCGGTGAATTAAAATGACAGGCGACCGGAAGCTCGGGGTCACCCTTACGGACTGAACGGAGGTGTTCCGCAAAGCGGTCACCCAATCTGCGTTTGGTCTCCCCAATGTAGAGAAGACCGCATCGTGAGCAGCGAATACAGTATACTAGATTGCAAGAAGTGCAAGTAAATCGCTGTTTCACCTGGAAGGGGTGTTTGGGGCCCTGGATAGTGGGAAGGGGGGAGGTATAGGGGCAGGTGTTATATCTCTTGCACTTGCACGGGAAGGTGCCAGGTGAAGGGGAAGGGCTGTTGGGGGTGATAGAGGAGTGGACTAGGGTGTCTCGGAGGGAGCGGTCCCTACGGAATGCTGAAAGGGGAGGGGAGGGGAAGATACGTTTGGTGGTGGGATCACTTTGGAGGTAGCGGAAATGGCGGAGGATGATCCGTTGAATGTGGAGGCTGGTGGGGTGAAAGGTGAGGACAAGGGGAACCCTATCGTGGTTCCGGGAGGGAGGGGCAGGGGTGAGGGCAGAAGTGCGGGAGATAGAACGGATACGGTCGAGGACCATGTCGACCACGGTAGAGGGGAATCCTCGGTTGCGGAAAAAGGAAGACATGTCGGAAGCACTGGTGTGGAAGGTGGCATCGTCGGAGCAGATACGGCGGAGATGGAGAAACTGGGAGAATGGAATAGAGTTCTTACAGGAGGCGGGGTGGGAGGAAGTGTAGTCCAGGTAGCTGTGGGAGTCAGTGGGCTTGTAGTGAATATTGGTCGATAACCTATCCCCAGATATGGAGACGGAGAAGTCGCACGCACATTGACCAGGCAAAGCAGCTAGATAGAACAGATAGGTCAGCTGGATGGATAAACAGCCCTGTCATTGTCAAAATTACCTATATTGTTCCTCATGAGCATTTTCAGACACCTTGCTGCTAAAGGTGTCATTTTATTCAAATAATCCAGCATGGTAGAAAGACAATCAGACTATTAGATTATTACGTCAACAACAACAATTTGCATTTATATAGTGCCTTTCATGTGGTAAAACGTCCCAAGGCACTTCATAAGAACGTTATCAAACAGAATTTGACACCGAGCCACATGAGGAGATATTAGGGCAGGTGACCAAAAGCTTGGTCAAAGAGATAGGTTTTAAGGAGCATATCAAAAAAGGAGAGAGAGGCAGAGAGGTTTAGGGAGGGAATTCCAGAGTTTAGGGCCAAGGCAATAGAAGGCACGGCCGTCAATGGTGGAGCGATTAAATTCGGGGATGCGCAAGAGACCAGGATTGGAGGAGTGCAGTGATCTCGGAGAGTGTAGGGCTGGAGGAGGTTATGTTCCGGAAAGAATAACGGTCAAAAGCAGAGCAAGGCCGGCCTGCGAGTGATGTGATGGCAAGGCCATCGATCCACCTATTCCTGCTCCTATTTCTTATGTTCTTATGTCAGTAATCGGTTAGCGACGGCCGAATGTGCTTCCTGTCCGGGAGCAAAGGTCGCGGAATGCACTTCCTGTCCGGGAGAAAAGGTCAGTGAGGGGTCAGGATGGGAAACAAATAGTAACTCACGATTTCTTACCAAATCTCATCATTTTTTAGAGTTTGTCTCATGATTTATGAGACCGTGGGGTTGGCATTACTGTATTCTCCACTTACCTGGATGACTGCAGCTCCAACAACACTCAAGAAGCTCAACACCATCCAGGACAAAGCAGCCCGCTTGATTGGCACCCCATCTACTACCTTAAACATTCACTCCCTCCACCACCGGCGTACCGTGGCTGCAGTGTGTACCCTCTACAAGATGCACCGCAGCAACTCTACCACCCGCGACCTCTACCACCTAGTAGGGCAAGGGCAGCAGGCGCATGGGAACACCACCACCTCCAAGTTCCCAATCCAAGTCACACACCATCCTGACTTGGAAATATATCACCGTTCCTTCATCGTCGTTGGGTCAAAATCCTGGAACTCCCTCTCTATCAGCATTGTGGGAGTACCTTCGCCACACGGACTGCAGCGGTTCAAGAAAGCGGCTCACCACCACCTTCTCAAGGGCAACTAGGGATGGACAATAAATGCTGGCTTTGCCAGCGACGCCCACATCCTGTGAATGACTAAAAACATTTTAAAAGTGGTGACACGCTACACTAGAAGCCTCTGACTGGGAGGAGTTTTCAAAGTTACTTTTATGTTCTGTGATGGACCAGCTATCGGGTCTGATAATGTTTGTTTAACATTGCCCACAGCTCAAGAGCAATGTTAAATAAACATTATCAGACCCAGATAGCTGTGATATATATATATTTAAGAAGATTTATTAAGCACAACCCAGTAGAGTAAGCAAATACTGTAGTTGAAGGGGCACACTTGCAATCACGACATCGGAAGGAATTCTAGAGTCGACCAATAAAGTCATTTGGGTCATTCCTCAAACAGAGGCTTTAAAAAAAAGGCCCCTAGCCTGTATTTATAATCTGGCTCCAAACCAATGACAGCTTGTGCATGTGCCACACACCTCTGACCTGCTCAATTCTCCTGGGTCCTAGAGCCCAACGCTTCCGACCTTCCCCACTCTTCTAGGCCTGTCAGTGGGATGTGTTCCTGCAGGGAGAGTGTGTGCACTTCATGGTGGGCAAACAGAAACCCTACAGGTGGGTGCTGATTTTTCTGCGGCTTGGTTTAGAGACTCTTATACTTGGTAATATATTCCCATACCTATCAGACGCTTGACTGACCAAGATAAAAATACCTTTAATGTGGTGCTCAGGCACCATTGTAATTGAAATAAGACCCAAATCTAACTAGAAGAAAACACAGCAGCTGTATGCATTCTCAAATCAAACATAATTACTGATCATCATGTGGCACCTCATTGCCTAAGATCACTAGTAAGAATAATATGTACTCTTATTATCCTGTGAATTACATGCAGAAATAAGAAGAAATAGGACTGAAGAAAACATATATGAAAAACAGTATTAACATTTCTATTTTCTTTGTGTCTTCCTTGTTCTAAAAGCATTCAATTCAGCATCCATTTGCACCACCAAAAACCTAAACTAGGCCACTTCTGAATTAATAACCAGGTCAATGAGATCCAGCTCATAACGTGGCCATGACACTAGGGTAATTCAGACTTTGCTACCTCTCCATTCAGCCACAAGCTTTGTGCTGCTTCTCTTAACCTACCTGTTCTACTGCTTCTGTCACTTGTGTGAAGTCGAAAAGGAAATTAAAGATATGCACACATACTGATATGGAATGTCTATACGTGGGCAGTGTATATAAGTGTTAGATCCGTGTATCTTGATGTTATGTGTCCTTCAATAACTAGACACGAGACTGCAGGGAACAGTCAACAGGTGTTTACTGGATGAGGGTTATTCTAAAACTAAACGTACAGATCCCTACTCAGGGTTTATATACAGGTGTGGTCACTGCCGGTACTACAGTATACAGGAGCTGTAAAAAGTAGTTCTCCCCTTAAAGGTACATACACTACAATAAGCATGCATAAATAATTTGTTCAATTTATTTATGTTCTTTATTTTGTTTAAATTTAGCTATTTCATTTATTTTAAGGAATCAGGGAGCTGCAAAGTAAGTAGGCTGAGGAGGATAAAACATTGTGCAGGAAGGCAAGCCAGAGGCAGGGGGTTGGGAATGTTGTGTGTGGCCAGCTCTGTAATTTGTGCCTCCTTGTATATACCAGTTATCTTGCAAGTCTTTCATTCTTCTTAAATACATGGCCTGGTGCGATAGCTGAGCTGTATAGAGTGGACAGTCCCTGGTATGATGCCTGGTTGGTGCTCAGTTAGCTTGATGGCATCCCTGGGCTAGGGAAGGAGGGAAGGAAAAACTGCCAGGGTTCTTGCTTTTAATTGCTGTGCAGAAAGTGCATATAGATGTTGGACAAAGGCAAAAACTGACTTGGCTGTGAAGCCCCTGGGCTTGAATAGCGCTGATCGACACTCACTGTCTGCAATCACTCTTTAACTTCACTCGAGCCGTGAGCAATGTTAAACAAACATTATCAGACCCTGATAGCTGGTCCATCACAGAACATAAAAGTAACTTTGAAAACTCCTCCCAGTCAGAGGCCACTAGTGTAGCGTGTCACCACTTAAAATTTTTTTTAGTCATTCATAGGATGTGGGCGTCACTGGCAAGGCCAGCATTTATTGTCCATTCCTAATTACCCTTTAAGAATTGCCATGTTAGGAGCTTTTGGAGGGCAGCTGCTGCCGTGAAGTTATACCATCAGCATAAGTGAATGCCTTTCAGGGAAATATGGGAGTTCATTTTTAAAAACAGAGATGTATTTGGGGAGAGTAATATGAAAGATCCAGAAAGACAAACTATTTGAAAAAGAAAAATGAGGGCTTAATTTTACTTCTGACTTTCTTTTCTCCTATACAGTATTGGATAATAATGGGTGCGATTTTCCCAATGGAGGCAGTTTGGAGGCGGGTTTCGGTTTGGGTGGGTTCCAAACCCGCCTCCACTGAGAGGTGGTTCCCCTGGGCCAATTAGTGTTTTGGGACTGAAACTCGCCTCTGCTGACGTCACTTATCCAGCTTCATTTAAGGGCTGCTTGCTGCCTTGGCTCATTCCACTGGTTTTTGGTCGATGCTGCACCATCTCCAAGCTGTTATCTCCTTGAAGAATGGCCAGCTCCAAGGCAAGGGCCTCCCCGAGATTCTCGGATGAGGTGCTGGGTATGCTGGTTGAGGGGGCGAGAGCTAGCAGGGAGGTGCTCTTCCCCTCATCTGGGAGGAAGAGGCCTCCCAAAGAAACCAAGGCTGTGTGGGTCCAGCTGGCAAGGGATATAACCTCCAGATCTGTGTGCAGATTGGGTGATTGTTTCTGTTTATTGATGAAATGCCATCCCTGTGGGAATGTGTTCAAATTAGGTGATGACAAACTGTTGGCGTGATGGCATCTGTTCTTTCGGCTTAGGTAGCTCCACATTGCGGGCTCCACAACACTTGCGAGGGCAGGTTGGCGGTCAGAGTGAAAGGAGGCCAGAGAGTCATGTCCATTGTCAATCATGTGTTAAAAAGGAGCCAAGCACATGTGCCACAATGGGCAGCCTATGCAAATCTGGCCAGGATGAGTGCATTCCTTGCACGACGTGCTTCCATGCACTGGCACCTTCTGCCCTGTGCAGCATCAGGTGGGTGAGCAGGAGGTTGGCGCTCCTGCTGCTGTTGCTGCTGAGCTGCCTGGTTCTGCTGCTGCTGTGGCTGCTCCTCATCCGAATCTGAGGTCTATGGTGAAAGGAAATAAATGGTTCCTATGTTGCTGGCAGATACCTCCGTTGGGGAAGCGCTCAGTCCAAGCGGGGAGAGGGTCTTCCAAGGAGGTCCCACAGTTGAGAGATAGAAGCTGCAGCACCTCCGACTTCGGTAGGCCTGCTAAAAGTGCTGAAAGACCTGTGGAACAAAAGTTCTGCCACCTGCAACTGCTCCCTGATGAAAGCTCCATTTTAATGGTGGAGCTGCAGCTGTGAGGAGGCCACCCACTTGTCAACCCGCCAGGATTAGCTGGTGTGGTTTAGGAGGGTCGTGCAACACGCTGAAAATGTGGTAAAATAATGAAGACCTGTCAAAATAGGATTATAGAGGCCCTTAACCACTATTTAAGGGTCTTAACTACCTCTCCTGACTGATGGAGGCGGGACTGAATTGCACCCATCAAACCCGCCTCTGGCAAGATTGCGTGGAGGCAGGTTGGAGGCGGGTTCCGAACCCGCCCTCAGTTTTTGCCATTTTGCCAACTGTCCCACCTCCAAACCCGCCTCCTCGGGGCTGGGAAAATCGCCCCCAATGCTCCTATGCTGTGCTCCCTCTCCTGCCATCAGGTTTGGCATTACCCATGATTTTTCTTCCATTTTTCAAACCTCACTCCAGAACCTGAGTATATAACCAAGGCTAACATTTCAGTGCAGTACTGAGGGACTGTTGCATTGACAGAAGTGCCATTTTTTGGATAAGATATTAAACCACAGCCCTTTTGTCTGTTCCGGTGGACACAGCAAATCCCACAACACAATTTGAAGTAGAGCAAGGAGTTCTTCCAGTGCCCTGCCTAATATTCATCCCTCAATCACCAAAAACTCACTATTTGCCCATTCACCTAATTTCCTGTTTGCAGGACCTAGCTGTTTCCAAATGGTGCCACATTTGCCTTTGTAACAACAGTGGCGGCACTTCATTGGCAATGTTACTCTTTGAGATATCCCGAGAATGTGAAGGGCATGATTTAAATGTAAATTCTTTCTTTTATGGATGGGGAATCACAGGCAGCATGGGTGCAATTTTTTGATACTCTAAAATCCTGCAACAAACCAATGAATCAATCTTGATACATGACACACATTGAACAACCTGCTGAGCAAATTCTTTTTAGCCATTACTGGCATTTTGGGCATGTTTTCAGTTCTGACGATATTTCTGGCATTCATCTAGGACCATGCAACATACCACGGTCATGTGGGACAGCAGTGACAAGCTTGGGTGGATTACAGTAGCCAGTTAATTATAGTGCTGTACTCTTAATGAGCTGCTGCAGCCAGCTTCCTGGAACAGGGCTACGCTGTGGCAGCTTCTTGGCACTGAGGTCACTACAGTCACATGGATTGATCTATTGCCACCCAAGTGCTGTGCAGCTAGTCACTCCCAAGGCTGGGTTTACACCCAGCTCTACCACTCCACCACCTCTCTCGACCCCTACACTGCTTCTGTGTTGTTATGCTGCTTGTCTGATATCCAGCATTGGATGAGCCGCACACTCCTCCAGTTAAACATTGGGAAGTCTAAAGCCATTGCCTTCAGCCTCTGCCATGAACTATGAGGATCTCCTACCATCTTACAGGGCTATCGGGTAATTAATATGGAGCAGTTAGTTATGATTTATACCCCTCGCCACCGATTCTATCCCCCTTTCTGGCATTGTCTCAGGCTGAACCAGTCTGTTTGCAGCCTCGGTGTTCTATTCAACCCCAAACTGAGCTTCTGACCCCATATACTCTCCATCACAAGGACTGCTTACTTCCGCCTCCATAACATTACCTGCCCCCCTTGCTTCAGCCCATCTGCTGCTAAAACCCTCCTACATGCATTTGTTATCTCTGTAACCTCCTCCAGCCTTACAACAGCTTGCGCAAACTTTCTGTTCCTCTGACTCTGGCATTTTGTGCATAGCCTCCACTCTTTGCCCCACCATTGGTAGCTGTGCCTTTGCCATCTAGGGCCACACTCTAGAATTCTGCCCCCCAAATCCCTCCACCTCCTTCTCCTCTTGTATAATAGCCTGTCTAACAGGACCTTGTCATGTCAAAATGCCAAAGATTATTCACTACATTTGAAAGAGTAGCACTGGGGAGAATGGGTGATGGAGTGGGTCAAACACTGGCTTTTCACATCCAGCAGATCCGGGGGTTTTATGCAGCTCAGACTGATGGAATGAAAAGCTTTTAGACTGAGGCTGTTTTAGTTCGTATTCCAGGAGATCAGTGTCCTTGATCTGGCTCCTGGTGTTTACATCTCTAAATCCGGTTTCTTTATCGTGGTGGCAAAATCATAAACAGTTGTTTATAGTTTTGCAATTCTGCCACCAGTATAGGGGGAGCTGATTTGATGGTCTAAGCATGGAGTGTTTCTCAGGCAGTCTGAACTAAATAATGGTCTTCACTTTTAGCTCTCAGCTTCTTCACTCTGCTGTGCCTCCCATGTTTAAATCAAGACTAACTGCTCCATATTAATTGCCCGATAACCCTGTAAGACGCAAACTTGCAAACAATGAGTTTGTGATAAATCCATGTAGTGAGACAAGGACTCGAAGAGGCAATATCGTAGAATTAGCACGAGTACTTTATTAACAAACAGAGTAACAAACATCATGCCTGCATCCTGGCATTTCACCTTTGCTGACCTTGACAGGAAGCTGGAAGATAGCTGGACTAGATGAGACACCAAACGGTAAGCGGTTATATGTAAACAAGCCCTTGTGTGTATTTATGGTGACATACTTCTTTGATTCGTCATCCAGTGTAATCTGCAAGTAGGCATGACTCATATCCAACTTTGTGAATTTCTTTCCTCCAGCCAGGTTTGCAAAGAGATCCTCTGTTTCGGGAATCAGACACTGCTCTAGTTTGGACACCCGATTAACTGTCAATTTATAGTCTCCACAGAGTCTTACCGAATTGTCCGGTTTTAAAACAGGTACTATGGGAGCTTCCCATTCCGAACATTTCACTGGCTCCAGTATGTTCTCTCTCAATAGACGGTCAAGCTCAGCCTCTACCTTTGGCTCCATGGCATAAGGCACAGGTCGTTGTTTAAAAAACCTTGGCGGTGCCTCCTTGTCTACATAAATCTTAGCTGGGGGGCCATTAAATGTGCCAAGTTCCTCCTTGAACACATTCTCATGTTCACTCAACACTTCTTGCAAAGTCAACTGTTTGCCCGCATCTATTTGATGTACTGCTCCCCAGTCTAATTTAAGTTCTTTTATCCAGCCCTGACCTAACAGGTTTGGTCTGGTACCTGATACTATAACTACAGGTAGCTGTTCCACTGTGTCCCTGTATTGCACAGTTACATTAGCTGTACCTAATGTCGCTACTCATTCACCTGTATATGTTTTAAGATGCAGGGAGCAAGGCTTTAACTCTGGAACTTTTGCACGGTTCCACAATTTTGAGTACTCTGCCTTGTTCATTATGGTCACGCCGCACCCTGTATCCACTTCAAAGTTCACCTTAGAGTCATTTACTGTCAGTTGCAATGTGATAGGAGCCACTTTTGGAATGTTCTCTAATATGCTATACATTATGAACATGCCCTCTTCTTCCTCAGCTTCCCCGCTGATGTGGTGTGCTCCATGTTTTTTCACTTCTCTCCCTTGGTTTTGCTGTCCTCCCCCTTTTGGTTTGGATTCCTCCACAGGTGATTTCGCCCTGCAAGCTCATTTTATGTGTCCTTGTTTCCCACACTTGTAGCACTTTTCCTCCAGAAATCGGCATTCACTCGCCAGGTGATCGCCCTTGCATCTATAACATGCCTTCACATGCTCACGTTGTGGTTTCTGATGCATGTTCAACTTGTGCACAACAACCTGACCTGCAACTTGCGTAGCATTAACTCTGTCTGAACCCTGTATTTCTTTTACATTCAGTTCGCTGTCTCTATGGCTTGAGCAAGTTCCAATGCTTTTCCATAAGTAAGCCCAGTCTCGGATAATAATCTACGCTGCATTCGGTCATCCATAATTCCGCAAACTAGCCTATCTCGCAGCATTTCCTTCAGGTTGTTCCCATAATTGCAATCTAGTGCTAATTTACGCAACACCGCTACATAGTCCATTACGCTCTCTTCCTCTTTCCTGTTCCTTGAATTAAACTTGAACCACTGTACAATCTCACTAGGCTTAGGGTTGAAATGTTCTTTTAGCAAAGCCACTAATTCAACAAATGATTTGTCTCCAGGCTTTTCAGGACTGAGCAGATTCTTCATCAAACTCTAGGTTTGGCTTCCCACTGAACTAAGCAGAATGGCTTTCCTTTTTCCGGCATCATTTATTTCATTTGCTTTGAAAAAATAACCCAACACTTCACAGTATTCCTCCCAGGTTTGTGCTTGACTATCAAAAGCGGAAACCGTTCCTACCATGGCAGCCATGCTGTCTTCCAGCTGGTAGCTAACCGTAGCTCATAATTTTGTTGTTTAAACGTCCTGGCAGACTTTTCTTCTTTATTCAGGGTCCTTAGTTACCTCATCGCCAAATGTGATAAATCCATGTAGTGAGATAAGGACGCGAAGAGGCGATAACATAGAATTAGCACGAGTACTTTATTAACAAACAGAGTAACAAACATCATGCCTGCATCCTGGCATTTCACCTTTGCTGACCTTGACAGGAAGCAAACCTCTGACCTTAACAGGAAGCAAACCTCTGACCTTAACAGGAAGCAAACCTCTGACCTTAGCAGGAGCATTGGCTACAGCACCACCTGGTGGATAACCTTAATCATAACATCCCAGATTACTATAGAGTTACATTTCCCTTTCATCACGAATCTTTAAAAAACTTGGATGTGGGTATAAAGTGGTGGAAATGGATTTTTCCAGCTGCCAGCTACAGCAAATCTTGGCAAGTTTAATTTTTGGATTGTAGCCAGCTGTGTGAGGGACCACTACCACTAGAAGGAGTCTAACATAATATAAAAGCAGTGTAAAGAGCTCTACGAGCATTTGGCTTATGTATTCGGTATAAAACTCCCTATCAGAGGTATGTGGCTTGCGACAACATCTAACAAGGGCCATGAGAAAATTGGACTGTTCGCAGTCAGTAGGCTAGTTCTCATTCAAAGAAGCCATTTTAAACGCTGGAGAAGGGCCAATGAAAGCTTTGTATCTTTTTTGAATCATGTTAAATTCTCTATATTTTATAAGTGTAGCATTATGGCCTCGATTTTCATTGGCGCAGTATGAAGGAGTCATGGCAACTGCCAGGGTACATGGCACAAACATGCAAAATTTCCTTCTTATGGTCACACACCAGCTGAACGTTGAGGGAGTGGAAGCCCTTGTGGTTGACAAAAATACCTGGATTGCGATGGGGTGCCCTAAGGGCCACATGTGTGCAGTCAACGATGCCCTGCACCCTTGGAAAGCCTGCCAGATGAGCTAATCCAACCGCTCGTGCCGTGACACTTGCTCAATCCTTGGTGAAATGGATGTGATTGTACGCGAGGGCATTGGTTACCTGCGTGATGCAAGTGTGTGCGGCTGCCTGGGAGATGTTGCTGATGTCTGCTGCTGATCCCTGGAATGAGCCTGAGGCAAAAAAGTTGAGTGCAGTGGTGACTTTGATGGCCTCTGGTAATGCTTGTCCACCTGGTCCTCTGGGCAGCAGGTCTTGCTGTATCATTGCGCAGATGTCAGTCACTACCTCTCGCAAAAGTCGGAGCTGCCTTTGGCACTGCTGCTCAGACATGTTGAGGTAGCTGACCCTGCATCTGTAGACCCTGTTTGGGTGTTATCTCCTGCGCCGACGGGCTTCCAGGCGCTGGCCCCTTCTGGCCTGTGCAGCTTCAGCTGGGTGAGCAGCAGCCTGGCGCTCCTGCTGCTGCTGCTGGTGCTGCTCTTGTTCCTGGTTCTGCTGCTGCCACGGCTGGTGCTTGAGCTCCTCTAATGCCCAGATGGGAAGGAAATAAATGGCTCCCATGCTTCTGCTATATGCCTCCGTTGAGGAAGCGCTGAGTGAAGGTGGCGAGAGGGGTTTCCCAGGAGGCCACACTGGAGATGGGTGTGAGGCGCCAACCTTCCACAGGTGTGGTTAAGCCTTCTAAAAGTTGCCCCAGACCTGAGACCACTAAGTCCTGCCACCTGCAAATCATGGCTGATCAAATCTCCTCTTTAATGGTTGACCTGCAGTTGATAGTCAGCAATCCAATAGTGCTCCCGCCAGGTTTCACATGTTTCTCATCAGGCGTGTTTCATGTGGGAAAAGGGTTAAATTTGCAAGGGCTTTTCAAAATAGGATTATAGAGGCCATTTAATGGTTGTTAAGGGCCTTAACGACCAGTCCTGCCTGTTGGATACGGGACGGAGTTGGGACCATCAGACACGGCTGAGTTAAAATTGCTCGGAGTCAGGAACCAGGCTGGGGGGGGGGGGGTTCCGCCCGCCAGTTTTTGCGATTTTAACCCCCACACGCCTCTAAGCCCGCCTCCACAGCTCAATGAAAATCGAGCCCTAAGGCTTTCTATATAAATATTGTATCATTAACAATTAGGCAGCTAAAGATTGAAACACTGGGGGTTATTTTGGCAAAAGGGTGAAAACAGGTGCCAAATGGGTGCTGTGCTAATAAGACACGTCTGTTTGAAAGACTGGATTTAGCACCCAATTTTGGTCCTAATTGCTGGTTACCATAATTTGAATTTGCCTGGAGGTGTTAAACCAGAAACTTGCAGGTTTAGAACTGGAGTGCTGATTAGACGCAATTTTCATGGAGCGTTGTATGTGGGCTCCTCGCACCCACTTTCACTGAAGGTGTGGAGTGCACTGGCTGGCACACAGTGGCACGTTGCAGGATGGTTCAGGGACTGAGGGAGAGGGTGCACAGGTTCTTGGATGTGACACTGGAGGTATTGGTGATGCTCTGCCTGGCCTCATGTCCTCCTGCCTTTCCTCCTCCAGACTGAGGGGGACTGCTAGCAAGATGCCCATGACCAAGCACTCCTTTTAACCTGGTGACTCCTATAAAGTAGAGTAGCGCAGCACTTACTCTTTTTAGATGAAGTCCTCAGAGAATTTCCAGAATAAATGAGTGTTGGTGAAGTCTTGACAAAGTGTCCCAGAAAGTCTCTCAATGTGGTTCAGAGGTCCTCTTCACAACTCCAGCAGCAAGTAAACATGAAATGGTGGGTATCCCTTTAAGTAGCACTTGAAATCAACATCAACGCCATGTTTACTCCAAACAGCTGGTCGCTGTTAGGACATAAGACCATAACATAAGAAACAGGAGCAGGCCACTCGGCCCCTCTAGCCTGCTCCGCCATTCAATAAGATCATGGCTGGTCTGATCTTGGCCTCAACTCCACTTTCCTGCCCGCTCCCCATAACCCTTGATTCCCCTGTTTTTCAAAAATATGTCGATCTACTCCTTGAATATATTCACTGACTCAGCCTCCACAGCTCTCTGGGGTAGAGTATTCCAAAGATTCACGACCCTCTGAGAGAAGAAATTCCTCCTCATCGCAGTTTTAAATGGGCGACCCCTTATCTGAAACTATGCCCCCTAGTTCTAGATTCCCCCAGAGGGGAAACATCCACCCTGCATCTATTCTGTCAAGCCCCCTCAGAATCTTATATGTTTCAATAAGATCACCTCTCATTCTTCTAAACGCCAATGAGTATAGGCTCAATCTGCTCAACCTTTCCTCATAAGACAACCCCTTCAACCTAGTGAACCTTCTCTGAACTGCCTCCAATGCAAGTATATTCTTCCTTAAATAAGAAGACCAAAACTATACGCAGTACTCCAGGTGTGGTCTCACCAACACCCTGTACAGTTGTAGCAAGACTTGCCTACTTTTATACACCATCCCCTTGCAATAAATTCCAGTATTCCAGTTGCCTTCCTAATTACTTGTTGTACCTGCATGCTAACATTTTGTGTTTCATGTACAACGACACCCCGATCCCTCTGTACCGCAACATTTTGCCCACTCACTTAATCTATCTATATCCCTTTGCAGACTCTTTGTGCACTCCTCACAACTTGCTTTCCAACCTATCTTTGTATCGTCAGCAAATCTGGCAACAATACACTCGGTCCCTTCATCCAAGTCATTATTATAGATTGTATATAGTTGAGGCACTGATCCCTGTGGCACCCCACTAGTTACAGTTTGCCAACCTGAAAATTATCCATTTATTCCGACTCTCTGTTTTCTGTTAGTTAGCCAATCCTCTATCCAATCTAATATATCATCCCCAACACCGTGAGCTCTTATCTTGTGCAGTAACCTTTTATGCGGCACCTTATTGAATGCCTTCTTGAAATCCAAATACACTACATCTACTGGTTCCCCTTTATCCACCCTGCTCGTTACATCCTCAAAGAACTCTAGTAAATTTGTCAAACACGATTTCCCTTTCATAAAACCATGTTGGCTGCTTGATTGCATTATGATTTTCTAAATGTATTGCTATTACTTCCTTAATAATGGATTCCAGCATTTTTCCAATGACAGACATTAGGCTAACTGGCCTATAGTTTCCTGCATTCTGTCTCCCTCCTTTCTTGAATAGGGGAGTTATATTTGCGGTTTTCCGATCCGCTGGGACCTCTCCAGAATCCAGGGAATTTTGGTAGATTACAACCAACGCATCCACTATCTCTGCATCCACTTCTTTTAAAACACTAGGATGCAGGCCATCAGGTCCAGGGGACTTGTCAGCCTTTAGTCCCATTAGTTTGCCTAGTACTTTTTCTCTAGTGATAGTGATTGTTTTAATTTCCTTCCTCCCTATAGCCCCTTGATTATCAATGTGAAGCCCAATACATAATATTTGTTCAAAGTCTCTGCCATTTCCTTGTTTCCCATTATTAATTCCCCTGTCTCATCCTCTAAGGGACCAACGTTTACTTTAGCTATTCTCTTCCTTTTTATGTACCTGTAGAAGCTCTTACTGTCTGTTTTTATATTTTTTGCTAGTTTACTCTCATAATCTATCTTCTCCCTCTTTATTATTTTTTTAGTTTTCCTTTGCTGGTTTCTAAAAATGTCCTAATCCTCTGGCCTACCACTAATCTTTGCAACATTGTATGCCTTTTCTTTCAATTTGATACCATCCTTAACTTCCTTAGTTAGCCACAGATGGTTCATCCTTCTTGTAGAGTCTTTCTTTCTCACTGGAATAAACCTTTTATGAGAGTTATGAATTATCTCCTTAAATGTCTGCCACTGCTTATCTACCATCTTACCCTTTAATCTATTTTCCCAGTCCACTTTAGCCAACTCTGTCTTCATACCTTTGTAATTGCCTTTATTTAAGTTTAGGACACTAGTTTCAGACACAAGTTTCTCACCCTCAAACTGAATTTGAAATTCAATCATGCTATGATCACTCTTCCCTAGAGGATCCTTTACAATGAGATCATTCATTAATTCTGTCTCATTACACATTACCAGATCTAAAATAGTATGCTCCCTGGTTGGATCCACAACATATTGTTCTAAGAAACCATCCCGAATACATTCTATGAACTCGTCCTCAAGGCTACCCTTGCCAATTTGATTTGTCCAATCTATATGAAGATTAAAATTGCCCATGATTATTGCAGTACCTTTCTTACAAGCCCCCATTATTTCTTGATTTATACTTTGTCCTACAGTGTAGCTACTGTTAGGTGGTCTATGGACTACTCCCACCAGTGACTTCTTTCCCATACTATTTCTTATCTCCACCCAAACTGATTCTACATCTTGATCTTCTGAGCCAATATCATTTCTCACCACCGCACTGATCTCAACCTTTATTAACAGAGCTACCCCACCTCCTTTTCCTTTCTGTCTTTCCTTCCAAAATGTCAAATACCCCTGAATATTCAGTTCCCAGCCTTGGTCACCTTGCAACCACGGGCAAGATTTTCATTCAGGAGTTGGGTTGGAGGCGGGACTACAACTTTCGGGGTTGTAATCCCGCCTCCATCGAGATGCGGTCAATCCACGCGATTTTAACTTGATTGACCTTTTTGAGCCCGCTGGGCGGGCTCAGCAGGCCAATTAAGGGCTACCCAGCAACAGGTGACGTCACAGACTGAAATTTCAGCTGTCAAGAGGTTTTGTCAAACGCTGACAGTCTTACTTCTAACATGAGTCCTTCTCCACAGACTCAGTTAGAAATCTCTCCTGCACAGAAAGCTGCAGGCTGTCACTTTTGACAGTTCGCAGCCATTCTGCTTTCTGTGCTGGTGAGATGAGGGACTCCCGAGACCTAAAGAAAGATGGCTGAAAAGGTAAGAAAATGTATGTAAAACTTATTTAATCACTTTAGACACACCAAACACACTTACCTTTGCACTTATGCACACATCACTCACCAGAACACCGACATCTCGACCCCTCCAAGTCCTTCAACCCGACGGCCCGCTTCCTCTAACTTGGCATGGTTTGGAGCCATCGGGAATCCCACACTTCAACTTTAAAAATAGGGATTAGGCTAAAAACTGCCTGTTAACTACCTGTGTGGGGTGGGTACCCACCTCGCTTGAAACAGGCATGGAAGCGGGTTTGGGTGCAGGATGGGGTTGGGACCCCTGATTTTGGGATTTTAACCCCCCGCATGCCTCCAATCCCGAATCCACGGCCCAATGAAAATCCTGCCCCACGTCTCTGTAACGTCTCAGATCATACCCATTTATTTCTATTTGTGTCGTCAACTCATCTATCTTGTTATGAATGCTGCATGTATTCAGATAAAGAGCCTTTAATTTTGTCTTTTTACCATTTTTCTCTACTCTGACTCTTTGCTGGTGCACCCTTAAGATTGTACACTCTGTCTCTTCCTGTCACACTCTGGTTCGCATTACCCCTATCGCTACCCTGCACTATTGCCTTCTCCTTTCTTTTTGACTTTCTAAATTCCCCTTCACCTGAACCCTCCCCCACTATTTAGTTTAAAGCCCTCTCTACAGCCCTAGTTATTCGATTCGACAGGACACTGGCCCAGCATGTTTCAAATGAATTCCGTCCCGATGGAACAACTCCCTCTTTCCCCAGTACAGGTGCCAGTGCCCCATGAATCGAAACCCATTTCTCCCACACCAATGTTTGTGCCACGCATTCAACTCTCTGATCTTATTGACCCTATGCCAATTTGCTCGTGGTTCAGGTAGTAATCCAGAGATTAGAGTCATAGAGTCATAGAGTAATACAGCACGGATAGAGGCCCTTCGGCCCATCGTGTCCGCGCCGGCCATCAAGCCCTGTCTAATCTAATCCCATATTCCAGCATTTGGCCCGTAGCCTTGTATGCTATGGCATTTCAAGTGCACATCCAAATGCTTCTTAAATGTTGTGAGGGTTTCTGCCTCCACAACCCTTTCAGGCAGTGAGTTCCAGACTCCAACCACCCTCTGGGTGAAAAAGTTCTTTCTCAAATCCCCTCTAAACCTCCCGCCCTTTACCTTGAATCTATGCCCCCTAGTTATTGACCCCTCTACTAAGGGAAAAAGCTCCTCAGCATCCATCCTATCTATGCCCCTCATAATTTTGTACACCTCAATCATGTCCCCCCTCAGCCTCCTCTGCTCCAAGGAAAACAAACCCAATCTGCCCAGTCTCTCTTCATAGCTGAAGCGCTCCAGCCCTGGTAACATCCTGGTGAACCTCCTCTGCACCCTCTCTAACGCGATCACATCCTTCCTGTAGTGTGGCGACCAGAACTGCACACAGTATTCCAGCTGTGGCCTAACCAGTGTTTTATACAGCTCCATCATAACCTCCTTGCTCTTATATTCAATGCCTCGGCTAATGAAGGCAAGTATCCCATATGCCTTTTTTACCACCTTATCCACCTGTTCCGCTGCCTTCAGGGATCTGTGTACTTGCACACCCAGATCCCTCTGACCCTCCGTCTTGCCTAGGATCTTTCCATTCATTGTGTATTCCTTTGCCTTGTTAGTCCCCCCAAAGTGCATCACCTCGCACTTTTCCGGGTTAAATTCCATTTGCCACTGTTCCGCCCATCTGACCAACCCATCTATATCGTCCTGCAGACTGAGGCTACCCTCCTCGCTATTTACCACCCTACCAATTTTTGTATCATCCGCGAACTTACTGATCATACCCTTTACATTCATATCCAAGTCATTAATGTAGACCACAAACAGCAAGGGACCTAGCACCGATCCCTGTGGTACCCCACTGGCCACAGGCTTCCAGTCACAAAAACAACCTTCAACCATCACCCTCTGCCTTCTGCCACTAAGCCAGTTTTGTATCCAATGTGCCAAGGCACCCTGGATTCCATGGGCTCTTACCTTCTTGACCAGTCTCCTGTGCGGGACTTTATCGAAGGCCTTACTGAAATCCATGTATACCACATCCACTGCGTTACCCTCATCCACACACCTAGTCACCCCCTCAAAAAATTCAATCAAATTAGTCAGACATGATCTTCCCTTGACAAAGCCATGTTGACTATCCCTGATTAATCCTTGCCTCTCCAAGTGGAGACAAATTTTGTCCCTCAGGATTTTTTCCAATAATTTTCCTACCACTGATGTTAGGCTCACTGGCCTGTAGTTCCCCGGTTTTTCCCTACTACCCTTCTTGAATAATGGTACTACATTAGCGGTTCTCCAGTCCTCTGGCACATCCCCTGTGGCCAGAGAGGTCCTGAATATATGTGTTAGAGCCCCCGCAATCTCCTCCTTTGCCTCACACAGCAGCCTGGGATACATTTCATCCGGGCCTGGGGATTTATCCATTTTTAGGCCAGCTAAAACCGCCAATACCTCCTCCCTCTCGATGTTAATATGTTCGAGCATATCACAGTCCCCCCGCCCTATTTCTATGTCTACATCGTCCTTCTCCATAGTGAAAACAGATGCAAAAAATTCATTTAGAACCCCTCCTACAGCTTCCGGCTCCACACACAGATTGCCACTTTTGTCCCTAATGGGCCCTATTTTTTCCCTAGTTATCCTCTTATCCTTAATATACTTATAAAACATCTTAGGATTTTCCTTTATTTTGCTCGCCAGTGTTATTTCATGGCCCCTCCTTGATCTCCTAATTTCTTTTTTAAGTATCCCCCTGCACTTTTTGTACTCCTCTAGTGCTTCCTCTGTCTTTAGCCTTTTGTATCTACCAAAAGCCCTCCTTTTTTTCCTAATCCATTCTCGTATATCCTCTGACACCCAAGGTTCCCTGTGGTTTTTGGAACCACCCTTGACCTTTACGGGAACATGTTGCCATTGTATGATCTCAATCTCCCTTCTGAAAGCCTCCCATTGCTCCGATGCGGATTTTCCTACAAGTAGCTGATCCCAGTCCATTTTGGCCAGATCCTGCCTTATCCTATTAAAATCGGCCTTCCCCCAATTTAGAACCTTTATTTCCGGCCCATCCCTGTCCTTTTCCATGACCACCTTAAATCTTACCATATTATGGTCACTATCACCAAAGTGCTCACCTACTAGCACTTTTTCCACTTGGCCGGCCACATTCCCTAGAATTAGGTCCAGTACCGCCCCCTCTCTTGTAGGACTTTCTACATGCTGGCTCAAAAAGCTCTCCTGGATGCACTTTAAGAATTCTACACCCTCTGAGCCTTTCACACTCTGACTATCCCAGTTAATATTGGGGAAGTTGAAATCCCCCATTATTATTACCCTATTATTTGCACATTTCTCTGAGATTTGCCTACATATCTGTTCCTCTATCTCCCCCTGACTGTTTGGAGGCCTATAGTACACTCCCAGCAAAGTGCTTGCCCCCTTTTTGTTTTTAAGCTCCACCCATATGGCTTCATTAGAGGACCCTGCTAATATATCATCCCTCCTTACTGCAGTAATTGACTCCTTAATTAATATTGCGACACCCCCTCCTCTTATACCTCCCCCTCTGTCTCGCCTGAAGATTCTGTACCCCGGAATATTGAGCTGCCAGTCTTGCCCTTCCCTCAACCATGTCTCCGTGATAGCAACAATATCATACTCCCGTGTGTTTATCAACACCTTCAGTTCATCCACCTTATTTGCAAGACTCCTTGCATTAAAATAGATGCCATCCAGCCTTGCCCTTATATATTTGCCCTGTCTACCAAGCTGACTTGTTTTTTTCTCTATAATTGGCAGCACATCCCCCCCTATTTCAGCTCCCCTCTGTATCCCATCCCCCTGCCAAGTTAGTTTAAACCCCCCCAACAGTGCTAGCAAACCTCCCCGCAAGGATATTTGTCCCGCTCTGGTTCAGGTGCAACCCGTCCGACTTGTACAAGTCCCACCTTTCCCAGAAGCAGGCCCAGTGATCCAGGAAAGTAAAACCCTCCCCCCTACACCAACTCTTTAGCCACGCATTCATCTGCTCTATCCTCCCATTCCTATACTTACTAGCACGTGGCACTGGGAGTAATCCAGAGATTGCAACCTTTGAGGTCCTGCTCTTTAATCTGTTACCTAGCTCCCTAAATTCTTGATGCAGGACCTCATCCCTCTTTTTACCTATGTCGTTGGTACCAATGTGGACCACGACCACTGGCTGTTCACCCTCCCCCTCCAGAATGCCCTGCAGCCGCTCAGTGACATCCTTGACCCTGGCACCAGGGAGGCAACAAACCATCCTGGATTCACATCTACGGCCACAGAAACGCCTATCTGTTCCCCTTACTATAGAATCCCCTACCACTATTGCTCTCCCACTCTTTTTCCCCCGTTCCTGGGCAGCAGGAGCACCCCCAGTGCCAGGAAGTTGGCTGCTGCTGCCTTCCCCTGGTGAGTCATCCCCTTCAACAGTATCCAAAGCGGTATACTTGTTTGAAAGGGGGATGTCCGCAGGGGTTCCCTGCACTACCTGCCTGCCTTTGTTGCTCCGCCTGATGGTCACCCCCTGTGCTGCCCTACCCTGAGGCGTGAACAACTCGCTAAACGTGCTATCCACGAGCCTCTCAGCATCGCGCATGCTCCAAAATTCATCCACCCGCAGCTCGAGCGTCGCAATGCGGTCTGCAAGTAGCTGCAGCTGGATGCATTTCCCGCACACATGGTCATCAGGGACACTGGCAGCGTCCCTGATTTCCCACATGGAGCAAGAGGAGCAGAACATGGGTCTGAGCTCTCCTGCCATGACTTACTCCTTTAATTAATTAAAAAATTTATTCAATACCCCAGTTACAGGTATACTCTAGGGCGCTTTATTTACCAACTGTCCCCACTACACCAGAGACCCTAGAAATTTAACACCACAGAAGTCAAGCTTGTATTGAAAAGAGAGAAATACTCACCAACCAATCACTTACCTGCTCCCTGGTGACGTCACACACTGATTACTTTTTACCTCTCTCCTCTGCTGTTGATTTGGTGTGCCTCTGACTTCGCGCCGGTTTTTAAGCCGGGTTCCTCCTCCGCTGCTGCTCTCCCCCGAACTGGTCGGGCCTCTGATTTCGCGCCGGTTTTTAAGCCAGGCTCCTCCTCCGCTGCTGCTCTCCCCCGAACTGGTCGGGCCTCTGACTTCGCGCCGGTTTTTAAGCCGGGCTCCTCCTCCGCTGCTGCTCTCCCCCGAACTGGTCGGGCCTCTGCCTTCGCGCCGGTTTTAAGCCGGGCTCCTCCTCCGCTGCTGCTCTCCCCCGAACTGGTCGGGCCTCTGCCTTCGCGCCGGTTTTTAAGCCGGGCTCTTCCTCCGCTGCTGCTCTCCCCCGAACTGGTCAGGCCTCTGCCTTCGCGCCGGTTTTTAAGCCGGGCTCCTCCTCCGCTGCTGCTCTCCCCCGAACTGGTCGGGCCTCTGCCTTCGCGCCGGTTTTTAAGCCGGGCTCCTCCTCCGCTGCTGCTCTCCCCCGAACTGGTCGGGCCTCTGCCTTCGCGCCGGTTTTTAAGCCGGGCTCCTCCTCCGCTGCTGCTCTCCCCCGAACTGGTCGGGCCTCTGCCTTCGCGCCGGTTTTTAAGCCGGGCTCCTCCTCCGCTGCTGCTCTCCCCCTTTGTGGTTCTGCTTTTTAATTTGGATCCTCAAACTCCCTCAGCAGAACCTCTTTTTTAGTCCTACCTATGTCATTGGTTCCTCCATGGATCACGACAACTGGATCCTTCCCCTCCCACTCCAAGTTCCTCTCCAGCCCCAAGGAGCTGTCCTTAACCCTGGGACCAGGCAGGCAACACAGCCATCGGGACTCACGCTCTTGGCTGCAGAGAACAGTATCTATCTCCCTGTGATAAATCCATGTAGTGAGACAAGGACTCGAAGAAGCGAGGTATTAGGATTAATACGAGTGCTTTATTAAACGACTGCGAAACCACCAGGCAGGCTTGCATCCAGGCAATACTGGAAAGTGTGAGGTTATGCACTTTGGCAGGAAAAATCATAGAGCAAGTTATTATCTTAATGGCAAGAAACTGGAAAGTACTGTAGTACAAAGGGATCTGGGGGTCCTGGTGCACGAAACTCAAAAAGTTAGTATGCAGGTGCAGCAAGTGATCAAGAAGGCCAATGGAATGTTGGCTTTTATTGCTAGGGGGATGGAATATAAAAACAGGGAGGTATTGCTGCAGTTGTACAAGGTATTGGTGAGACCGCACCTGGAATACTGCATGCAGTTTTGGTGTCCATACTTAAGAAAAGACATACTTGCTCTCGAGTCAGTACAAAGAAGGTTCACTCGGTTAATCCCGGGGATGAGGGGGTGGTCATATGAGGCGAGGTTGAGTAGATTGGGACTCTACTCATTAGAGTTCAGAAGAATGAGAGGCGATCTTATTGAAACATATAAGATTGTGAAGGGGCTTGATCGGGTGGATGCGGTGAGAATGTTCCCAATGATGGGTGAAACTAGAACTAGGGGGCATAATCTTAAAATAAGGGGCTGCTCTTTCAAAACTGAGATGAGGAGAAACTTCTTCACTCAGAGGGTGGTAGGTTTGTGGAATTTGCTGCCCCAGAAAGCTGTGGAAGCTACATCATTAAATAAATTTAAAACAGAAATAGATAGTTTCCTAGAAGTAAAGGGAATTAAGGGTTACGGGGAGCGGGCAGGAAATTGGACATGAGTCTAGGTTCGGAATGGTCATGGCCCTGTGGGTAGTGGAGTGGGCCCAGGGGCCGTGTAGCCTGGTTCTGCTCCTACTGTGTTCTAATTCTGTGTTAGATTTCAGGAGATGGTTTTATTCCTGTTCCTGGCTGGGGTGGAGATCGCCTTTACAGAAGGTAAGTACTGTAGAAAATATAGGGACAGAGTGATCTCCTGGAAGAATTTCGATCGCCTAGATGGGTCGGAGAGGAATTTCCCAGATTTTTTTCTCCCAAATTGGCCATTGGGTCTTTATCTGGTTTTTCACCTCTCCCGGGAGATCACATGGGTTCGGGTGGATGCACAGTGATAGAAGATTTGAGGTTCGGATCAGATCAGCCATGATCTTATTGAACGGTGGAGCAGGCTCGAGGGGCCGATTGGCCGACTCCTGCTCCTATTACTTATGTTCTTATGTTCTTATTGCACCTTTGCTGACCTTGACAGGAAGCAAACCTCTGACCTTAACAGGAAGCAAACCTCTGACCTTAGCAGCAGCATTGGCTACAGCACCACCTGGTGGATAACCTTAATCATAACATCCCAGGTTACTATACTCCCTAACTATACTGTCCCCTACCACTACAACATTTCTTTTTGCTCCCCCAACTTGAATGGCCCACTGTACCATGGTGCTGTTGTCAGTTTGCTCGTTCTCCCTGCAGTTCCTGCTCTCGTCCAACAGGCTGCAAGAACCTCGTACCTGTTGGACAAGTGCAAGGGCTAAGGCTCCTCCAATGCTACCTTCTGGATCCCCATTCCTGCCTCACTCGTAGTCATACCCTCCTGTCCCTGACCACGGACCAAATTTGAAGTATTTATCTGAAGGAGTGTGACTGTCTCTTGGAACAACGTGTCCAGGTAACTCTACCCCTCCCTGATGCATCGCAGTATCCGAAGCTCGGACACCAGCTCATCAACTCTGAGCCGAAGTTCCTCGAGCTGCAGACACTTACTGCAGATGTGGTCGCTGTGGATCACACTGGTGCCCACCAGCTCCCACATGCTACAGCTGCAACATATCACATGCCCTGCCATCTCTATTGTATTTTATTTAACTAATTAGGTTTTCAAGTTCGGAATGTCACTTAATTACCTCTATATATTTTTAAATCTAAAATCATGGCTTTTAATTTAAACCAAAGCCCTAAAAAAAATAGAGAAGTACTCACCAACCAATCACTTACCTGCTTTCCTGTGATCTCACACTTTGATTTTTTTTTCCCTTCACAGGTCCGTTCACTTGAAAGGATATTTACATGTCCAAGCCCCTTTGGGACTATCTCAGATCAGGCGTATTTTTCAGATATTCACTTTCAACTAAAGGTTGAGGTAGCCGAATCCAAAAGATGCTTAACTAAAGGTCCAGTCTATCTCTCCCTAAAGGAAAGGAGCAACCCGAGAATGTTACCGTCCTCCAGATAGCACTTTAATTAAGTTTAGCCAGACTGTAACGTCCCGGATATTATAAGGGTCCAGAGATCTCCCCATAGAAATGTACCTCTTCACCAAAGAGTGTATAGAGATTGGATTTGTGAGTTATTGATACAGAAGACTTATGCAAGACAATTCTAAAAAATATATAGAGATTTATTAAAAGAACCGACATGCAATTTACAGTTGGTGAATCAGTCAATCGCAACATTAACAGTTCCAAAAAGAGAAAAAATACAACTTTATTTTTAACAGAGAATCTTACTTTTAAATCTTAACTTAGTTACAGTATTACAGTTCTTAAAATTTTCTATACAGGATATCCATCAATTATCAAGGTATCAGTTGCCTTCAATCCCCGAGGTACAAAAGAGTGAAGGACTACAGAGCTGCCCCTATAGTTGAGAATCGCTTTGCCCAATTAAAGCGAGTCTGATTATCTCATTCGAGACTTCAATATTTATACCCCTTTTCAGTTGTATTTCATAAGGTTTCTGTTGATCCAAGTTAATTATCACTAATCATCTTTCTGCTGAGCCCTGCACTTCTTACTGCCACATCATCAGTAATTATTGGGAGTTTACCATTTATGTTCATAGGGCAGATATCCTCCACATCATATGTCATTCTTAAGAGGTTTAATCAAGATCATTTATCCAGGGTTGACCATTGTCCTGTTTTAATAAGGTTACTTATTCAGGGTCAACAACTATCCTGTTCCAACAGCCAGAATTCTTTCACAGCTATTTCATACCTAGGATTTCCAAATTTCCAAATCCAGTTTGTCATGTTTTAAAGAAGTTATAAGGTAGTATTCAGGGTCAACCACTGTCTTGTCTCAACAAGGCCGGAATTCTTTCATAAGGTAGTGTATTTTTCTAAAAAGGTTATATAGTGTATTCTTCTAAAAAGGTTACACGGTAGAATTCCTTCACACGCTCCGCAGACAGCCTCTCCCGCTCTCGGCTCTTTTAAAATCAGCCTCTCCCACTCTCGGCTCTTTTAAAATCAGCCTCTCCCGCTCTCGGTGCTCTTTTAAAATCAGCCTCTCCCGCTCTCGGCGCTCTTTTAAAATCAGCCTCTCCCGCTCTCGGCGCTCTTTTAAAATCAGCCTCTCCCGCTCTCGGCTCTTTTAAAATCAGCCTCTCCCGCTCTCGGCTCTTTTAAAATCAGCCTCTCCCGCTCTCGGCTCTTTTAAAATCAGCCTCTCCCGCTCTCGGCGCTCTTTTAAAATCAGCCTCTCCCGCTCTCGGCTCTTTTAAAATCAGCCTCTCCCGCTCTCGGCTCTTTTAAAATCAGCCTCTCCCGCTCTCGGCTCTTTTAAAATCAGCCTCTCCCGCTCTCGGCGCTCTTTTAAAATCAGCCTCTCCCGCTCTCGGTGCTCTTTTAAAATCAGCCTCTCCCGCTCTCGGTGCTCTTTTAAAATCAGCCTCTCCCGCTCTCGGCTCTTTTAAATCAGCCTCTCCCGCTCTCGGCTCTTTTAAAATCAGCCTCTCCCGCTCTCGGTGCTCTTTTAAAATCAGCCTCTCCCGCTCTCGGTGCTCTTTTAAATCAGCCTCTCCCGCTCTCGGCGCTCTTTTAAAATCAGCCTCTCCCGCTCTCGGCTCTTTTAAAATCAGCCTCTCCCGCTCTCGGCTCTTTTAAAATCAGCCTCTCCCGCTCTCGGCTCTTTTAAAATCAGCCTCTCCCGCTCTCGGTGCTCTTTTAAAATCAGCCTCTCCCGCTCTCGGCGCTCTTTTAAAATCAGCCTCTCCCGCTCTCGGTGCTCTTTTAAAATCAGCCTTTCCCGCTCTCGGCGCTCTTTTAAAATCAGCCTCTCCCGCTCTCGGCGCTCTTTTAAAATCAGCCTCTCCCGCTCTCGGCGCTCTTTTAAAATCAGCCTCTCCCGCTCTCGGTGCTCTTTTAAAATCAGCCTCTCCCGCTCTCGGCGCTCTTTTAAAATCAGCCTCTCCCGCTCTCGGTGCTCTTTTAAAATCAGCCTCTCCCGCTCTCGGTGCTCTTTTAAAATCAGCCTCTCCCGCTCTCGGTGCTCTTTTAAAATCAGCTGCTCCCTCTCTCGGCTCTTTTAAAATCTTTTTAAAGGACAGGGCGTTAGTTGAAGCGTTAGCTACCAAAATGCCATGCAGCCTCTTTAATGAGCGCGAGCAGGCATTTTAAGTGGCAATCAGCTGTTTAACCAGCCTCCGGGGGGGCGTTCTTAGTGTTGGCTTTACCAAGGTGGCGTCTTGCACTAAACATGGGCTAAACTGGTGTTGCAGTTTAAGACCCCATTTTAGCCATCTCGGAGGCTCTTTAGCGCCTGAAGTATTCAGTGAAAATCGCCCCCTTGTCTAGTCCAAGCATTCCAAGTAAGGAGGTACCCTTCCATCCTTCTTATCTTATGTTTATAGGATGGTTTTAAGTGAGGCATGGAGAGTCAGCTAGTGTGTTTGTTATCTCAGATGAGTTAGCAGCACAGATGGCTGTTAGGCTAAGACAAAGACCAGGATTGATGGGAGGCCTTTCAGGGGAGCAAGGATAGTTAGGAATAAGGATGTTTTATTAATGTATTTAAGGAAGGCCTAAAAGCTAGATTATTAGAACATTCTCAGAGCGGAACTGGACATGCTCAAGCCAAGACAATCCGAGTCTGATCACCTCAGAACCTTGTAGATATTAGCAGGTTGTATTTCAACGTCTTATTCACTGTGTCAACCTTTGTATTTTAACTTCTTTACTTCTTGTATTGTAATTTCTTTTATAAGTATAGTAAATATACATACTTTGGTACAAGGCTCCCTCTAGTTTCTGAGTATCACAGACTGAATCTTATATAAATCACTTACATCAATTTTTATTTTTGAAGTCAGATGTGTAGTGTATGTACCTTTAAGAGGAACTATGTTTTTGAAGCCCCTGTATACTGTAGTACCAGTAGTGACCACTCGGGTATATAAGCCTGTAGAGCGTCTTGTGTAGTTAGTTCACCTCCAGACTTTGTTCAGTAAACACTTGTTAAATCAACTCCTGCATTCCGTGTCTCCATTAACACACGGATCCAACAGTGGCGACGAGTTAGAAACGAACTTACCTGCAATTCGGCAGCACCTCAAGGGGATCGATTCCTCAGACGAAAGTCGAAGCCAGAAGCAAAAAAAAACAAAAAAACTGTGGTTTTGTGGCGACACGCCACCATTGGACATAATCCGCTCACGGCGGCATGGACAGTTTACGCAGGCGCACTGCCGGCAGCAGCCGCCCCCAGCCCGGGGCCCTTTCCTCCGGCAACTTGTTTCCTGCAGGGACAGGCTGCCGGGAGCACTTCCTGTCTGGAGAGTATTTAAGTGGTTGCACGGGCTTTTCAAGCTCTCTTTTTGCCATGATGTAAATTAAAGCAGTTGTGTTCCATCAACTCTGGTCTCGACTCCCACGTTTGCCGCGGTATCTCAACACTGGTGACCCCGAAGCTCAGGACAAATCCTAAGCTAGCATGGTGGATACAAACGCAGTCACGGTTAAACTACCGGACTTTTGGGAGAACCTGGCCGAGGCCTGGTTCGTTCAAGCCGAGTCCAGATTCCGGCTGAGAAGCATTACAGTCGACGCCACGAAGTACGACTACCTCATCGCCTCTCTCACCTGCGCCACAGTCCCCAAGGTTTGGGCAGCGCTGCAGGATCCACCAGAGGAAGGCAAGTACGAACATCTGAAGGCCGCGCTTCTTAAAAAATTTCAGGCGTCCTCTTACCAGCGCAACTGCCAACACCTCGACCTCCCAGGCCTTGGTGATGCTTCACCATCAGACCTGCTTTCCCACATGCTGTCCCTCTCGGACGACAAAAACCCCGGCGCCCTCTTTCGCACGCTTTTCATTCGGCAGCTCCCCGACAGCATCCACCCGCTCATTGTGGAGTCTGGCTCCACGGGCCTGAATGAGATAGCCGAAAAGGCCGACCGGCTGCTCTCCGCGCAGACCGCCCGCGACGTCACGCCCGACCTCACGGCAACGACCACGCGGTCCCCCCAGCCCACTAGGCCCGATCGCCCTTCCACTCCGGGTCACTGCTACTACCACACCCGTTTTGGCACTAGGGCCCAACGCTGCACGCCACCGTGCACTTTCAAACACCCCCCGCACCGGCCCCCATGATGGCCGCGGGGCAAAAGGGGCCCCTACTGTACGTCACCGACGACAGCACCAACCGCCGATTCCTGTGCGACACAGGAGCCCAGTACAGCATCACCCCCACCTCCGCCCTCGAAATCCAACGCAGCGCACGGGGTATCACGCTGGCCGCAGCCAATGGCTCTGACATCCGCACATATGGCACCCGCATGGTCACGCTCGACCTCGCAGGCCGCCGCTACCGCTGGGAGTTCCTCACAGCCTAGGTCCTCTGCCCACTCATCGGCGCCGACTTCCTACGCGCCCACGGCCTCCTTGTCGACATTCCGAGGCACCGCCTTGTCGACATCAACACTATGGCCCCCATCCCTGGTGCATTCACCCTGGCCCGTTCGGCCAGCCTGACGACCTACTGCCTCGCCAGAGCCACGGACGACTACTCGGCACTACTAGCTGAGTTTCCCGCCCTCACTAACCCGACCTTTTCGGCCAAAGCCGCCAAACATGGTGTGGAGCACTATATCCCCACCACCGGCCCCCCGGTCTCTGCCCACGCCCGCAGACTCAACCCGGCCAAGCTGGAAATCGCGCGGGCCGAGTTCACCACCATGGAGCAACTCGGCATCATCCGCCGCTCCAGCAGCCCTTGGGCCTCGCCCCTCCACATCGCCCCCAAGCCCGGCGGAGGCTGGCACCCCTGCGGGGACTACCACCGCCTCAACGACGCCACCACCCCCGACCGATACCCGGTGCCGCACATCCAGGACTTCTCGGCCTGACTGGCCGGACGAACCGTCTTCTCCAAGGTCGACCTGGTGCGCGGTTACCACCAAGTCCCCGTACACCCCGCAGACATCCCCAAAACGGCCATCATCACCCCATTCGGCCTGTTCGAGTTCCTGAGGATGCCCTTCGGCCTCAAGAATGCAGCCCAGGCTTTCCAGCGCCTTATGGACTCAGTCCTCCGGGACCTGAACTTCCTATTCGTCTATCTAGATGACATTCTCGTGGTCAGCTCCTCCAAACAGGAACACCTCGAACACCTTCGCACCCTGTTCGGGCGCCTAGCCCAACATGGACTCATCCTCAGCCCGGCGAAGTGCCAATTCGGCCTAGCCGAGATCGATTTTCTCGGCCACCACATCACCCCTGCTGGGGCCGTCCCCCTGCCCAACAAGGTGCAGGCTGTCCAGCAATTCCCCCACCCCAAAACCATCAAGGGCCTCCAGGAGTTCCTCGGGATGGTGAACTTCTACAACAGGTTCATCCCCAGAGCTGCAGCCCTCATGAAGCCCCTATACGACTCCCTCCGAGGTAAATCCGGCAAGATGGCTGTAGCCTGGACCACTGACACGTCAGCCGCCTTCGACGCCACCAAAAACGCGTTCGCCGACGCCACCCTGCTCGCGCACCCGAGGGCCGATGCCCGGGTCGCGCTCACCACCGACGCCTCCGACCATGCGGTCGGAGCCATGTTCGAGCAGTGGGTCAATGGCGCGTGGCAGCCACTTGCCTTCTACAGCCGCCAACTGCGCCCCCCGGAGGTCAAATACTCTACTTTCGACCGTGAGCTCCTCGCGCTCCACCTGTCGGTCCGCCATTTCAGGTTCCTCCTGGAGGGCCACCCCTTTACTGCGTACGTGGACCACAAGCCGCTCACATACGCGATGGCCAAGAACACCGAACCCTGGTCCGCTAGGCAGCAACGCCAGCTCACGGCCGTGTCCGAGTTTACCACGGACATCCAGCACGTCTCCGGTAGAGACAACGTTGTCGCCGACTGCCTTTCCCGTCCCGCCATCTGCACGAATCACCTAGCGGTCGACTACGCGCAACTAGCAGCGGCTCAGCTCACGGACCCAGATCTCCTCTTGGTGGCTACCAGCCTGCCAGGGCTACGCCTAGCCAAGGTCGCGCATGGGCCCGAAGCCACGGCAGTCACTTGCGACGTCTCACTCGGCCAACCCAGGCCGGTCGTCCCTGCAACCTGGCACCGCCGCATCTTCGACGCGCTCCACGGGCTCTCCCATCCGGGTTCCCGCGCATCCGTCAAACTCCTCTCCCAGCGCTTCGTCTGGCGCGGCCTCAGCAAAGATGTTCGGACTTGGGCCACCTCCTGCCTCGCCTGCCAACGGGCTAAGGTACAGCTGCACACAAAAGCACCCCTGGGAGACTTCGAGGTACCCAGCCGCCGCTTCGACCACGTACACGTTGACATCGTCGGTCCTCTGCCGCCATCGCAAGGCCAAACTTATCTCCTCACGATGGTCGAACGCTACACACGCTGGCCTGAGGCAGTGCCGCTGACCTCCACCACCACAGCCGACATCGCCAGGGCGTTCGTTAACACCTGGGTCGCGAGGTTCGGCGTACCGGCCGACATAACCTCCGACAGAGGTGCCCAGTTCACCTCCGAACTCTGGACGGCCACAGCACGCAACCTCGGGGTGACGCTCCACCGAACCACGGCGTACCACCCGCAGGCCAACGGGCTGTGTGAACGCTTCCACAGGTCACTCAAGGCCTCACTCCGCGCCAGCCTGCAGGACAGTACCTGGACTGACCGCCTACCGTGGGTGCTACTAGGCCTACGCACCGTGGTCAAGGAAGACCTCCAGTCCTCAGTAGCGGAGTTAGTCTATGGACAACCGCTGCGCGTACCAGGCGAATTCCTCCCGGAGGCTACCACGCCTTGGTCGGCCGAACAGCAGCGGCTCAACTCTTTCTCTTCCGCTCAACAGTTCGCCCCACTTCCGGTCAACCGACACGGCGAACTCGCACCTCACGTCTCGCCAAACTTACAGCAGGCACGCTTCGTCTTCGTGTGACACGACGCGCACCACGGACCCCTGCGACCCCCGTACGACGGACCGTACGAGGTACTACAAACCGGGGACAAGGTCTTCAAGCTGCGACTCGGCGACAGGGTCGAAACAGTCTCCATCGACCGACTCAAACCAACACACACAGAACCAGGGGAACAGTTCCCCATGGCCCGACCTCCAACTAGAGGCCGTCCCGCCAGCAAGCCAGCACAGCCGGCGGCGAACCGCCCGGCCCCACCAACTAGACCGGCGGCCACTCAGAGCCGCTCCGGCAGAACCATTAGACCACCGTCACGACTCGTCCACTCCTCCTAAGCGGATTCTGGGGGGAGCTCTGTGGCGACACGCCACCATTGGACATAATCCGCTCACGGCGGCACGGACAGTTTACGCAGGCGCACTGCTGGCAGCAGCCGCCCCCAGCCGGGGGCCCTTTCCTCCGGCAACTTGTTTCCCGCAGGGACAGGCTGCCGGGAGCACTTCCTGTCTGGGGAGTATTTAAGTGGTTGCGCGGGCTTTTCAAGCTCTCTTTTTGCCATGATGTAAATTAAAGCAGTTGTGTTCCATCAACTCTGGTCTCGACTCCCACGTTTGCCGCGGTATCTCAACAGTTTCACCAGCTAAACGGGCTGGTGGCAGGTAGTGCACTGATCCTTCCTGGGCTGCAGCGGACTAGAGCTCGATCGGGTGGCTCTGCAACGGGGCCGGGCAGCGAGTCGGGAAGCAGAAACAAAGAGAGAGAGAGGGTGGAGCACTCAGGGCGCGGCCGGTGCTGCAAAGCAGGCCGGCGTTCGGACCGAGCAGAGGGAGGGGAAAGTCCCAGAGGGTCCGCTCCATGACGGGAACGGTTCTCCAAGTAACGGAGAAACTATTGAAGCGATATATATAAAAAAAAATAGAAATACTGCGAAAAGCTGCAGGTCGCAACGGGAACCGCGGAGAACAGCGTTGGCAGCAGCAGCAGCGGCGGGAAAGCGTGGGAGGTACCATCTTAACTCGGCGGGGAAGAAAGAAAAGCACGGGAGGCGCCATTTTGATCCATCGGGGACGGAGGAAAAGCGCGGAAAGCGCCATTTTAGATTTTCAAGATGCCGAAGACTGGCAATATTACTGCTTTCGATAGTGATATAGAAGATTGGACCACATATGTGGAAAGAGTGGAGGTATATTGCAAGGCGAATGAAGTAGCGGATGATAAAATGGCATCGGAACTTCTAAATCTGATGGGCGCAAGGACATACGGGCTGTTACGAAACTTGATCACTCCAGCCAAACCGATGGACAAGAATTTTAAGGAAATTGTTGATACCTTACAGGAGCACTTAAACCCAACACCGCTGCTGATAGCGGACCGATTCAAATTCTTCAGGAGGAATCAGCACAAGAATGAAAGTAACGCTGATTACCTCACCGAATTACGAAAGCTGTCAAAGCACTGCCAATTCGGGGCAGGACTGGCAGATTCTCTACGAGACAAATTCGTCTGCGGTCTCCTAAGCGAAGGAACACAGAAAAGACTACTTTCTGAGAAAGATTTGACACTGGACAAGGCTTTCAGTGTGGCTGTATCATACGAAGCAGCAGCAAGAGGAGCTGCAGAATTACAGCAAAAGCCACAGGACTTTGGCACCCATGAAATGACACGGGGTTTCGAGAGATGTTATCGCTGCGGCAGATCCACCCATGATCAGAAGGACTGCTGGTTCAAGGACAAAGCATGCAGGCAATGAGGAAAGATGGGACACATTGCACGGGTATGCAGATCTGGAAAGAAATCCGCTGACAGTAAAAAGGTCAATAAGGAAAAGTACAGAAAGGTACAAATGATGACGGACAGTAGCTCCGAAGACCAGAAGAGTGATAGCGACTCCGGAAACAAGAGACTAAGCTGTCTCAAATTACATAATGTAATTGCCAAAGAAGATTACCAGACCATTTGGGTTACCCTCACGATAGCGGGGTCCCCAGTCAAAATGGAGCTAGATACAGCATCAGCTCTGACCGTCATGAGTCGACGGGATTACGAGCGGCTATTTCCGCATATACCTTTGAAAGACACACCCATTATCTTGAAGACATATACGGGGCAGAAAGTATACCCCAGAGGGAAAATAAGGGTGCCTGTTGTATACAACAGCAAGGAAATACAAAAGTTGTATTTATACGTTCTGCAAGATGGTGGTCCACCGTTGTTGGGACGTGAATGGATCAGAAAGAGATGTTTAGACTGGCACTCCATTCAGGCACTGACGATGACCAGTAAGAAAAAAAACGATGATGATGTCATACCTGGACGATTAAAAGAAATCTTGGCTAACGCCAAAGAAGTGTTTCAACAGGAACTAGGAACCCTGAAAGGTGCCACCGCCTCAATAAAAGTGGAAGATGCGGCAATTCCCAAGTTTTTTAAGGCAAGGCCGGTGCCATACGCAATTCGTCTAGCCGTTGAGGCAGAGCTGGAGAATTTGGAAAAAGCAGGCGTGTTATCCAAGGTAGATTGGAGCGAGTGGGCAACACCCATTGTCCCGGTCATGAAGAAAACGTTGAATAATGATAAATCTGAAGAACAGAGAAAAATTCGCATCTGTGGGGACTTCAAGGTGACTGTAAACCCGGTTCTTCACACAGTACAGTATCCTCTTCCGAGGATAGAAGATATTTTCGCCTCACTATCCGAAGGGTAACGTTTCACCAAAATTGACTTAGCACAGGCATATCTACAGATGGAGGTTGAGGAGGCCTCTAAAAAGTATCTCACGATAAACACACACAAAGGCCTGTACCAGTACAATCGACTGGTTTTCGGAGTAGCATCAGCTCTGGCTATCTGGCAAAGAGCTATGGAGCAAGTCCTGCAAGGGATTCCGGGGACTCAATGCTACCTAGACGACATCCTTGTAACAGGAGAAAACGACAACGAGCACCTTGCCAACTTAGAGCAGGTGCTCACGAGGCTGAGAGAACGGGGCCTACGAGTAAATCGCCCCAAGTGCGAATTTTTCCAGAAACAAATATCATATTGTGGCCATGTCATTAACGAAGAAGGGTTGCATAAGTCACCTGAAAAAATTGAAGCGGTCGTAAAGGCCCCAGCACCTGAAAATGTCTCACAATTAAGGTCGTTCCTGGGATTAGTAAATTACTATCATAAATTTTTACCAAACTTGTCGACGGTTCTGCACCCTCTTAATGCACTGCTACAAATGGAAGTAGTTTGGAAATGGAGCGAAGACTGTAAACGTGCCTTCCATAAATGCAAAGGCTTGATCACGTCCAGGGAAGTGTTGGCTCATTACAACCCATCACTGCCAATCAGACTGGCGTGCGATGCATCCCCTTACGGCGTGGGAGCGGTATTATCGCATAGATTCCCTGATGGCTCGGAGCGGCCGATAGCTTTTGCGTCACGCTCATTGAACTCAGCTGAGCGTAACTATGCCCAGATCGACAGGGAGGCACTCAGCCTGGTGTGGGGGGTGAAGAAATTCAACCATTACCTACACGGACAAAAATTTACCTTGTTGACTGACCATCAACCCCTCGTCTCCATATTCAACCCTAAAAAGGGCGTTCCCATTATGACAGCGCAAAGGCTACAGAGGTGGTCCCTTTTCCTAGGGGCACACCAATATGACATAGAATACAAAGGAACAAAACAGCATGGGAATGCTGACGGGTTATCGCGCCTACCGTTGCCAACGGTGGAAGAGGCGCCTACAGTGGACCCAGTGGAGATGTTCCACTCGACCATAGTGGAATGTCTACCGGTGACAAATCCTACCATTGAAAGGGAAACGCGAAATGACCCGACTCTCTCACGAGTCTACGATTTAACGGTGAAGGGATGGCCAGCACATGGCGAACCACTGTTGCCAGCATTCTCGCAAAGAAGAGAACAGCTGTCAGTGTGCCGAGGAACCTTGATGTGTGGATCCAGAGTGGTGATTCCACCCAAACTCAAGGATAAAGTGCTAAAGGAGCTTCACGAGGGGCATCTGGGTGGAGCGAAAATGAAGAACTTAGCCAGAGCATTTGTGTGCTGGCCAGGTATCGATGGAGACATCGAAGAAATGACCAAGAGCTGTCTAGGATGCCAGAAGGTCCAAAACGCCCCACCACAAGCCCCTCTACATCCATGGGAGTGGCCCTCATCTCCATGGCAAAGGGTACATATCGACTTTGCTGGTCCATTTATGGACTCAATGTTCTTAATCGCGGTGGATGCACACTCCAAGTGGCCGGAGGTAATAAAGATGTCCTCCACCACCACAGAAAAAACCATCACAGTATTAAGGACCATATTTGCCAGGAATGGGCTGCCTGAACAGATCTGTTCTGATAATGGACCACAATTTGTATCCGAAGAATTCAGGAAGTTCTTAAAAAACAATGGGGTTAAGCATTACACGTCCGCCCCATACCATCCCGCCACCAATGGATTAGCTGAAAGGTTTGTCCAGACCTTCAAGAAGGCCATAAAGGCCATGGGTAATGAAGACATAAATCTACAACATAAGGTAGATAACTTCTTGTTTGCGTACAGGAATGCAACACATGTGGTTACAAACCAAACCCCCGCCATGATGTTTTTCAATAGAAGACTAAGATGCCGGTTGGATTTGGTCAAGCCAAACGTCAGAAGGGACGTAGAGAACCGGCAATTTCAAAGCATGAATGAAAGGCCAACTAGAACCTTCCAGATAGGTCAACCAGTTTTGGCCCGGGACTACCGTACCGAGAAATGGCAGCCTGGCACTATTTGCACACGATTAGGACCGCTGATGTATACCGTGGACATTGGAGAAAGCATAATAAGGCGCTATGCTGACCAGATCATAGAGTCATCCGAAAAAGGACAACCTACACCACAACTCTATACGCCTAGTGATGAAGCAGAGATACCCATAGTATCTACCTCTGATCCGGTGATACTGGAACCAGATGAACCCGACACTGGCATTGAAGCCGAATCGACCTTGCCAAAAGAACCTACTACACCACCGAGGCATTATCCAGACCGAGTCAGGAAGCCTCCAGAGAGACTGACTTTGTAATTGATTAACTTCAGCAAATGTGTATATTATTGTTCTTGTAAAAATGTTATTTAATGATTACTTAAAATGTTATGTACTATTTATCTAAAAGGGGAGGAATTGTAGTGTATGTACCTTTAAGAGGAACTATGTTTTTGAAGCCCCTGTATACTGTAGTACCAGTAGTGACCACTCGGGTATATAAGCCTGTAGAGCGTCTTGTGTAGTTAGTTCACCTCCAGACTTTGTTTAGTAAACACTTGTTAAATCAACTCCTGCATTCCGTGTCTCCATTAACACATGGATCCAACAAGATGTACTTCCCAGATTACTGAAGGATGAGGATATAAAGTAAAAACTGAACAGAGGTTAAAGTAATATGAAAATTACTCATGGCGCCAATGACGTATTGGTTTAGGGACCATGGAGTATAATAATACGTCCTACAGACCAGGAGCTCCAGGATTTGATTTCCTGCCTGTGCTGAATTACTTGTGGGGCCATTTTAACCTAAGCTGCCCATCAGGAAACTGATGGGATTGGGTGGAACATCGGATTTACATCCCGCCCCATATTATTCTCCATTGACTTCAATGGAGAGTATAAATGGATGGGGTGTAAAACCAGCGTTGTACCCGATCTCGTCGGTTTTCCGATGGGCGGGTTAGCTTAAAATTGCTCCCTTTGATCTCAGCTGGGGCAACAAGTTGGGGTATTACAATTGGTCTCGGTTCCTGATTGGCATCATGCGATTGCTGCCGCAAGGTGCACCTGTGTGGATATTGGGTGGAAAACATGATCGTGATGACCTCCAAAGTTCAATAGTCTGCTGCACTTGTGGTCTAGGCTCTCACATGAACAATGGCTATTTGGGTTGGGTCCCAAAATGCTTCCTACACCTGTGTGTTCTATCAAGAGTCTGTGACATCTGGATGGGTGTGGAAGAGATAACAAGAGAAAACTGGAAAATAAAAGGTTGTTTATAAACCCGATCATGTACTTTCCAACAGTTCCCATTCTAACAATCCGCATCACTTATAATGCATGCTGTTCCTCAGCATAAGGACCAAACAAGTGTTATTACATGGCAATGATTAGTACGAACACCATGAATCTGCAAACTATGGGGGTCATTTTCTGAATGGGAAGCTTTTGGAGGCGGGGCTCCCACTTGTCGGGTTTCAGTCCCACCTCCATCAGCTTCTGGCCAACCAGTGGGATTTTGCCATGATTGACAAAATTCTAACAGGATTAGATGCAGGAAGGATGTTCCCGATGGCGGGAGAGTCCAGAACCAGGGGTCACAGTCTAAGGATAAGGGGTAAGCCATTTAGGACTGAGATGAGGAGGAATTTCTTCACCCAGAGAGTGGTGAACCTGTGGAATTTTCTACCACAGAAGACAGTTGAGGTCAATTCATTAAATATATTCAAGAAGGAGTTAAATATATTTCTTAAGGCTAAGGGGATCAAGGGATATGGGGAGAAAGCAGGGACAGGGTATTGAATTTGTATGATCAGCCATGATCGCATTGAATGGCGGAGCAGGCTCGAGGGACCGAATGGCCTACTCCTGCTCCTATCTTCTATGTTTCTATGTTTCTATGACCTTGTTAAGCCCGCCTGGCGGGCTTAGCAGGCCAATTAGGGTGAAGGCAGTTGCAGAGCACGTCAATGTATGACGTGTCATCTGTCAAGAATTTTTGAAAGAAATGTCATCGTTTGACAGCTTTGTGAAGCTGTCAAACAGTGACATTCTGTGTAGTTTGATGAGTCCTTGTGTTCAGGACTTATCAAACATTTCTACTTTGCAGAAATCAGCTGTCTGTTGGATCGGAGGATTCAACAGCCAGACTGTGATCTCTACAATGGAGATGTCGGGACTTCGGCTCCACAGCAGCTGAAGGCTGTAGGCAGAAACAAAGGTAAGTTAACATTTTCTAACACTTTGCACTCACCTCACATACTTACCACTCCACACTTGCACCCATCACTCACCTCTACATTGCACTTTCAGAGCCCTCCGACCCCCGCAGACCCACTGTTCACTTCCTACGCCCTGGCGGGGTTCCCCGAGGTTGGGAAGCCCGCACTTCGGGACGAAAAATGGGGATAATCTTATTTTCTGCTTGTTAATTACCAGTTTACAGGCTGTTAATAGGCTTTAATCCCTTTCCGTCTCCTTGGAGACAGGACCCGGGGCGGGACGGCTTCCCGCCTCCAGGCAAGAGGGCACAGAGATGGGTTGGGGGCAGAATTGCCACCTGCCCCCAAATCCTGCCACTTTCCCGGCAGTCCCGCCTCCATACCCGCCTCCTCGGGGCTGAGAAAATCGCCCCCTATGTGTGTATAGTGTACTATCACCAAGTAATTCTTCAAGCACTGACTAAATGAATTGGGAAAGTTGTAAATCTGTTCACAATAAAAGATGAAGGGGTTTACTGGTTCAGGATGCACATGGAGATGGATTTCAACTCACAGGTTAGAATGTGCATTACTCTGTTGTTACTGAGAGAAAACATAAGATTATTTATTACTAGAAATCAAGTGGCAGCTCCCCAATGGGAGAGCATTGTCCAGTGAGGAACCAAGCTATAGAAAGCAGGAAGGTCCAAGGTTAAGCCAAGGCAGCAGCAAAAAAGAAAGGCGTGCATTTATATAGCACCTTTCACAACCTCAGGACGTTCCAAAGCGCTTTACAGCCAATACTTTTGAAATGTAGTCACTGTTGTAATGTAGCAAACGTGGCAGTCAAATTGTGCACACCAAGCTCCCACAAACAGCAATGTGATAATGATCAGATAATCTGCTTTAGTGATGCTGTAGGTTAGGTAAGAGGAAAATGGCCCAGGTTTTGAACTCCTGATTTTCATCCATTTATACCTGGCGGGAAGGGCATGTGTGTGGACATCAAGTGAGGGCAGAATCAGGAGGACTGACTGTGATACCGCCCATGGACAATTAGCCTTCTGACACTCACCCTCCAGGTCCACGCATCAAGAATGACCACTTGGCAGACACACTGGAGCTCACACAAGTCCCAGGGAACCGTACTCCAGCATGAGCCTGCACTTACAAGGAAAGATGGGAGAAATTGCAGGAGAGGAAGAAAATATTAAAGTTCTAATAATTGATCATGGTGACTGTAACTTCCTCTATAACTCAATGTTCCTATATAACTCAATATAACTCTGGAGAGGTGTGATCGGCAGAGAGGGGGTGGGGAAAGCCAACTCCAACGGTACCCTCCTCCTGTCGAAATGCTTAGACCATGGCCTCGTCATAACCAACACCTTGTTCTGTCAGAGAGACAAGTACAAGGCTTCATGGCAGCACCCTCGTTCCAAGCACTGGCATCTGCTGGACTATGTCACCGTCCGAGCGAGGGACCGCAAGGACGTCCGCATCACCCGCGCCATGACAGGAGCTGATGACTGCTGGACAGACCACCGCCTAATCTGCTCTGTCATCTCCATCAATGTAGCCCCAAAACAGCGGCGGCAAAAGAAACAATGCCGCAGGAAAATTAACGCTGGAGCACTCAAAGACCCCGCTAAGAAAGCCCTATTCAGCCTGCGCCTCACAAACAACCTGACGAGGCCCAGTGATGCAGAGACACAGAGTGCCCACAGCATCTGGTCTGCACAAGGCCTCCATAATCAGCACCTGTGAAAAGACGCTTGGTCACTCGACCAGGAAACACCAAGACTGGTTCGACGAGAATGACCAGGAGTTCCAGGAGCTAATAAGTCGCAAGCGCAAGGCATTTCTGATCTGGAAGCAGCAACAGAATTTGAGAGCAAGAAAGCAGCTCTACAGAAGCCTGAAGGCCGAGGTCCAACAAAAAACTCGCGACCTAAAGAACAGATGGTGGGTGGAGAAAGCGCAGGAGATCCAGCAGCTAGCCGACAACCACGACGTGTGTGGATTCTTTAGCGCAGTCAAGACCATCTACGGCCCAAGCACCCAAGGCCCTTCCCCACTGTGGGCCAAGAATGGAGAGGTACTCATCAAGGACAGGGAAGCAGTCAGTGCCCAGTGGAAGGAGCACTTCGAAGATCTCCTTAACCACGACTCTGTCTTCGACACGAGTGTCCTCAACTCCATCCCACAGCATGCTACCCGCCACCATCTCAGCACAACCCCAGCCCGGCATGAGGTTAAAAAGGCCATCTGACAACTGAAGAACAACAAGGCCTCAGGAGCAGATGGAATCCCCGCTGAGGCATTAAGCATGGTGGAGAAGCACTACTGGCATGAATTCATGAACTCATTTCTCTTATCTGGAAGGAGGAGAGCATGCCAGGGGATCTTAGAGATGCCATAATTGTGACCATCTTCAAGAAAGGTGACAAGTCCGATTGCGGTAATTACAGAGGAGTTTCCCTGCTATCTGCCACAGGGAAAGTCATCGCAAGGATCTTCCTCAATTGCCTTCTCCCAGTGGCCGAAGAGCTCCTCCCAGAGTCACAATGCGGATTCTACCCACTAAGGGGCACAATGGACATGATCTTCACCGCACGTCAATTATAAGAGAAATGCAGGGAACAGCACCAACCACTGTACATGGCCTTCTTTGATCTCACAAAGGCCTTCGACACTATCAACCGTGAGGGATTATGGAGTGTCCTCCTCAAATTCGGCTGTCCTCAAAAGTTTGTCACCATCCTCCGCCTGCTTCACGACAACATGCAAGCCATGATCCTGACCAACGGTTCCACCACAGACCCCAATTCACATACGAACTGGGGTAAAGCAAGGCTGTGTCATCGCACCAACGCTCTTCTCGATCTTCCTTGCTGCAATGCTCCATCTCACCCTCAGTAAGCTCCCCACTGGAGTGGAGCTAATTTACAGAACAAACGGGAAACTGTTCAACCTCTGTCGCCTCCAGTCCAGATCCAAGGTCGTCCCATCCTCTGTCGTCGAATTACAGTATGCAGACGATGCTTGCGTCTGCGCTCACTCGGAGGTCAAACTCCAAACCATCGTTAACACCTTCACAGAAGCGTACGAGAACATGGGCCTTACACTAAACATCCGTAAGACAAAGGTCCTCTACCAACCTGCCCCCGCCACACAGTGCTGCCCCCCAATTATCAAAATCCATGACAAGGCCTTGGACAACGTGGACCACTTTCCATACCTCAGGAGCCTACTGTCAACAAGAGCAGACGTCGACGACAAAGTCCAACACCGCCTTCAGTGTGCCAGTGCAGCCTTCGGTTGCCTGAGGAAGAGAGTGTTTGAAGACCAGGACGTCAAACCCGGCACTAAGCTCATGGTCTACAGGGCAGCAGTGATACCCGCCCTGCTGTATGTCTCAGAAACATATACCATGCACAGCATGCACCTCAAAGCGCTGGAAAGGTACCACCAACGCTGCCTCCGCAAGACCCTGCAAATCCACTGGCAGGATAGGCGCACCAATGTCAGTGTTCTTGCTCAGGCCAACATCCGCAGCATTGAAGATTTGACCACGCTCAATCAGCTCCGATGGACGGGTCACATTGTCCGCATGCCCGATACGAGACTCCCAAAACAAGCACTCTACTCGGAGCTCCGGCACGGCAAGAGAGCCCCAGGTGGGCAGAGGAAACGCTTCAAGGACACCCTCAAAGCCTCCTTGAAAAAGTGTAACATCCCCACAGACACCTGGGAATCCCTGGCCCAAGACCGCACAAAGTGGAGGAGAAACATCCGGGAAGGCGCCGAACACCTCGAGTCTCTTCGCCGGGAGCAAGCGGAAGCCAAGCGCAGGCAGCGCAAGGAGCGCACGTCAACCCAAGCACCCCACCCACCCGCCCCTCCAACCACCGTCTGCCCCACCTGTGACAGAGACTGTAGGTCCCGCATTGGACTCATCAGTCACCTGAGATCTCATTTTTAGTGTGGAAGCAAGTCATCCTCGGTTCCAAGGGACTGCCTAAGAAGAAGAAGAAGAAGAATAACTCAATGTGAAATGCACTGAAATTTTGTCTTGAAGATGACAATGCTTATTTTTTTTTTAAACGCTTTAATATTTCCTTGAAATGCCATTTGTTCATTGTTCAAGTTGGCTATGCTTCAGTATGAAGTTGATGTTGAATGATATAATTCTTCGTTGTATTAAGCCCATTAAACAGCACATTAGAGAAACAGCCAAACTTGGATCAGTTCAGCTTGTGAAACCTCCAGCTGCTCCCCTCCTGAGCCCTGAGCTGTTTGTAAAGGAAACTGTCAACTACTTCAAAACAGTGTGAAGGAATCTGATGATGCAGCAGATTTCAAATGTACAATGCTATCACTACCAAAAGGTTGGACGCACATTTTTTACTTAAGGATAGACCTGAATAATTGTTTTGCATTGTACCTCATTGAAGTAACATAAAGACGCACACCCTGAATCTACAAATATGTTTTAGATATTTTGATCTTTGAGGAAATGCAAAGCAAGTAAACATTTCACAACGTAGTCTCGTAAGCACAGGAAACATGAAGTAAGTAAGATACAGCTGCAGTCACATTTCTATCATGTGTGCGATCAGAAGCCTTAGATTAGATCAAATGTTTCACCATGGCATACAAGAAACATTGTTTATTTTGTAAAAAAAAAGTTATCTGAAGCATGCTGATGTTTCAATGCTTGAATGCAATGCCTGGCATGCTGCTGAAACAAACAGCATAAGAAGACTTGCTCTCTGATGAATGAGTTAGTTGATCTTAGTCTGTGCAGCAGTAACAGCACTACAGTTAGCCTCAATACCCCCAGTCAGTCAGATCACTAATCAATGACTCCTGCTGAAAAGTAGGTGTCAATTGAATGCCCTCATTTATGTTGCCCCTCCACAGCTGAATAGTCCACTGTCATTCACCGTGCAGCAAAACACAGACTACTCAGGAGAGGTACTGGGCAGCTGCCACTATCTGTGGAACTGTACCTCAGCAAGAGTCAGCACACTCAAGAGAGAGAGGAGGGGGGTAACCGGAAAAATTATTTGATTAATAACATTTAAAAATGAGGTTCTCCTTACATGCTATTTCAGATAAAAAGCAAGATACTGCAGAAGCTGGAAAACTGAAACAAAAACAGCAAGTGCTGGAAACACTCAGCAGGTCAGGCAGCATCAGTGGAGAGAACAGACAAGTTAACGTTTCAGGTGCAGACTCTCTTTATAACTGAAAAATAAGAGGGAGACAGGTATATTAATACAATCAGAAAAAAGGGAATGGAATTTTAAAGGCAAACCCGGAGAGTAATTGTGAGTGGAATGATGGAACTGATAGCTCAGTCAAGTAATGGACAGAATTTCCTTGGAGCTGCTCTTGCCCGTCGTAACATTGCCAGAAGTGTGGTGGAAGCCCCGTTTAAATTAAAGAAACAACAAGTGTGTAATAAATGCCGGCCCTGCCAGCAGCACCAACATCCCGGGAATTAATTTTAAAAAATAAAAGTCTAGGTGAGGTAGTGGAACAAAGGAATCTCGGAGTACAAATACACAAATCACTAAAAGTTGCGACACAGGTTAGCAAGGCCATAAAAAAAAGCAAACCAAGCACTAGGGTTTATTTCACGAGGGATAGAATTGAAAAGTAGGGAAGTTATGCTAAACTTGTATCGAACCTTGGTTAGACCATACTTGGAGTACTGTGTACAATTCTGGTCACCATATTATAAAAAGGATATAGAGGCACTCGAGAAGGTGCAGAGAAGATTTACAAGGATGATACCAGAAATGCGAGGTTATACATATCAGGAAAGGATGAACAGGCTGGGTCTCTTTTCTCTTGAAAAAAGAAGGCTGAGGGGTGACTGATGTAAGTAAAAGCGGACCAAGTGATATACAAGGTTGACGCTTAGTTGTGTACAGATGACAGACTTCGAGTGATGGTTCAAAACGATCCTTTCATTTTCACAGGCCTGGGGAGGACCTGGGGAGAACCTTCTGAGACCCTTCTCAGATTTGACTCCACCGATACCTTGGTTATGTTTACATTTATACACACAAATTGCATCCCGCCCTCAGGACGGGTGCAATGCTATCAACGTCTGAATGACAAATATAAAGCATGACATTAATCACATTTCTGTTATCAGTTGGTTCCGGGACCTTCTATGACTGCGGCCTTGGCTTAGTCAACAACCGCCCTTTGTCTCTGGCCCGATGATTTGTTCAGTAACATGTTTTCTTAAGATAACAGTTCCTGTTCTCGTAACAAGCTCAAGTTACTTCTTTTGTACAAGCAGGTAGATTGTGAATAGTTCCAATCAACCCTGTCTAGACAGCCATTTTAGTTTTGTACATTACAAACTTCCTTTAACCTTTTCTTTCATGTCTTGTTTCTCAACTTTTTGATAGTGGTTAAACATATATCTATATATATGTAAAAGGATAGTGGTGTCTATCTGTCTGTCTGTCTGTCCGGGCATCACTCAAAAGTTATAGAGCGTACCTACACATATGTTATATCAAAAGAAAGGTTATGATTAGGAGGGTGTCCTAGGCATATTTACTTTTTGGTCAGACAAAAATTGTTCGGACAGTAGACAAAAAACGTTCAAAGTTCCGCTCATTAGCGGTTGGCCAATCATACGGGGGAAATCCACTCATTAGCATTGAGTGACGTGAAGGTTGATCAATCCTATGGGGGAAGCGTGCTGCGTCACGGGGGGCGTTTCATGGTGTGTGTGGGCGGGGCCTAATCTTTCAAACTGCCATTAATTCGGCCATCTTTACCTCAGCTTTTACTTTTATTCACTTTTTAACAGCTGCCACCTTCCTGTTCTATATGGCTTAATGCCAGATCATGTAGTGCAGTTGGCTTCTTAGCTATGGGGTGCTTAAAACCTGAACTTTAATACAGGGAACTAAGGAAAAGAACAAATTAATTCAGTTTTAAATAGTATTTAGGAAGAGTTAGAAATGAAATGATCCATTTCAAATATGAAGGAACTCAGTTGTCTTCCAGGGAAGGTCTCCCCACCTTGTGGAGCTGGAGGCCCCAGCCGGGGACTCGGGCTTTCCCCCCTCGGCCCGGTCCCGGGGCTTGGCTCCATTCGCGGGCCGGGGACTCGGCCTTTCCCCCCCTCGGCCCGGTCCCGGGGCTCGGCTCCGTTTGCGGCCGCGGGACGGGGACTCGGCCTTTCCCCCCTCGGCCCGGTCCCAGGGCTCAGCTCAGTTTGCGGCCACGGGCCGGGGACTCGGCCTTTCACCCCCTCGGCCCGGTCCCGGGGCTCAGCTCAGTGTCCGGGCCTGAGGCGCTAGGGAGGGAGAGGGGAGGGAGGGACAGAGAGGAAAGCAGGGAGAGACAGGGGGAGGGAGAGAGAGAGGGGGAGGGAGGGAGAGAGAGAGGGGGAGGGAGGGAGAGAGGCAGAGAGAGGAGGAGGCAGGGAGAGGAGAGGGGGAGAGGGAGAGAGAGGGAGATGAGAGAGAGGGAGAGGAGAGGGAGGGAGCGAGAGGGAGGAGAGAGAGAGCTGGGGGGAGAGAGAGAGGAGAGAGAGAGAGAGAGACTAGGGGGAGAGAGAGAGAGAGAGACTGGGGGGAGAGAGAGAGAGAGACGAGGGGGAGAGAGAGAGAGAGAGACGGGTGGAGAGTGAGGGGGTGGAGACGGGAGGAGAGATCGAGGAGGAGAGCAGAGGACT